>NC_084991.1:11370899-11723399 GCF_963691925.1 Scomber scombrus
GGCTCTGTGCCTGACCTAAATAACTCTAATATCAGTCACTTAAGTGATGCCCAAATGAATGGTGGCTGATTGGCTGTCTCACTGTTGAGTCAAATTATTGGCTTATTTCTGGCTGATTGTTTTGACTGATTCCATAAGTGGTAGACCGCTTTCTTATAGGCTGATGAGCCAGACGTTAGACTGAATGACTGAAAACTGACTGCTTGAATACCACAATGCCTCTTTTGAATGAGTGCAGCCACATGAATTATTGGCATTAAAGAAAGATGACTGTTAACGCAGAAATGAAGTGTGCCTCGTGACAACCAGTCCTCGTGTACGATTAGCGCCTGTGATGAAAGGAAATGTGTTTCCAAAGTGATAGGGTAGCCTTTCCCCACAGAAACAGCTTACTATTGTCAGTTTTGATGGAAAGAAGCTCATCAAAAAGCAACACCCTTCCTTTAGGAAGTTGTGTGTTGCCATATCACAGACAAGCAGATCCTGAAAACAGAGGACTAGGCATCCATTCTCTTTGTTTATAATTGAGTTAATGTAGCTGAACGGCAACATGAAGTGCTGTCTATTCACCTCGAGGCCCTAATACGTCTTGCAGGAGTAATAGTAAAGATTAGTGCTCGCAGCAGGTATGGACATTGGCAAAGAGGGTGAAATAAATGCTTACATTGTGAGCTGTAAGTGATAAAATTGTGTTGAAAAACTGATAAAAGTGTTGAAATTGTATACTTTAACATAGTTTTGTGTTCTTAGATACCTTTGTCTAAACCTGCAGGGAAATAAATGTAACTCTGTTGTGTAGTCTAATGAGCTGTACCAGTCCAGTATGGGGTGGTTTCTGAATGTCTGCACACATGTGAGTGTTTAACATCTGTTTGCCAATGATCCATCACCACTGCTTCTATAGATACAAACACACCACCCACACATCTTGATAAGGTTTTCAAAAGATTTGGTCCCCTTATAGGTCCACGTTGGCTGACAGCAGAATCAAAATTTTGTTCGTTAAAATATCTTCAGTGTGTGTTAATGCTTCCCCCTTTTTAAAAACCTATAAAAATTATTTAATGACTTGGTTACAATTTGGCAGCTGGATAGTTTATTCATCAGTTAAGGGAACCATGTAATCGTGAATTGCTTCACAAAGCACTTCTGACTGTGTCAAAACAACTTGAAAACATGTTTTTCACTGGAAGTCCTTTTTTATCACTAGATGTAGCGGTAATAACAAGTGGAGGACCATAGCATAGCATCTGGGAATAAGTAGTTGAAAGATTAAAAGAATTGGCATTGTGTGCTAAAATGGGATAAGATTGGTCTGACATGAGAATAAAGAAAACCCTCCAAAAAATCTAAACTTTTCTGTCAACCATCACTTGATTAAAATGGCAATTACAACACTGTTTATATCCATTTAAGGAGAGAGGAGTTATCAGATTTTGGTCTATTGCCATGGTAACAACAGCTGTTACTTGTCTCTTTCTTTGGATTCTGTTCAGACACCATCAGGCACAATTTCCTAACTTGGCAGAATAATTTGCTGGTTCTTGAGCTTGACATGACAGTTTGATGTACAAAGACAAGTGTTACTGACCCCGTCTGCCATCCGTGACTAATGTTAGGAAAGCCGCCTACATTACTTCTTGTGTTGTTGGCAAGAGATAATAAGAATTAGTTGTTTTATGCAGGAATGAGCACTCAAGAGCATGACCTCCAGAGGAAGAGAGGTAGGGGGAGAGGCAGACGCAAGTGAAAGGAAGGCACCGGGTAAGGGGATTAAATAGAGAAAGAGAGAGAGAAACTTATGGCAAGAGAGGGGGAAAAAAACAAGACTTTTAAATAGAATGGAGGAATTATTGCAAATGATGAAATACAGATGCACTCAGGATAAATGTATGAGGCGGGAAAAGGGACGGGATTGAAGTGGAGTTTGAAGGAGAAAGAGGCAAGAAGAGAAAAATCTGGGATTCCCTTCACACCACTGTCCCAGCTAATCTACTTAGAAATAAGCTCACATCTGTTTCCTACATAAAAGCCCCAATACAGTGTCACATTCTCTTCCACTCATGCAATATCGGGACGAAAATTTGGTTTCAGACTGAAAAATGGCCTGCATTTCAACTGTGCTGTCATCCGCATAAGCTTTTGCATCAGTGTAAAATGGGATGTTTGTTATGCTTAGCGAGTTTGCAGTCCTTATTGATATGTTTTTTTCAGTCTCCACCATGAGCTTTCACTCTCCATAACCCCCATAAGTCTCCATATGAACCTGTTGCCTTTTAGCCAATGTTTTTAAACGTTCAGGCTATCTAGACGTAGGCGTGACGCATTCTCTCTTGTCCTCCCTCTCCACTTTTTTTGAGTTTGTGCGTAAGGAGAGAAGTGGAATGTCAGAGCACTTGAATTAGTTATATAAGAGGTAATTGGAAATCTCACTTTGACCCTAGTCATATTGCTTCACTATAACATGACCTCAACCTAAAACTATTCTGCTATAGTGATGGGTTTTTTTTCTCTGCTGCTACACTGAGGCTGCAGCTCAGATAAAGTGGACATGGGCAGCTTTTATATTTTTTTTGGCATGGTGTTCTCATTACAAACATTTGGCATATTGATTGATCTTGAACACTCTTTTCTTGTGATGGGAAAAATTCCCTATTTCATGATTACATAAATCTCCCCAAAACACACAATGTTTTTCATGTTGGTTATAGAGAAGGCATTTCGCAACATACCACTGCATGTTGTCAACAAGGTCATTGTCACCCTGGAAGATTTCATTTCCCATTTCCCAGAAAGAAAAGCTTTGTCGGGTGAAGGTGACCACCCAGACTTGGATTGTTTGTAGTGATTAAAATTCGCCATGTCCACTTAGGCATGATTAGATGGATCCTAAGCCAGAAAATTCACCTCACAACAACCCAAAACGCTGGATCCATTTAGACGGGGTGTTTGTGTGTGTGTGTGTGTGGAGAGTTAAAGGGAGAGGAAGAGAGAATAGAGGAAGGGCTTCTTGATCAAGCTTGGGGAGATTACAGCAAATCAAATACATGAGAGGAGGAGAGAAGAGGAGAGTCATCTTTGAAATAGCTGAAAGATGGAAAAGAATAGAATATTCTAACATACAATAGAAGACACAAAAGATTTCAAGCCAAAAAAAGGAATACATAAACAGCTGAGAGGATGGAGAGGAATTTCAAAGGATGAAATGAGAGAATGGAACAAAAATGGTGGGAGAAAAAATCTCAAGAAAAGCACGCTCACACTGAGGGGTGTTCTGCACTGCACACTGGGTTGTGCAGGTAGAGCTTATCTTGTTGACCACTCCAGTGATGTTCTCCACCCGTCTGTCCACCATAGCCTGCACATTATCCATGTTGAGCAGGTTGAGGCCCTCTAGACGACCGTGCAGATCCGTGATCTGGTTCCTGGCGTTGCGCAGACTGGCTGACATCCTGTTCAGTTTCACCTGGGAAGGGCCAGAGATTACTGAAGTAACCAACCTGCTTCATTGTTTTTTACCAGCCAATTTTAATTTTAGAATAGATAGAGTCTGCGTGATGGTTGGCTGTCTGCCAGGGTGACTGTGAGATTCAACAAGCTCACCAGACAGAGCACAAATTTACCGCCATTTGGCTGGTGTCTAATGCTGATTCCCCACCCTGTTTACAGTGCCAGGAATTGTCCCTGGTGGATTGGTGCCAGGTTGGACTTTACAGGTCTTTAAACATCTGTTCAGTTTACATACCAGCTGGGTAAATTTGGCTGGGCACATTTAGGTGATGTTTTTTTTCTACAGTGTTTATAAAGCACATTTTAAATAAGCTTTAAATCAGATGTCACTAGAATTTTCACACAGCTGTTCAGGTTTACTGGAAATGTTACATGGTGTTGATAGAAACACACAAATATGTCATTTTATTCTTTCATTTGACTGGTGCCTACCCAGATTTAGATTTGGCTCACACAGCATAGCCTTAACTATTACTGACTTGAGTCATGAGAAATTTCAGAAATGTTACCTGACTATCCACCTGGAGGTTTCATCCTTGTACTGAACTAAGAGGTTTTTTTTTTAGGGAAATAACATTCATTCCTTGCTAAAATCCTTTTTAAAAAATTGCCTCTTTAAACTGAATTGAGACTGAACTGTGCCTCTTACCTGCATCTCCTGCATAGTGCTCGGGCTCGGTGTGATTTTCCCAAAAATGGAACCTTGCAACAGTCCTGGTCCGTCCACAGTAGCTCCAGGGACCATCCCATCTCCCCTCTCCTCTTGGCTGGACCCACCTTGCAGCTCCTGTGCTGTCAGGTCCAGTCCACCCACCTCTCCGGTGTCCTTCTGAATTGGCACCCGTGTTTGTCCCTGGTCAGCTTGCTGATGTCCAAAAACTCCACTGCCCCGTGCACCGCGGCACTCCTGGCACCCGCTTTTCAGCTTGTTCACCACCTCCTTCAGGCTCTGCAGCTCCTTCATTGTTTTCTCCAGCAGCCTGAACTGCTTGGGCAGCTGGATGGTGAGAGGAGGCAGGGTGATTTGATAGGGGCAGTCCTCCCCCTCCTCTGCTCCGGAGCTCCCGCACGGACCTGAGGGTCTCAGTTTGATGGGACAGGAGGTGGGGGTACCAGTTTCAGATCCCAACGTGTTTGCTCCTCTAGCGTCCCATCTCTGGTGTGAGTTCACGGGGAAGTCCGCTGCCCGGCTGGTGTGCGGCACCAAGGTGGCTGTAAGCAGGAGACTGGCACAGACGCAAAACACAGTTGTCCTCATTTTCTTGCGTGAGATTGGAACAGGAGAAATAAGTGTGTGTAAAGTGAAAGAGTGTGCGCAACTGCCTCTAATATGAACTTAAAGAGTAAGTGTAGGTGTGTGCGCGTGTGTGCAGGTGCAAATTGTAAGAATAGGAGTATGTGAATGTGTGTCCAGTACCCTATTGGTTTAAAAGTGTGTTTGTGTGTGTGTGTATGTATGTATGTATGTGTGTGCAGCCTGCAGGAGGGAGAGAGCGCAGGGGAACTGCCGCTGCCTGAGATAGCTGTGTCATTAATATCAGGACGAGTGAGGGAGGGAGAGAGAGGCAGAGAGAAAGGGAGGGTGCTGAGTTAGAGAGGATGGGAGGGGCAGCACTATTGCGTAATGCAAAACACCATATCAGCAGCACTGTAAAAAACTAGAGAGATGCAGACGGAGATTATGGAGGGTGTGTGTGTGTGTGTTCTGGGGGGGGGACGAAAAAGAGGGAGAGAGAGATATGGAGAAAGAAAAGGTTGGTTCTTTGCCTGCAGTCAGTGCATGGTACCGTCCTGGCTCTCTCTCTGAAGTCGTCTCATTTCCCTGAAGAGCGAAGTGACTCAGTACGCAGGAACTCTTCACTCAGCTGA
The DNA here is from genome assembly GCF_963691925.1 of Scomber scombrus. Classification (NCBI taxonomy): domain Eukaryota; kingdom Metazoa; phylum Chordata; class Actinopteri; order Scombriformes; family Scombridae; genus Scomber; species Scomber scombrus. The sequence goes on from NC_084991.1 coordinate 11,376,279, forward strand.
CGTTTTTATTTTTTTTGTTTTTCCACACTTTTGTCACGCTTTGTTTTTTCGGGGGGAGCAAAATTTAAAGGTCTCATCTCCCTGACCCAGTTCAGTTTCCAAAGCCTTCCTGTAAACACAGAAACAACACCCCCAGTCACTCAGGTGGTCACAATTACTGTAAACTCCACGGTTAGGCAACAGAAACATTAGAGAATATTTGTTTTAATTAGTACTAACAAGTTGTTTTTCCAGTTTTCTCTGATTTACAAGACTTGCTTAAGGACATTGCAAATTAATTTAATCATTTTTTCCCCTTAATCCTGATCAGCGTCCTTGAATATTGAACCTCTGCTGATGTACCCCATAGTGACGTATGCGATATTTATATTTTTACATAATACAGCCACAGAGTTCATATGTAGCTTAAAGTAAGCTCACATTAAAATAGGTAAAGCCAGTCAAAATTAGCTGTTTTGACAGTTAAGTCAGTTTAATTAACAAAAACAAGCTTTGGTGTTTTGTAAATCCTTGTGTAGAGACAAGTGAAAGTTTTTAGTCTGGATTTAGGCAGCCTTTCTTCTCTAAGATGAACAAGACATGGAAATCAAAAGCAATTTTAAAGCAACAGCAGGCGGGGTACACCTGCAACATGTCACTGAAAAACAGTCCTTTTTTCACTTAGAGTGGCTCTGCTTGCCTCACTTGTCATCACTGTGGATGTCATTAATTGAAACTGCTGGCTGGTCTTTATTTATTTGTGCCACTTAATGATTCTCTTGAATTGAACCACTGAATGCAGTAATGGGTTCCAGTGTTTTTAGTTTGGCAGCACAAGTTGTTACAACAAACCAATTATCAGAAATTCACCAAGTTTTCTGAAGTGGATACGAATCTATTCAGTAAAGCCTTGACTGGCATTTCAGCCGATGAGTTCATGAAGAACGTTTTGTGCCTTTCTCACAGAACAGGACTGACAATAGTCTCATCCTCGTCAGTCGATGCTGTGGCTGCAGCTGTTATGTTACACAGTGGTTAGATTTGATTAAAACTTAAATTAATCTGATGTCACCAGTAACAAAAGTCTGAATTGGTTTACGTACTTTGTTTAGATTTGACAACCAAACACATCTTTGATCAACAATAAATAATGCTGTTGTTTTTGCATGTGATGATCATGTGGTTATGTGGTCATTATTTGGCGGTTTTTGGATTAGTGGGATTGAAATTGCACTCATACTCTCATACATTACGTAATTTAATGGAGCATTTTATAGAAATTATGAAGCCATACCAGCTATAATTAAAATTGTTTATTGTGTGGGGTTGGATCATCACCCAGTGACTTTTACAGTCTGGATGCTACCCTTCTTAGACTCCCAGTAGGCTCATTAACATAGCGCTGATTATCTGTTTTTTGGGGCATAGTTAGTACTTCAGTGTGCTAATATAATGTTTTGTAACATAACCATAGGTCATGTAATTAGGATCCAAACACAAAAGTGCCAGGAAGCTATTGCTTTTGTGGATATAATTATTATTCCTGTACACCATTGCTTTTTTAGGGGCTGTAGATGCTTGAAAACTCTGTAGTAATTGGGCTCGGCAGTGGCCAGTGTGCTCCATAGGGCCCCCCCAAATGAGAACATGTTCATGAAATTCAGTGGAAATCAATGCCCTTATCATTCTAGACACAATACATTTATTTGAAATGTTTTCACCTGACTGGGAGTCCGCCATTTTCGATTTCGCCTGTCAACCTTCATTTTACAAACATGTTTAAGTCTTTTAGAATGCACAAAAACTTTACATCCATGTTCAAACTAGTCAATATTTCCATTTCATAATACAATTGGGCTTATGCATTACACAGCGGCTATATAGCACCGTCTTATTACTTTTTAGCATTTTTGAGGTGCTAGGAGTGCTGGAAAACTCATGAAACGTTGCACATACATCAGAAGTGGCTAAAATTGATGTGATATGGGCTTGGATGTGGCGAGTTAGTTCGATAGCGTCCCCTACAAAGTCAAAGCCCCAACTTTTAAATTTGACGTAGATGTATGAAAGTTTCAGACTTTTGGTGTCACGCCCTAAATTCAACAGGAAGTTGACCAGTTTGAGATCATTTGAAATATATTTCTGACCATTTACAGGTGCTTCAGTTTTACAAGTCCACGTAGCAGATTTACAAGATCCACCTCAAATTTGGTCAGCAAAGTCTACAGACCGATGTTAATTATTATTGATGATGTTAAATTGTGAAGCTTTTTAGATTTATGGAACAGCGTTGTCATGGACAACAACATGTTTTGCAATCAAACAGGAAGCTGATGTAACTTACTGTACATCGTCCAATCCTGACATGTTTGGTAAGAGCTCAGGCTTAAGTTTTTCTTCATAGTAGTATTGCGTCATAGTCATAGCACTAGCTACTGCCAACAGAAAGGAAGCCTTATGTTACAAAAATCCTTTAATTTACATTAAATTTAAAGTGTCATCAAAATGTATTTCAATGTTATTTGCCCTCAAGTAAATATATTCAATATGTCAACTCCAGTGCAACATACTGGCACACAGGAAATAATGTTTTACCCATTCAAACCATGTCCGATTATCCTGAACATTCAGAGCCGTGTCAACCGACCTCTAGTGGAGATACCACGGCTGCCACTCCCTCCAACACATATGAGACGCAGGGGCCCGTTCATCACTGCTTACAGCTTTAACTAGATCTGTTTTTTTCCAGGGCTCCGATGTCTGTATACAGTACACGACGTATTTCTAGAGAAGTGACACACTTTCATTTAATTGATTTCATCTCCAGAAGTGGCGCTCTGCCCTGATAGAGGAACACTCTAGAAAGAAAATATTACTGCACAAAACATCCCTTTACAAAGTGATTCATTCTGGCTGTCGGCTCAGCTCCAATTCAAACAGTCAATATCGGGACATGATGGCAGAGATACACACACACACACACACACACACACACACACACACACACACACACAGGGAGAGATGGTGATGCAGTGCTGTGCCTCCTAGCGATGGTCATTATTTTTCTCCCTGAGGGTGAATAGTATTAAAGCCCACAGCTTCACTTTGTTACACATACCTGCTGCACTGCAAACTTGCATGACTGGAAGGTTTTTGGTGCTGTTCTGCAGTACAGACCTATCGCACATGCATGTGTGTGGGTGGGTGGGTGGGTGGGAGAGTAGACAGACAGGTGCTCTGTGTGCTTGCATAAACATATTTCAGTGATTGTATCCATCTCACTTCAAAGATGGTCCGCCACATGTGAGCCTCAAGCAGCCACCCTATAAAAAGCTTCCAATACTCTTGAGCTGAAGATAAATCTTGGCACCAGAATTAGAGAGGCTGCCTGAAACCGCTTCAGGCTATTTCTCTCAGATAAATGCCCAGTGTAGGCCAGGATGTCTGTCGCATCGCTCAGGATGTCTGTCGCATCGCCGGTTTGGCATCTGCGTTGACATCTGTGTCGCTGAAAACACAAAGGCAACCTCATTTGATGTCTCATTTAACCTCACATTGCTATTTGTGTTTCAGCAGAATGGGATAATTTCACAGGTTCCCGTAATTTCCTGTTTTTGTAAGTAGTGAATATTAGATTACATGACTAAAGTTGTAGCATTGTGTTGCTCTTGGAGATCAATCAGGACCAGATGACTGGCTTAACATTTCAAGATGTACTGTAAGACTTAATTACACATTAAATGTTTTGAGCGCTGATCATGTGATATTAGTCATGTGTTTGGCTTGTAGTGGTGTGACCTTGGGTGACGGCTAATGCAAAAACATCTGAATAAATCTTATTAATGAGAAACCCCTAATCTGCATCATTCACAACATTCATATCTCCGTCCTTTCAGCCCTTGGAACGTGGTCGGACGGGCACTTACGAGCACATTTGACAAAAGCCCACAATAAACAATTTAATGGAATGAATCTAAGAACATAATCGGCTATCCCTATTGTTTGAAGTCAGGGGGAGAGATATCAGTCTGTGTGTGTTTGTGTTCATTGCCATTAGATTACCTGCTACACAGTCCGACCCGAGATATCCTCAGTCCTGCAGCTCTTTGATAGAGATGAGGCTATCCCTCATTACACCCCGCTCTACCAACCTGGTTCTGAAGATAAGAGTGGAACAACACCTGTCCACCTGTTTTCTATCACTGTAACACACACAACCTTGCCACAGAGAGAAATTTAACAACTCTTACAGATGATTTTTTTTTCTTGCAGTGCCGTTCACCTGTTATCTTTTGTCTTTGGTACTTTGTTTTCTTTTTGCTAAGGTATCACAGCTGTGTGTATCTTCTTTATCAGTGTTTTTTTTTAACATTCATGGCTAATGGTATTTTTTTTTTTAAATCTTGTGAACTGTAGTTACTTGTTATTTATGGACCATTTTCAACTGTTGTTCTCCTCCTTTTGAGATTGCAGATGGTTGGAGGTTGTTATTTTATATACAGATCAGGATAAGGTGTTCTGATACTGTGATATGAACTGTTATGATAAAGCCCAACTTGGGTTAAAATCCCATTTTCAGGCATCAGGGGTTTTTTTTGTGCTCCATCACAATTTTTCTTAGCGATTCAAGACCATTTTTTCTTATGAATAACTGAAATCTGAGCAAATTTGAGCAGGAACGAAGCAACTTTTGTCAAACAGTTCTGACTATTATAAAATTTGAAACTCTTTTATAGGCTCCAGGGATTTAGTTTTCAACTTCTGGAACTTAATTTTGTCACCAAACAATATTACACAAAACTGCTTACTGGTCAGAATTGTATCTGGTTTCTAGCGGTATTGCCTTGCTGAATATTTCAATGCGAGAGGAAAATGGCAACAAGAGATTTCCACAGTCTGAGATATTCTATTAATACCTTTAGCTTTATATACAGGCAGCAGCTCCGGGTCAGAACAAAGACTTTTTGAAAAAGGGAAAACCTGATCTGGCAAACCTATGCAGGAAGATTTGTAGCCAACTTTATTGAATAAAGCCAAAAGGTTTATGATGTCTGGCTGTAGCTGGACTCTTTAGATGTGGATGATTGACAAAGGGGAAAATAGTAAATCTCAGGTAGTCAGTCTAGCATACAAGAAACAGATTCCACCCACTTGAAATTCTTATTAAATGTAAATAATCTTTTTTACTATCTGTTTTATATGTCTGCATAATAGTAATTATAATCTGCATAATATTACTGTTTTTGTGCTCCTCAGTTGTTGTTGTTGGGCAAAATCAGCAAAACCAAAGCGGCCACACTGAAAGCCAGCTACAGGCAACTCCTTGACACACTGAAGAGGTATGTTTGCTTGGAGCAAAAGTTATATTTTTTAATGGTATATTTTCAAGCAACATTTTGACTGGAGAGATCCTGAGAGTACAGCGCAGCAGAGAAGTGTTGCATCAGACTTGCGTTCAGTTTATCTGACAGCCAAAATCCGTCCAACTGAAATGTCCTTGAAAAAGTCTTCTTGTCTGATTCAATTCAGTCAGACACTTGCTTCTGAGGGGACATTTTGAAGCCTGGATTGGGGTTACTTCTCAGTTAGTTGAGCCGGAAAATCCTAATTTAAGAAAAAGGGGTGACAGCAGAGATGTAGCTGAGGTAGTATGAGTAAGGTACAATTATCCCAACTGACTGCACCAAACCAAACATCCCTTTAAATCTTGGTAAACACTTAATTGAACAATGATTCTCCAAATTCTCACTAAGGCACAAAGTAGAAATTAACTTTTGAGGCTAAAAATCGATATGTGCATGTTTAAATTCACTGGCTCATTGCACAGGAGTCATGAAAATACGTGGCTGTGTTTATATACTGTACACATGATACCACAGTCTTTGTGGTTAAGGTTATTTAAACCAGTTATTGTTACAGGAGTTGTATTTGTGGCATTTCCCCCGGCAGTTAGCATCTTAACACTGCACACCACACACTTAAATAATTGCTCATCCAACAGTTCTCAGGACTCTGAGATCCAGCTCTTGGGAGAGGCGAAGAGGTATCGTGCTGAGTGGGAGAGGCTGCATACCGAGGTGGAGAGAACAGAGGAGCAGAGCACCTCCGAGGAGCCTGAGAGTGAGGTCAACGAACTGAGGCAGCAGCTCCTGCAAGCATACAATGAAGTGAAAGCAGCTGAGGACAGAGAGTACAAGACACAACACAAACTGAAGTGGTGAGCTGTACAGGATATACACATAAACACATCTAACAGTTAATATTGCATTCAGTCACGCTACAAGTTTCATTTTCCAATTAAATGCCAGTTGCATAAGTTAAAATTACTACCTAACAATACTACAAACTACTATAACTTCTCAAATATATCTATTGCTTTGTCTATGTAACACACACACACACACACACACACACACACACACACACACACACACATAAGACCATGGTCTTTTTTGGGGAAATGACATAGACTTACATTAATGGAGCTTTACCCTAACCCCAACCATCACCACTACTTGCCTAACCATAAACATTAAGCCTATGACAGACCACACAAAAATACACACATACACACCTCACACCACTGACAGGAACCCAGGAGACAGAGGAGAGTAAGGACAAAACACAGAAGTGAAACTGCAGTGGTAAAGAGAAAAGTTGTGTACAGTAGCAGATCGTACGTTTGGATGACCTGTGTGTCATGGACACACACACACACACACACACACACACACACACACACACACACACACACACACACACACAGCTATATAGGCGCACACACACACACACACACACACACATAAACACGCACACATACAGAGTCGCAGATGAGTAACTAGGGACCAAACACTGACATGAGCTTCATGAGGCAGTTCAAAAGTTTTTATTGACTTTAGAGGGAAGTGAAGGTGATAGTGTGAGTATAAGAAGTGCACACACACACGCACAGTATTGGTACAGTATGTATTGCTTGGCCTGGCAGAATTATTTTTCTTATTGAAAGTATTTTTTTCAAAAATAATAGATAATAGAAAAAATAGTCACAATGACCAAAATAAGTCACAATAATAAGCAGAAAAAGTTTGCTACTTTTAACTGGTGAATTTTTTTGTCATCAATGACACGTGGTAACCTGCCTAACCTTTTTTTGACGTGAACAGCGTTCATCGTTTCTGTTCCTCTCCTCTAATCCCTTCTTTTGCTCTCATGAGCTTCTTTTTTCCATCACAATCCATTTTCCCCTCTTCTGCTGCAGGATTCTCTTTTCCTTCCTACAGCTCACTCAACACCGCTATCAGTGCGTCCAAAAGGTCAAACACTCACAGAAATGGAAAAGAACGCACTCACTAGAGTATCTCCCTCTATGCTGTACACAAACTCTTCTTTTCAAGGACCAAATGGAAGGTTACGGGAACACTGCTTAGCAACATGATAACACACACCAGTGGTTCTCAAACATTTTCACCCTTAAACAAAGTAATATCGACCATGGGACCCCTTGCATGTAGTGTTGCTAGCAGTTCAACTAAAGTGCAGTTTACCTGAGTCAAACTCTGTAAACAGGTTTCTTTCTTGAAATTTTAATGGCTCTGTAACTACTGACAGGATTTGATGTGTAAGAACCGAAAGGCAGTTGAAATCAGTTGAGGTGTAGTCACTTCTAGCATTTGACATTTTAATTTCAGATATAAGCCCTGCAAGCAGTTGTATGGTCCATTTGTATTTAAGCACTGGAAGCAGTTGAACTATCATTTAAATAGTGAGAGATGAAAGCAGGTGAAATGTCAGTTGGAGATTAAGCACCCGAGACAGTTTCAGTGTGTGCACTGTAAATAGTTAAGTGTCAGTTGTTATGAAAGCAGCTGAAATGTCAATTAGAGTATTTGAGCTGTCAGTTGAAGTGTAAAAATTAGTCGTTTCAGTGTCAGCTGATGTGTTGAGGCTGAAAGCAGCTGAAATTTCTGTCGGAGTAGAAGCGCCAGAAATAGTTGACGTGCATGCAGTGTAAATAGTTAACGTGTCAGTCGGTTCAACAGCTGAGAAAAGTTTAAGGGCGGAAGAGGAAGAGTGTGCGTGATGAACATATTGAGAGGGAAAAAGAGCATGAACTCTGATTACTGAAGAACTATGAAAGCAGGATGCATATGAGGAACTAATCTGGTGGCTGGTTTTAAAGTATAAATGAAGTGTAAAAATATGATTAAATATGAAGGAGTAGAAGGTCCAGATGAGAGGAAAATTATTTCGCTTAAATTCTAAATTCCTAGGATCGCCTCTAGAAAGTCTAATATTCCTTTTGCTTCTTATTTACTCAACAGTGTAATACTCCTTTAAACTGATCTCTTTTCTTCTTATCTTCTCTGAATTACATTTGACTCTGGATTGCCTCAGCAATATTAAACCACTCGCTGCACATAAGCTCACCACTGCACTGCTATGATATGATCTGTAGGATGCAGTGTGTTTTTTTTAATGCAGAACACACACACTGAGGCAGGGAGTTGAAGGCCCAGCAGTAATTGAAATATTAAATGAAAACCACTTACAGAGCATTCTCCCAGGATGCAGTAATAGACAGTATTAGACAGTGAGTGTGCATATTATTTGTGGCAGTTGTGAGCTCTCTTGTCCTTTCATCATCTCTTCTCTTTCATCTCCTCCAGATTAAATATCTTCTCCTCTTCCTGACTTCTGTTCTTTTTTCCCCCTTCCCTTGGTCCAAATGGCCGGCAGTCTGCATATGACAAGCAGATGCTCACCATGCTAATGCGCCTTTTTTAAATCTTTGCGTCCTTTATCTCCAGCCAAACAGATACACAGAAATTCAGCACATTTTTTTCACCCCACTCACATACTTTAGCATTAATGCAGTTTTCCGTGGTTAATATCCAATACATCAACTTGTCAGGAAGATTAATATCATTTACTTTGCGCAATGTGCAGCTGTACACTATATGCCATTGTACGGTTTTTCACAATGACAGAGCTGACTTAGAATTGCTTCATGCAAACTTTAATCAACTGTTTAAAAAGTGTTTGCCGCAGAGAGATGAAACATTCATAGAAATTATGTTTTTATATGCATATTGTACTGTTATATTCAAACCTTTCAATAATAAGGGTTCCTCATCCTTTTCTTTTCAATGTTTTCTTTCTTCTTTGGCAAGGGTTTGATCGACAGGAAACCACGCATTTATGTATTTCTAAACACTTAAAAAGCAGGTTCCTCTGCATGCAATCCTGTTTCTGTTGAACCAGGAACTGAAACATGTTATTTCATTCTCTTAATAACTCATTAGTTTTGTTTTCTTTTTCACATTTCCTCCACATCCTCTCCTCACATCACCTTACCTCACCCCTGCGCAGTCTCTGGGAAGAGAAGCGGTGTCTGGAAAGTGAGAATGAGAGTCAGACGAAACCTGCTGTAAGTTCATCATTGCTCCTTTGGGGTCTAGTTTCAGAGACGTGGATTACAACTGCAACAATAGTCTTCACAGAAGATAAATATGAGTTTTACTTTAAGCCTCCATCTAGGCTTAATCCCTCAGTAAGAAGACTTGCAATTGGCTGTTTGAACCATGTGAAGAAATGTGAAGTTAAATTATTTAATATAACAATCTCTCATTCAGAAGAACAAGTTTTAATCCTTGTGTCAGATAAAGAGATGGTTTTAACCTTTTGTTTAAATCAAGTTAGTAGTGGCTGGTAATCATCCACATAGGTTACTGATAGCATGAAAACACACTCACTTTCACATCATAGGAATACCTCACAAAGGATGTAAATATAATATTTAAATATGGTATAAAAAAAATAAAAAAAAACATCTTAAAAATCTGCACTCAGATTCTCAAAGCTATATATGTCTGGTCAGTGGGCGGTTGTTGGTAGCACACTTGGTTCCTGTATGAACATCTACTCCCACTCCAACTCAAAGAATTATATATACTGTAATAGTGCCCACGCTATATTTGAGCAAAACTGGCTTTGGTTTATTGGGATGGGATATTGCTTTTATAAAAAAGCTGTCAATCATTACAATATAAAAATATACACAATCCAAAAAAACCCAGAAAACAGCTTTATTAAACTGATAAATTAATGTTCAACGTAGTCAGAGATCTAACCACAGTTTATGTATTTACATGAATTTGAACGTCACCATTGATTGTACCCTCATGGAAAAACTGTTGCAAACAATGTTAGGTCTACTAATTTTGTGAGGAGATGCATTGCTTGGTGTGGTGATGATCAAGCTTCAGTAGCCAATAGTTCTGGGGAAAGCTCTCACATTTGTGCCCGCTTAAAGACGTAATCTCTCTTGCTTCAAGGCATCCAAAATCTTTGGCACAGTGCTGCTGGAGAGACAGTGGTTGGTGTAACTCTTCGTTAACTGCCTGCTTGATAACAGATGGTGGGCAACATTTATCAGTAGCCACGAAGTGATACTTAAAGATAGAAGTGTAAAAAGACATTAAATGTCATGGCTGTAGAAAACGTTCATGACACCACGGCTATCAACCAATCAGATTAAGAGATTTTAACTATCTCTATATTGTAAATAGTAATATATGTGAATATTTCCATGTTGCTTTAGAGGGAAACACAATAAAAATATGAACTTTCAGATATCACACTTAAATCCCAGTATCTGCTTGATGCTGTGAGATATGTACAGCACTCTTTATAACATTTGGGGGAATTTAAAAACTGTATTACTTTATTATTTAGTCAATTAGAAGTCCCTGATACCACAATATAGTGCAGAATGAGCTTTTCCAACACTTGGACGGACATGGAACACTTAAATGGCTGATGAAACATCAGCACTTAAAAACCCGGGTTGAAAATCTGATCAGAGGTATAAGAATATGCACATAACAACTTAAAGGTTGTCTCAAGGAGGATTGCATCAACAATAATCCAATTATCAAACTTAAAATTCTCTTGACTGTGCTGCTAATGGGGATGGAAGGTTAGAGTTTGTGCTTTGTATAACTTTTTAATTAATCTAACAGCTCGCATTAATTAACTTTTAGATTTTGGATACTTTTTGGCTCTGTTTTACTGTTTTATTACTGATCCCAGCCACAAAATATTCTAAATTAGCTTTAACTGTGAGCCAGTATTTAGTGACATTCAACTAACCAAACCAACAGGAAAAAATGTGATATTAAAGAAATGAAGCTGCTAAATTATCAGTTACTATAACTCAACCAAATATTTGAATCTGATCCAGATGATGAGCCCCTGTGTTGAGTAACAGAAAGGTTAATCATTAAAAGTAAATTTACATCAGCAAGATACGCTATAGGGAACCATTATTGTAGTAAACCAGCTGCTGCAGTTTGAGAGCTCACTATGTGTCATTGCTTAAGTTTCAGAGAGGCGGGATTGTGTGAATAAAAGCATTTCACTTCCAGCCCTGCATGAGAACGCACGACACTAGGAAGTTGATGAAAAATACTTACAATTCCCAACCTCAGGGGAGAGAAGAGGTCATGTGTTAACAGTCAAATAACATTGAAATATTAAATCAGAAGAAGGTATTGCTCGTATGAATAACAGAAACTGCTGCACTTACCAGAACAGTTCAAGCCAGTTATTATGTTAATGTAATGGAGTGTATGTGCAAAAGGGCCATTTTCTTTATGAGCTCATCTCCCATTGTTATTGAAACAATGTGTCTCATTGGATTGGACCTTCATGTTAAATCTAATGAGATATTCAAAGGCGCCCGGAGAGAGTTTACATTCTTCTCTCTCTGTCACACACAAACACATACAGACTTGTCAAACATGATTAACACCGAATGTGTCATTGCTCTGTTTTCGAATACAAATCTAATTGTTTGCTATATGTATAGTAAAGGGGATATACTGCATACTGGCATAGAAACGCACATGGCATTTATGAAGTTGGATTGAAGACAGCTGCTTTAAAATAGTTGCAGCTGATTAAATTCACACTTATGTCTGACACTCAACATTGTTGAAAAATGATGGATTACAACTGAGGTCACTTTGCAAGCATGTCTTTGTTTCATGGCAGAAAATGGTGACTATTACATTTTGGGAATCAAACTGGAACTACTTATGACACTGCAGAGTTCTCCTACCAGTGAAACAACATGAGGACTTTAATATCTGAAATATGCAAACCTCACTCACACACAAGCAATACAGACGGGTAAAGACAGAATGGAACAAAACTATTTATGGCTTTTATGAATTAAAGAACTGAAATCCACACCAACTCTATAAAATAAGGATCAGAAACAAAGAAAAGAGGGAGAAAAAAACACAATGGTATTTTGGCTGTGCAGCCTGATCTGAATTAAACTCTTATCATTGACCTGATATTCTTGATATGTGATTTAATCTTCATACTGCTGGTGAATCCTCCAGGAGCTGGAGAGCAGAACAAAGGCCCTGCAGGACAAATACGAGGATCTGAGAAAAGAGGTGGCTCAGAGACAAGTGGAAGTCAGGTATTTCAGTTACAGTTATCCAGTTGGTGGTGCAGGGAGCATAGATGTAGTTTTCCTGCATTGCCCTGCAATCTGAAACTGGTGAACACATTCACTGTTTATGACGTTGTCTTTGTTATGTGTTTTCTCCTTATTAAACTTGCCCATTTTAATAAGAAGCACTGCAGCTGAATCTTAATCTAATCCCCATTTTTTTTTAAACAAAACAGAACAAATGTACTTCTGTGTCTGTCTTGCACTTACTCTCTACACAGAAGTCTGATGGAAGACGTGGAAACCCATGAAATGCAGATATTGAAGGAACAGAAAGAGCTGGAAGACAAGAAGAACATCATAGAGCTCAGAGAGGTGTGTGTGTGTGTGTGTGTGTGTGTGTGTGTGTGTGTGTGTGTGTGTGTGTGTGTGTGTGTGTGTGTGTGTGTGTGTGTGTGTGTGTGTGTGTGTACATGTGTACATGTGTACATGTGTGTGAGAGTGAACATAGCTTACAGCACACCATCAATAAAATAACAAATCATCTGCTTTCTTTCATATGTTGGTGTGTCTCTGTCTTTCTCTCTCTCTTTCTGTGTGTTACTAGGCTGAGAAAGCCCGGCTCATCAGCGTACCTGACCAGATTTTAAAGGAGATAGGAAGGAAACACTCTAAGAGGGAGTAAGTACATTTAACCCCTTAACAATCTGTATTCACTGTAGGAAGTGCAGGAAACCCCCAAACACTGGGGATAAAAACCCAAAATGAGCCAGTTAGGGTCCTTTGGTGAAACAACACTGAGAAGACAAGACAACAGAAACAGTTCAAATTAATTCACTCCTTGGTTTGTACAATCCCCCTGTCAGTTAGCTCAAATCCCTCTGTAATCTGTTTCCTCCACTTCATCTTGATCTCCAGTACAAGAAGAAACTGGATGTACTGACTTATCATACTGTAGTTTTTACAACAGAAAGGGAATTTGCTATTACTTGTTTTTTCTCAGTGAAAACTTAAAATAGGACCTGATATATCAATATCAAATATCAATTTTTTATTCAGTTTCCTGTCACAACCATCATTTTCCAGTTTTATACTTGTTTGCTTCTGCAAATGATCTCTCCACCCCTCGTGATATTCAGTAGACTTTGCGTCTCTTTGACAAGGCGTACTTTAATTCAATTGAGGAACTGAAAGAGGGGTTACTATTTGTTGCAACATTCACAGGAATGTGAAAATGTCAAGCCTTTTTAAATTATTGGAAATTGTGACCACATGCATCAGGCATCATACATTTCATATTCTAGTGAAGCCTCACTGCAGTCTCTTTTATGTTTATTTCATATTAAAATATGGCTTGCAAGTGATCCAGTGAAAATTGACTGTGTGAGCTATTTGACTCGCAACTTCAAATTCACAAACTTGATAGGTACTGAGGGGATGTATGTAAAAGATGGATACATATGATGTTATTTCATAAGATATGCACAGTGTAGAGTAGACAGTGCCAGTCTGTAGTAATAAACAGATATTCACACTCGTTTTCTTTCTGTTTTACCCCCACAAACACACATCAGAGCTGCAATGAAGAAGACAGAAACACTAAACACAGAGATTTCAGAAATGGAGCAGCAAGTGAAGGGGGCGGAAGAGCGTAACCATTCCCTCAAATCGAAGAAGAAGGAGTTGATGAAGGAGCTGGAGGGAGTCAGGGCCCAGGTAGAGGCTCATCAGAAAGAGTGCAGACAGCTGCTGAAAAAGCAGGAGATCATGAGGGAGGAGGAGGTTGAAGTCATGGGGACCAGGTATATACTCTCGCAGTCAAAAACAAACACCCGTGAAGGCAAATGTTATTGAATGAAATTAACTTTTTCTTTTTGTTTTCACACATTTCAATGTGTTTTTCATTGCCAGGGGTATCCTGGAAATGAAGCTGCAGAACATCCTGTGCGAGAGAAAGCACCTGTATGAGAGTCAATCTGTGCAGCTCAGGGAGAAAAATAGGTACAGAAAGTGTCAAACTGAGAATCCAACCCACCAGTAAAATGAGTCCCCACATACCAATAAAACTTCAACACAAACTGTCCCTGGGGGGGTTTTGTACTGTTGACCTTAAAATAAACAGTGTATGCATTGTCTTTAGAGACATTCAGCAGAAGAGCTTGTGGTTTTACGCCTTAATTACTTATAAATGTTAGTCTTGTCAGCTTGTTGCTGTAATCTTCAGTCCCTATCTCTGTGTATAGTACTTTTTATATACTTCATTATTTATTTTAACAAAAGATCAAGAGTTCAAAGCATTTTAAGCTGGGTTCCACAGTTGAAAAATTTGACAGGAATCTGTGTCTAATCAGTCAAATTTAGGACACTACATTACCTGAAAAAAGTGTAGTCTTATTATGATTATACATATTTCAAAGGTGGCTGTGTTTCTCCTCAGGCAGATGCAAGCACTCAAGAGGATGGAGCATGCGTTGACCATGTCTGATGAGCAGCTCCAACACACGCAATCTGCGTACACTGAATTACAAGCACAGGTGATGGTAATATTACTTTGGATGTTCAGATTTTACCAGTAAGTCTCGTATTGTTGAACAGTGAACATAATCCTTGAGGTTCGGAACATGATGTTTTTACTGTTACTGGCCTTTGGTTCGGAAACATTTCCAGGCTTAGCATGTGTGGCAACATTTTTTGTGTAAATGTCATCGGGCCAGTAGTCAGGAACATTACGCCAATTGGAATTACTAAAGAAACACAGAACTAAAGAAAAAACTAAACAGTTAACTTAACTCATAAGTATAACTGAAATCAAGTTTAAGGAACGTGTACACAGCTACACTACCAAAGCAGTCTTAAAGCTACTGCTTATATAGCACTCTCATCAGCCTGCACTCTGCATGAAGGTGGACTATACCACTCATCAGGTAAGTCTTGATCCCCTCCTGAAACAGGTAAGCACCAACAAGATTAACATTTACATCACAGTCACACAGCATCACTTTTATAGAGTGTCCCTATAGTCCATCTGCAACCAAACTTAAATCAAATCAAAACCCCCCTTATTATGTGGTACAATAATTCTAAGACCACCCCTCCACATGGTTCTTCCCTACTGACATCACTAATGATGTCACCAGTCTATAAATCAAGGAAACATAGGCCGCCTCCTCCCTTTGTCTCCTGAGCACATGTAAGTATATGAATAACAAAGAAAGAAAATACTAAACTTGTGACATTAAACTAAACCAATAAACTCTAACTAAACTTAATACCAGTGTGTGTTTTATTTTACCCAAAAGTCTGCTGAGATGTAACTTATAACCAAATATGCAAACACAAACAAACCCGGGATAGTAAGTCTCTGCAAAGTTTGATTACTAAACTTAACTTATGGTCCAAACAAACAAACAAGTATAGTGAAATTAATAAGTGATGGCACAAACGTGTTTGGGGACAAAGGCTCCCACCCACTTTGTCACATACGCCAATTGGAATTACATGGAGCCTTTTTTTTTTCATTATTGAGTTTCCTGTCATTTTACTGGTGTGCAGTTTTTAAAGAGACAGCAGATAGCAGAAAAAGAAGAGGCACAGGTGAGTCACAGGAAGTGTGTCAGCATATTTCACAAGCACATAACAATATGAAAGGAAATCACTATGACACATCAGTGATTTCATATATAGGAAATATTCATAACAAAGCAGCTTTATAAAATGAATCATTCATTTTTATTAAACTGTCAATGTCAACCACATAAGCAATTACACATAATACATTTTGACAAAGATTGTTTAGATAGGTTTACCACAAAAATGCATCTCATTCATCTCAAGTAGGAAGTGATTGATTTACACAGTATGTTGTTATAAACTTAAAACATAATGAGGGCAAATAAGAATTTAAATTAATGATGGTGTTTAGTGAAGTGTTACATGTATGTAGCTGAAATAAAAATTGGTATTGCATTGTCTTATTAAAACGTCCTAAATATACTGATAGTCTTATTGTTATTCCTATTCTTATTCTTATTCTTTTTGTGACATTTTTAAATATGTGGCAGCACTGAGCAGAAAGCCTGGCAACCCTGCAGTGAAGGGCAATCCCAGCACCTAAAAGAATTCATTTCTTAATAGTCTGGGTGAACACTTTAAGTGTCACAAAATCCAACGGCGAGCAGAGAGGCCTAAAGGAATGGAAAATATATGGTACTAATTATTTTTTATTCACTGTTTGATGACGGATGGATTATGCGCTGACTTTAATAGTTTTGGTAATCTTTGTGGTGGATTCTCATGGTCTTTCCTTCCACAGTATGTAAAGTTTAACAGACTATAATCAGGGAATCAAATACTGATACATGTAATCAGCTTCTTACTAAGATTCAGGAATTACTACGGCACACTGGAAATTTCTGCAGCTTTTTGATTTGTGACACTATATATTTCCAGTCGGATGCTGTTCCCAATAGAGAGACCTGTATTCAGCAGCGGGTGGAGCTCCAGAAAGAGGTGGAAGCTCTCAAAGCCAGCTTTGAAAAACAGGTGTGGAACATGTGTTGGTGCATACAACATTATTAGCAACTGCAATATTTAATGCAATGTACTATGGTAGCCCTCTACAGTATGTTTGAGGAGCTTATGATTTGACATTTTTTTGTGATAGCAAAGTGTGGATCTTCTTAAAATACATGCCAGTTTTATGTATAAGATTTCTCCCTTTGTGATCTTTATGATCTTTTGGGGCAAGAGCTTGTGAACTGTGGCCGCTTAGTTTCAGTATCCATCTTCTATCCGTGTTCCTTGTAACACAATCAATAGCACATCACTTTCAGTCAAAGTGGATTCATGAGGACTTTTCAACTTCCCTACCAGCTATCAGTAGCAGAGGAGGAGAGCCACAAGAAGCAGCAGTACAGAATGATTCAGGAGCTGCTGAGGGAGTCAAACTGCCTCCGAGAAGAACTCCACAACCTCAGATGTCTGACACAGATCAAAGCTGAGGAGAGGGGCCAAAAGCACCGTGAGCAGCTCAGGGCTGAGGTGCAACATGTGCACACACACACAGACACACACACATGCCAAGGCAAACAACAGCAAGGGGACACACATGCAGAAAAATACAATTTCATCAGGTTTTGATGTCTTAAATGGTGCATTTGATTATATACAGATATGCACATTTCACACACAAATATTCCAATACATCAAAGAGAGACTAAAGGAGATCTTTAGTTTGGGTACTCTCATAGTTACAGTAGCAAGAACCCAAATTCAAGGAGAATAAATACAGGGTTACATTGTCCTGAGTGATCATTTCAGTGTGAATTGAAAAAATACTATATGTTTAGAATACCATGCAATTTTATTTCAGCCAAATTGAAGATAGAATCTGATGGGACATTCACAAGTCACCAATAACCCGCTCCAAAATGAAATAATGACTTCAGGAAGCTAAACATAATCACCAATGTGTAGAATCAACTGAGACTGCTACTTTAGGAATGTATTTTTGTCTTTGTTTTTATTTATTCAAAGTATTGAAGGGAAGGGAAGCTGCAACAATACTGAAAAATGTGTCCCCTGAAATATTTTGGTGTTTATGGTTCCACACACACAAACACACACCTGCGAAGAGGTGATGATACTGTAGTTTTTCCTATGTGAACCTATCCGCAGCAAATGAACCAAAACATCCAGCAGG
Organism: Scomber scombrus; assembly: GCF_963691925.1. Classification (NCBI taxonomy): domain Eukaryota; kingdom Metazoa; phylum Chordata; class Actinopteri; order Scombriformes; family Scombridae; genus Scomber; species Scomber scombrus. The sequence goes on from NC_084991.1 coordinate 11,394,425, forward strand.
AACTGCGACAAAAAGCCCTGATCATCATGGACCACAACAAGCTCAACGCTATGCTGCAGCGCAGGTGTCACTGTTGTTTTCTCATCTCTCTTTTCTCTGTCAGCCTCTTTTCATTTAAGGCAAAGGTGTGTGTCATGATAAAGAGGATTTTCAAGCTACTAAGCTGTTAATAGGTAGCATTAGTGAAGAAATAATTACCTCATCCTCACTTTCTTCATGTCTCCTGTTCATTTCTCTGTCTTTTCTTACTTTTTCTTTCTCTTTGTATGATATGGAGATCAGCCAATATCAACTAGTACCTGTATGATTAGTGTGGACACCAAATTAATTTCTAGCTTTGATTTGGTAGAAATTCATGTGATCATCCTGTGCAATGATTACTAAGCTAATATTGCTGTAGGCCTGTTTACAGTACATTGATGTGACCAGTCCCACAACTGATAATTGATTCCCTGGATATTTGTTTGGCTCCTCTGATCTGTGTAACGGCTGGGAGCACAATTAATTCAGACATCTGCACATGTTGCCTGGGCAGAAACCCTTATCTTACTAATTGGTCATACTTCAGTGTTCAGACTTAGACAAATGCATCTGGCACCACCCCATACAACAGAAGGGTTTTACAACACATTCATCTCGGTCACAACCACATACTCGATCCAGCACCTAAAACTTTGTCTAGTCAGGCAGCCATAGGGTGGAACAGTAGTTCATTATTGTGTATCTTCTCACCATGTAATTGCAACAGGAGAAAAAGCATTGTGAACAACTCTAGCGTATTACACTGATGAGAATAATTCGAAACACATTCTTGGTGACACATTTTCACAGCTAAAGCAAGTGTTGAGCAGAAAACTGCTCATGATTGTAGCCAGACTTTGAAATGAACACCGAGAATTTGTTCATTGCTAATTAGTGTTTTCTTTGTCCTTCAGACTATTACAATATTGTCAACTGTGCGACATGATCACAGAAGAGAAGAATAAATATGTCAAGCTGAAGCAGATATCCTCACAGACAATCACGGAGTTGACGGAGCAGGTTAAGGTTCTTGAGAATGAGACAGAGATCCAACGCAGCATAGTCATCAACAAGGACAGGTGTGTACATGTGAGCAGCGGAAGGAAGGTTGAGTATACACATCCATCAAACAAAATACTGACAGAGCATTTTAACAAATGCTGACCTTGTAAAGTTAACACGTTTTTTTTCGGTATGTGTGCCCATTCCAGATCACTCACAAAGGCTCATATGAAGATCTCCAACAGCTGCAAAACGAGGGACAGACTATGTAACGACATATCCAAGGTCCTGTTTGCTATAAGCTAACATATTTATATTAACAATTAATGAAAAGACATTCAGCATGTTACAGGGAATGCTTCAGGGGTCCAGATTTTGACAAAGATACTTGTTTATGCTGGTTTAAGTGATGTACAAATTTCTGTCTGGAGCCTTAAAGTTTTTTAAGGGCTGTGGAGTCAAATTTTTCTGTGTTTATCTTTGTGTATTTCACAAGACACTAAAGCAGCTAGACAAACACAGTTCACAGCAGTTTGTGAACTCTTGTGTTGTCTAGGGTAGAAGTGATATTAGGGCATTAAAAGCATTCTATTTAAAAGAATAAACATATGCCTTAGAAATGCTTACACTAAGAAATGTTGTTTATGTGTTGTTTAAAAGTGTTTAATGAGAACTAAGTTTAAATAAAAAGGCCAAAATGGTTGGTTTGTATGGTTTGGTTTATGCATCTATATTTAGATTAACTTTTGCTGAACCTGAAGTATCCCTGCATCATCAGTTTGTGTCTTCTTATGATCTAAAAACATAATCTTATAGGTTGCTTGGAAGCACCGACAGATCAGTCAGGAGTATGAAGACAACAAATTGGAGTTGATTAAGCTCACACAAATGAGCAACCTCCAGGAACAGGCACTTCTGGACATAAACAAGAATCATGAGATGGCCATACAGCGCCGCAATTCCCTGTACGTTCATAATATGAAGCTTACACAATGATACCTGAATTCAAGTAAACTGTTAATGTCCAATAATGTGTGTGTGTGTGTGTGTGTGTGTCCTGCAGTGGTATTCAGCTCCTGGAACATGAGGAGGTGTTGTTCAACTACCATGAGAAAGTGAACATCCAGGAGGCAGTGATCACAAAAGGCAACATGACACTGGAGACCCTGGAGAAGGAGATGAGAGACTTACAGCTGGCTATTAACGAGGAGAAGAGACAGATTGACCTGAAGAAGAAGGAAGTGCACGTCAAGAAAAAGCTGGAGGGAGAGATTGCCATGCTGCAGATAGAGGTGGGAAAAAATATGCAGATAAACCAGCACACTTGGCAGTGTGTAGTTCAGACAAACTAGATCTGCATACTGATATTTTGTTCACCTTGGATGGGAAAATGTGCGCGTATTCATGAGAATGATTTCCTTGTAATTGCCAACATGTTTCATGGAAATCAGTCATTACTGTAAAATCTTTTCTGTTGTGTAACAACTGAAGACAGTGCCTCGATGACTCCCAACGCCCACTTCCACTTCTTGTTTCCTCCCCTTATTTCTTCCAAAGAATAAACTCTTTTCAAAGTTGATTAATGAATATTTGCTGTGAATAGAGCCCATTGTATAGTTACTGAAAATTACTGCGGAGGCGAATTGTGTTTAGAGCCTGCATCAGGTATATTATATGTACTGAATGAGCATTGCAGACAGAAGCTCAGTTTGTAGGCTTCTGTATATTAATTCTACAGTTCCCCTTAAATAGCTTTGCTGAGATAACCACTTTTTGTGGAAATTTTGCCTCCAGTATACTGCTGTGCACATTTCCCAAACGTCCAATGTGTAACCGCAAACACATCAGGGTGTAGCTTGTCTCAACAGATTCAAAGTCCTATCTGGAATCAGTTAGACCTGTCAATTAGCTCTTCTCAGTGTGATCAGATGATAAAAGTTGCACTCAGGAGACAGGATTAACCACAGGCTTTGTGTGCACAAGCTCAGCAAACTTTCCTGGAATCCTCTGGTAATTTTTGTGTGTGCATGTGTGTGTGTATGTCCGTATGTCTATGTCTGCAAGTCATTTTATCCAACAGTGCTGCAGGCCATTCTCCAGCAATGTGTGTGTATGTTCCTCTACTTCCTTGTAAAAGACGGCCATTTTAAACATTCATGCGAGTGGGGTGGAGTGATATCAGTGGAGAGTCTTTGTAAGATCTTCTGAAGTACAAAATAATGCGAACAGCAGAAGATTTGCATAGAACAACACAAATGAGCAGATCTGTTTTGAAATAATAGAGACTAGTAAATATACTGCAGGAGGGATTTCTTGAGTAGAGGCATTGTTCATTGTCTACTTGGCTTATACCTATTAGCAGTAGCAAGTGTATTTTGACCTGTCTTTGTGAATTTTACTTATACATCTCAGAAAAGTATTTTACCCATAAGACAAAGTCTTTGGAAAAACAGAATTGCAGAAATTCTACTCTTCTGTCTTTGATCACTCATCAAAAGTGTTCATTATATATACTCGCCTTCAGAGCCGATCCTCTCACTCAGTTTTGTTGAGGTGAGCTGGCTGTTGTCGAACATTCTTAGACGTTTGAACAGACAGAAGCAGTGCATTTGCTAACGAAACTCTGAAGACAGACATGCACAGAGAAGACGAAGATCTAAACCAGGAGGGACAAACCCAAACCACCACACACTGCCGCAATTTTCACAAAGACAGAATAAATAAAATGAAAACACAAACATGTTCAAGCAACTTTGTCATGCATATTGGCAGACACATAGAAGGAAAGAGATTTGAGAAACGTCTAATACACACACACACACAAACACACACACACACACACACACACACACACACACACACACACACACACACATCCCGGGAGTTTCCCTGCCAGTGGCTGCGTCGTGGGATTGGGTGTGTTGCTGCACAGTATCAATGTGACTAGTTTCAACATGCTGCTGGACCAGACTCCTCTCAACTGAATCTCTTGCTCTTTTGGATGAACGCAGAGTTGGAATAGATTTCACCATGTGCTGCTTTTTGTAAAAATAAATAAATAACAACCCTGTCCTTTTCCTCCATCTGTTTACTCCTGCTGCTATCATTTTTTGCTACAATGGGCCTCTGTGGTGCTTTCCAATGAATTTCACTCTTATTTTCTATTGTTTTTCTCATTATCATCAGGAATCCCTTCACTCTTGGACTCTTCACCTAATACACCCTGCCTTTGTTTGACCATCATTCCCAGGAACTATTAAGATTTTTGTCTAATTGGAAGTAACTCTATCTATTCATCCTCCCTTCCCTTTTTCCCTTTCTGTTTGACCTTGCATTTGGCTGTAAATACAGACTCCTTTTTCCCCGTCCTTCCTTCTCTCTAATTAAGCCTGACTTTAGGGATGGAGATGTCAGTCTCGCGGTCAGTCCACTACTTTTATCAGAACTGTGATATCTCAACAACTATTGGATGCATTGCCAATTTTGTAGAGATGTTCATGGTCCTAGACAACGAATTTTACTGACTTTGATTATCCTCTGACTCTTCCTACAGTACCACTGTGAGCTTGACATTGATTTTGAGTGAAACTATTCAATGACATTTGATACAGAAATTGATTTTCCCCTTGGGATATTTGTATTGGTGATTATTAACTTTTCATGTAGTATCATCATCAAGTAGCAGCAGCATCAGATCAAACTTTAGTGCTAATTAGCAAATCCACTGAGCTTATCAAGTTAAACATGGAACCTAAACATCAGCAAGTTAGCATACTGACGTTAGCCTTTAGCTCAAAGCACTGCTGTGTTCAGGTGCAGCCTCACAGAGCTGCCAGTTTTGCTGTAGACTCTTAATGTTGTTTGGATGCAAAGGCAACTCCCGCAACTTTCTAACAATCAACACTTACATCCCTGATGAGTGTATCAACCCATCTATCTATTCATACATTCAGCCACCCAGCCATTCTATACATCCTCTCTGTCCTTCCTGTGTAAATAGCAAATCATCTTCTAAATCGCTGTTTTTCCCTTGTATAACCGTCCAGCTCCCCTGTGTGCAAAAAGTGAATCAAAGGGGTGTCTCCTGTTGTGGGACGCTTGCCAGCCCAATTCATTCTCTTTGCAAATTCATTCTCCACACAAATTCAATTTCCATGCAATGGCCTTGCTGTCGATTTATCATATATATTGTGTGTTTGTATTCATCTGTTACCAGTTTATCTGTTCATTGCAGACATACCCCCCCCCCCCCCTTTCAACTTGATGGGGAATTTTGACAGAGATAGATCGTGCCATCTGTGAGACTATTGAAGTTCAATATACTCAGAGGCTTTCATTTGCTCTAAGGAATTTTAATTGCCACAAATAAACAGGGGTTGGAGTTGAATTTTGGATTTACTACTTGTTTATGAGTTTCTGGCATGTCGACATCTCTAACACAAAATACAGGTGCATACACTTCATTGCACACGCGATAATACCTTTTGCAGCAACATCTAAATAGTGTTCAACAGTCCTCTAATTACTAGATACACTTGCGTTATACGCACCCACATGCATGCAAAATATCACAAACAGAGATATTTATAGAAAACACACACAGAGCGATGGAGTGAGATTTATAACAGGGTGGGGCTAATAAAATACTGCACCATCCCTATGGTGATGAGTCATATTGTTTGTCGGTCCCTCTCTTAAGTCTTTGTCCAACCTGTCTGAAACTTATTACCATGGGGAATCCCTCTGTGAATTGTGGCTTTTGACAGACAGACAGACAGTGTGTGTGTGTGTGTGTGTGTGTGTGTGTGTGTGTGTGTGTGTGTGTGTGTGTGTGTGTGTGTGTGTGTGTGTGTGTGTGTGTGTGTGTGTGTGTGTGTGTGTGTGTGTGTGTGTGTGTGTGTGTGTGTGTGTGTGTGTGTGTGTGTGTGAACTGTAGGCGAGAGACTAAAGGCAGGCTGGTAGAGAGCAAGCCAGAAAATAAAGTAAACAGAGACAGACAGGCTGATAATACTGCGACTTGCTGTAATTTGAATTTTGTGCATGTGTGTGAGAAACATCACGCTACAGTTCTTAAACATAATTTGTTAACTCACCTAAATCTAACCTCTCTCAACCACTACACACTGCCATCATGATGTTTTTTTTTGCAAGAACATCTAGAAGTTAGCTTTGCTCGAAGTTCACACAGCGGATCTCAAGTGGAAAACATAACTTTTTAACTTTTTACACAAAAACCTTTAAAAAGAAAGTTGACATTGTGATTTTATTATCCAAAATGAATCGGCACAAACAAATCTTACCACAACCAACTAAAACATGAGGCCTGGTGTTTTATTCATTCATTTCCCGTTTTATAATTGATTTTACTGATTACTTTTTCCATGTTTTATTGAGGTACTTATTATCTTCGAACATCTTATTAATTAAAAATGTCGATTTATAACAGTGTTCCAATTAACTTTGCATTCTTAAAGTATTTGCACTGTCCACCTTAACTGCTAATATAGTATGGGAATGGTAACTCCAAATCATATCCAATTACCGATTTCATCTAAGGTTACACATGACCTTCATTATTTATCTTTTAATGTCTTATGAGACTCTGTGTAGTCTGAGCTTCTCCACACGCAGGAGCTTTCATTTCTGCAAACCAGTAAGAGACTGAAAGTGAAGGCTGTTGTTGGCAGTGGCTTGAATGCTGTTAAATGATTTGAGAATAATTATCATCATTTAAATCCCATCTAAATACATGACTATATCAGATCTTCTATATTCTTAAATTTGTAATCAATGCTTGCTCAATTTCATGAGGTACCATGAGGTGGTGAATTTGTTTTTTTCCATCATTGAACACTCACCAGCAGCGAGGCAGATTTGAATTCAGTCACTCAAAGGAAAAACAGTTGACATGGGTTTTCTCTGGAGTAATGCTTCAATTTGACACCAACAGTGTGAATCCATTTACCAATATTATGTGTTTTTAATATGATGTGCAGTTAAATTCTAATGAAGAAGAAAAAATATTAAAAATGCATATTTTCAAACCAAATTAAAATGTATTCCTCATTTGGGGTTTATGGAAGCTTAAGTTCAGCTCATGTGTCCACACATTCTGGTAATTTACCTTACTTAACCTTATTATGATTATGATTTTAATGCTGTTTTTACTTTGCCGACCTTTCTGCTTTACTGATCTTTCCCTTTTGTCTTTTGTCATGTGAGGCACTTTGTAACCCAATTTTGGTATGTGGTATATAAATAAGGTCATTATTTTTTATTAGTATACTATTAATCATGGAGTGTGCCATCTATTATGTGGGGTTTTAAGACATCATGTTAACTACTCACTGAGCTGAAATAATGTAAATTAGATGCAAATTGTATTCTGCGTGGATGCTGTCACATGTACAATGCTTTACAGCATTCATGAGCCAAGGAAGAAGCTATTCTTTGACTGTCAGATGAAGAAAACAGAGAGAGGCAGGCAGGCAAGCAGAACAGAGACACTGACACAGAGACAGATGAATACAAAGAGAAAGACAAACATCAGCGCATACGAACAACAGGGAGAGGACGGGTATAAAAATGTTAAGAGCAAGGGCACAAAAGAGAAAAAAAAAGATTGATTGAAGAGCGGCGAGAGGAGAAGGAGAGTGACAGAGAAGTGCTGTACCACATCCATCATGTAGTGTTTAAATGGCTCAGAGTTGTTATGTATGAAGGCGGAACACACATCAATCAGACTCAAAAGTGAGGACTGGGCACACACTCGCCTCAGTTGGGGATTTGCAGATACTGGTGTCAGAAAAAGTTCATCCTCTTTTAAAGCTTTGGAATTAAAAAATCTTAATTGCAGTAGCAGGTGTCTCCACACTGATTTTTTCTATAATTATATGATCATTATATAAGTACAAGTGTATATAAGTCTAACTTATATAAATGTAAGTATATACACCTTCATAAGAGAAGGTAAACTAAAACTAAAATGAATTATTTGCTTATATATATATATATATACGTATATATATATATACGTATATATATATATGTATATATATATATATATATGTATATATATATATACGTATATATATATGTATATATATATACGTATATATATGTGTGTGTATATATATATATATATATATATATATATATATATATATATATATATACGTGTGTATATATATGTATATATATGTGTATATATATGTATACACATACACATATAGGTGCACAATATGATTGGGGATGTGATCTAAAAGGGTTACATTTTTCATTTAAGCTCAACTTTAATTTGTGCAATATGTGTGTATGCAGCCACTAAAATATACTATCATTTCAGTCGCAGTAGCCACATAGGCATTTAACCTGCAGGAGGGTCGACATGGTAACTGTTGCCTCCAGCTGTGATTTGAGCTTGATGTTGAGATTTTAAATGTTACTTCATGTTGTGATTTGATTCACCGGGGTGCTGAATGAGAGTCCGCTCTAATGCTAGCTAGAACCCCCCCCGCCACCGGTGGTGTCACTGGTATGATCATTTACAGTTCGGTGCTCTTCATTTTGCATATTCAGAAGATAAATGGAATAACTTTTCCGGCTTTGTAGCTTGATTTTGACTTTGAAATGATCTAATCGTGCATTCAACTGCTCGCACTGAGGTTTTGTTGCCAGGCATTTTCTCTGCAAGCCACAATTCCTGTTTCTCAGCATCTCTTGTCTGTCTCTAATTCTGTATTTTCTTGTCTGCTTTCACATCCTATCCCTCCAACCTTTTCTCACAATAGCCCTCATGTTCTTTTCTGCTTTCCTTTTCCTTTTTTTCATTGCGTATTCCTCGTCAGTCTTTTATCAGTCTCTCTGAATGCATCTAGATCTCGGCTTTTCAGTCTATCAGCTGCTTACTGTGTTTTTATGCCTTTCAAGTTGTTGGTTTTTTTCAACTTGAGTATCTGTAACTTTAGCCTCACAAACACCTTCTTTAATCACATGACAGGCATACTATTAAGTTAAAACCAAAGTCATATGACGTTGAGGGAGAGGCAGCTTTATGAACAGCTTTTAAAGTCTGTTTTAATCAGGCTGTCTTTATGCCTGACACTTTCACAGCAGATACCGGCACGTAAACATACACAGGTGCATGTACGTACACACACATACACACACCCCGTATGGTTGGATGGAGAAAAGCTGCTGTTTCATAAGCCAGGTCAGGTGAGGTCAGACCGCCTGCGTCCAACATTTTTCCACACCCTGTTTTTCTCCTCAGCTCATCCAAACTCCTGTCTTTACTCTCTGCTGGCTATCCCATCACTTCTTCTTCACTTTCTGTTTGTCTCCTGCTCCGATCTCCTCAGGCATCTATTAATATTTTCTCATGTGTTCTCTTTTTTTTCACTTTTTTCTTTCTTCTGTTGATTTTTTTTTTTCTTTCTCCTTACTATTTTCCGCTTAAGTCTTTTTTCTTTTACAGTCCCTGTCATTGCGCCTTGATTATCTCAACTGCATATATTTTTATATATAGACTATGATTATTCTGTTGTAATGGGTCCATTGGGTATATTTGCATTAGTTTCCCTTTTGAGATGCTGTAGTTATAGTAATTGCTCATTTCCATCTGCAGTCCCTTTTTCAGCTCAAGCAGTCTCTTATTTGTCTTTGTCTCTATAATCTACACTAAATACAAAATATTATAATCATTTCTGTTTTGCATAATGATCTTTCATTATGTATTAATTAATCAGTTTATTTCTTTAATTCAGGCTATAAAATGTTTTGCAATCCACAGTCCACTAAATATCATTCAGTTAACCCCCTAAAGCTGCTTCAATCAATCATTCTGTATTAATAAATGTTAGAGGGTTATGTGAAAGAATCCACAGACAATTATCAACCAACTCTATGAGGTGTTTTAGCATCTTTCAGCTCATTGTTTTGTTTATTGAACCGCATATTTCCTTGAGGAGTAGATGGAGACCAAAGCAGAGCTAAAAGGAGCGTGAATATTGGACAGAACCATGACTCAAAATGAATGTTTCCATGAATCATAGAAAGATCTAAGGGTCTTTTAAGGTTGAGAATAACTTTATTCCACACTGTCTCTCAGTATCACACTTATATTCTACATCAGACAATGTTATATTATCTGTACTGTAAGTTGCCCTCTCAGTCAGACTTTTTATTTTTATGGCTTCAAATGGAATCAAATGCAATCATACAGGATTTGCTGAAACTTCATAATGAAGTAGTTGGTATTTTTTGGAAACTTTAGGATTTTAAGTTAAGTGTTAGAACGATGACTCTCATTCATCTTATCAATTAATCAACTAATCATTTCAGCACTGGATTTTGGTACCTGGCCTCTTTTTCTTCTGTTCTTTAGGGCGGTAAGGCAGTCTGCATGGTTGAAGAAATCACAGCATTAGCAAATCTCATAACAGCCAATGTACGTCACAGAAGTATCCTATCAAACACTCCTTTAGAATAAAAATGTCAGCTTACGGCATGAATCTAAAATGCATTCGCTCTCCCCTCACTTAATTTTAATGTCTTCTCCTGTCCTCGAGCAGGCCTTTTGTCTCTCTCTGCTCTTTTAACTCATCTCCTTTGTGCTTTCTTGTGTATCCTTACCTCACATTTTATTTCTGCTGTCTTAAAAGATGTCAGAAAATGTGAAAAGAAAATTAAAAACCAAGTCCCTTAGAGGGTTCCTGTAGCACTTTCTTAGTTTCTCTTATCACACTTTGCCAGTGACTTGTCACCTAGCGGGAAATGGCTCCTATATAGGCACTGCATTTAGCTTAGACCTGTCTCAGGCGTTCCTTTTTTTTTTTTTTTTTAAATCCTCAGTTCAGAAAGTGTGTTGAATGCCTGGAGGAAAAGGCACTCGAAAAACAGGCAGTAGCAGTCTGCTTTTATGTTTTAATGTATGTATACACATTCATTTATGTGAAGTGTGCTGTCCTGTGGGAAATTACTGGCATTATTTTCATTATGAGACATCAATGACGGCAAATTGATGAATACAGTTTGGCCTGCATGTACAGTATAAATGCCTATATTGCGTAAGTGAATACACTTTATCTGCACAATTTTTTCTCGGCTTTGTGTTTACCTCTCTCATCCTCTAATTCTTTGTGTCTCTCAGTTGTCAGAAGCCAAGGATCAGACTCTAGAGGGTCTAAATCGAACAGCTGATTACAAAGAGCTAACAGGCACAGACCCCTCAACTGTGGAACTGGTTAAGAAGATTGATCAGGTACACTGTAACATCACAATTTGTTAATGTGTGTTAGTGAGTGTAAGTGTAGCTGCACACATGCTGTGTATTTAGTGATCCCTTAAACTTGTTTAGACCATTTTAAAGCAAACATTGCGACAGTTTGAAAGGTGAAAATGTGCGTGTCTCTATGCACGTAGCTGGAGGTGAATCTAGCGGAGCGTGAGAGGCAGTTGCTGGAAAAAGAACTCCTCATGGACCAGGTGACCCGGCTGTCGAAGCCGCTCAGAGAGCAGGCAGACAACTGCCAACAGGACAGACTGTCACTGGCAAAGAAGGTAGACAAGAAGATCCACTTACAGTACACACACAAACACACACACACACACACACACACACACACACACACAGAGGAGGCTTAACTCACAATCACACTCGTTGGATAATACGGACAAAAATACATTTCCACAAAAAAAGAATATACACTCAGACTAACACACACACACACACACACACACACACACACACACAAAGGCAATTGTTGTATTCTTTATCTGTCCATTTACAATCACTTCAGTGTCTTTATGTCTTTTTCCTGTCTTTCCCTTCATAAACACACTGACACATTGCTTGCAGAGCATGTGCGGTCCATGTGAGGAGCCCCGCAGAGTGGGCATGAAGGAGTTCACTGAGCATTACAAATGTGTCTTACTCTCACCTGCTGTCTATATTTCTCTCTCGCGGGCTGTCTTTATTTGTCTCATAAATTGTTAGCAGTGTAAAATGTCAAATGTGTGCACAGAGCTAAGGTTACTGAATTGCATTATAGAGTGTGGCAGGAAGCTTTTATTGAATCATACTGAATCATCAGCTTCACCAAATGTACATTAGTTGCAACACAGTGGGTTTTTTTTCCCAAATCAGTGTAAGAAGTAGTGATTTAGCTAATCTACGTGTGTGATTGTGTGTGTGTCATCTGCCTCCAGCTGAATGAGCTTCGATCTCATATAATCGACACCAGTCACCAAATGATGGCCGTCTCCGCGGAGCTGGCTATGAAGCAAGCCGCTTCTTTGTCTCTCCGGCAACAGATCAAAGAGAAAGAGCTCCAGGTCAGAGGTGGTCCCTGGTCGCTCATGCCATCACAGCACACCCAGTGCACAACAATGTGAATTCTGGAGTCATACCTGCAATCACCGTTCTGCCCTCAGCGTCCCCACTGTCTTTCCCATTATTCCTGTCACTCTCCACTGACCGCGATCGAAGACAGCGAAAAGTATCTTTAAATAATTTCTCACAATGTCCCAGTGTTCACTTGAAACCCATTTTATTTTGATCATTTGCACAGTAAAAAGAATCAAGGACACAGAAGGGCAAAATAGCAATAATTTATTTTCATAAATGAGATAAAAATCTTTCATAAAAATGAAACAATTTTAATGAAAGAAAAGAAACAGTGAAATAAGAATTTAATTGAATTAAGGCTAATACAGGAAATAAAAAACAGCAAGGGAATCACTATATTTAGCATTCTCAGGCACTACTGATCCTGAAGTCAGCAGACTTTACTGAAACAGATTGTACCTGTGCAGTTATATTGTTTGTTTACTGGAACTGAGAGATAGCTAGGGCAGCTAGCAGCTAGCCACTTATGAACATCAATATCTGTATCTATAGCAACCAAGAGGAGTTCCATTGTTGTTGTTTGTACCACAAGTCATAAACTGTTGAAAAAAAGGGTTAGGTTTAGTTTGTTCAAAAGACTCAAATCACATCCACGGTAAGTTAAACTCCTTGTGATTTTGTGTCGTCTTAATTTGCTGTTCAAATGTCAATGTTACATGTAGTTATGCAGCATTCTTCTGTTGATGTTTAAAGCTAATATTTGTATTTGTACTTTTGCCTACACAAGCTAAATCCACCTCTGCATATTCATGCTATTGCTGTATAACATATTTACCTTTTTCCTTTTTATTTCCTATCTGCAAACAAGATAACTTTAGCTCCTTTTTAGCTCTGCTTGGGTCTGCACCAGCGGGTTATATTTGGCTCTCTAGCTGCTAAATTCCCGACTATTTGCTATCTTTGTCCGCTGTTTTGGTAGTGGGCAGGTAGTGTACTGTGGGTTTATCAGAGCTCTTTCACCGAAAACAGTGACCTGCTGCAGCTGTAAATGACACTGATGAGATCTGTGAGAGGGAACTAAAACAGTAAAGTTGAAGGCCAGAAAACCAAAATTAATTAGTAAATTATCCATCGTTTATTTAATAATATTGATTTGTGCAGCTTTAAGGAAACATTTTTATTCATTAAATTTTAACAGTCATAGCCTGTATAATTACACTGAGAAAAAACTATTTACGCTACCGTATTTATTTTAGCCAACAGAAAAGTATTATTTTATAAGTATACATTTATTTACTTAATACAAATTACATACATAGCTAGTTTCAAGCTTTTTCAGTATTAAGTACTCCCAATTCCAACACATTTCTGCCCCTTTGAGGACAAAGTGAAGGAGAGAGTTAAACAATACTAAATGTAGCTTTGCAAGCTTCACATCCAATCATCCATTTCCATTCAGATATGAAATGACAAGCATAATCAGTCATTTTATGTTTTCTTTTTGTTTGTTTTTTGCAGAATATGAATAGAGTATTCAAGCACAATGGGTTTTGTGAATCTAAGAGAAAAATGACAAACATTGGCTAAGCCATCATTTAAGCAAGACATATTGAATTTGGGCACTGATTTGAACAGCCTTTTGTCTCAATAAAAAGTATGAACAGATTTCCAACGTCTTTGAAGTATTTCCAGAAATATGTGTTAATAACTTGAAGAGCCCCTGCAGCTGATGTACACCTGCACAAAGCCTTAGACACAGCTAGAAGTAGAAAATGCAGATGCATAACTTTGCCCAAGTTCTGACACTAATACGACCATCTGTTTTTGGGTGCAGTTTGAATTGAATCAGGCCAAAAAAGTGCAGAGTGGACCGAGTGATAGGAATGCAAAGTGAATGTTTCTCGCACTGCCCCTGTGTTTCCAGATGGACAGGTGCCAACGGCGGCTGGAGCAGGGCCTGCCACTCTATGATGAGATAGAGGAGGAATGGAGAAGGATGCTCCGGGACAAGAAGAGGAGGCAGAGGGACAAAGAGGAGAAAGAAAGGGTAAAGAAATACAGACACACACAAAGATCACTGCTCAGGAATTGATTAAAGCACTGAGGGGCAAGACAAGAAGGAGTGACAAAGAAAAGAAGTGGAACGGGGCATAACACACAGCAGGAATCGATTAATATTCTGAGGCACAAAAGGGCTGCTGTATACCTGAACATGCACAGGTAGAGACGGCAGTGAGCGATCCTCCACACACACAGAATAGGCAGGAAATAGAGTAGTATTATCTTGAAGCACAAACACAGGACAAGAAGGGCAGACAGAAGTAGAGGCTGTCTACAAAAGAAAGGGATCAGTTGTGTCTGATACCCGTCCAGCTGTCTGCAGCCTGTTATACCCAATTTATTCCCGTTGAGAGCCCAAAAAGACACCACAATATTCTACAGGCACAGTGTAAAAGTAAAAAATGGGAAGAAACATTCAGAATCTGTAGTTGAATGTTACTCCATATTGCATATTTCTACATTTGGACTCGACTCCTTAAAATGTGTTTTTGTGAACCTAAAAAGAGGAAATGTGATCTTTCCTGTTTATTTATTGGCAGTTCATGCTTCTTCTTATTTATTTTTTTTGTGCATTCAAAGCCAGTATTCGTTGTTTTGTGTGCATTCCTTAGATCACATGCCAGAGTATAAACTGTTCATATGCATGAGAAAATCGCCATCTCTTTGAAGTCTCTGTGAGATTTAGGCACAGTTCATTTGCATGCTGTTGTGAGGTGAAAGTCAAAGGCATGACTGTAGTGTCATGAGGACGTGGGCATACTTTTTCTCAGCAGGACTCCACCATGGTTACAAATTGATCCATCAGCCATACTGAGTCCAAATCAATTTTGCCAGCCACTGTCAGGATTTTACAAGCCATATTTTAATTTTATTAGAGGAAGGGAGAATGTTTCCAGCCACAGTTAAAATATACTGTTTTCAATTATTTAGCAGTTGTAGCTCAGGTGGTAGAGAGGGACGGATGTTAGAATAGGAATAGTCTGACATCTTTGGAAATATACTCATTCACTCGCTTGCCAACAGTTAAATGAGAAGAGCGATACCACTCTCACGCCTGTGCACCAGGAGGTAATTAGTGTTAGCTTAGCATGAAGATTGTAAGCAGGGGGATACAGCTACAACTTACTAATCAGCATCCTGTTTGTTTAACCCACAACAAAAATGTGAAAACAACAGGTTTTCCACATTTATGATGTCTCCGCTAGTTGCCTGGCAACCACAACAAGACTAATACAAAACGTAACACCAAGTGTTCTTAAGCAAATCACTTGTTCTCTCTTGCATTTGTAGAAAAGTCTTCCAGATGAATGCAACGTGAATTAAATTGTGTTACAAAAGGTAAAATAATTATTGCAGAGAGAAACACTTTCACCTAGTCACGCTTGGAATATAAATAGTGGCATTTAAGGCACCGATGGAATGTGCAACACCCCTTTTTGTTGTTTTTGTACTCAACATTCAACCATTGAAACGTCTCGAGAGAAAAACACTGAACATGAGCCAGTCATCTTTGCAACATAAGCTGCATCTGATGGATTCACAGGTGCAGCTTACTGTCTAAATCCTGTGTATCACATCTCACAGAGAATCAGTATCCATAATCTGTCTAATATGTATTTTCAATTACTATAGATAATCTTAACAAAAAAAGAAAAATCAAACTCAGTCAGCGTTGTAAGTGTGAGCTCATGAATTCGCAATTGTTCATGCTACTCTATTTGTCTTCAGATATAAAAAAAACAAAGAAATATGTCAAATTAATTATTCTATTTACATGATTAAACATTGGGAAAATTACATTTGAACTTTTATGTCCAAGGTTATTCATTATTATACACCACATTAAATATTAAACCTGCTCCTTGGTGTGTGTGTGTGTGTGTGTGTGTGTGTGTGTGTGTGTGTGTGTGTGTGTGTGTGTGTGTGTGTGTGTGTGTGTGTGTGTGTGTGTGTGTGTGTGTGTGTGTGTGTGTGTGTGTGTGTGTGTGTGTGTGTGTGCGTGCGCTTATGTGCTGCAGCTGGCTGAAGAAAACGAGTGGAACCAGTTGCCTAATGGAGAGTACACCACAGCTGAAGTCCGTCCCAACGCATACATCCCCCAGTCTGACCAGCTCCCCCTACCAAAACCCTACGGAGCCCAGGCCCCCTTCAAACCCTCCCAGCCAGGAGCAAACATGAGACATGTCCGCAAACCAACACTCAAACATGTAGAGATATAGAAAGCAATGTGCATACATTCAGATTAAGACCACTGTAAATTCATAGTGAGTGGTAGTATGGATTTATTTTTAATCATAATCCACACAGTTCACATCAGTGTCCTCCAGAAACATTTCATCTCCACTTGAGGAAAAATGTAAAAGCAAGTGAGCATTTAAAATATTTTCCAGTGCATTTTTGAGAATTGGCTCTTTCCTATCACACACCTATATATGTATCTGCTCCTGCCTTTTCCTTCCTCTTGCTTTTTGTGTTTGTTTACTCACTGTCCAGCATACCACTGTTTCATCTCGTTTGTGTGTGGACTGCATCTGGGTCTAATCTTGTCCCTTTTTTTAAATTTACTGGCAAAGAGCTTGTTTACGCTCTGCTTACAGCAACACCAAATACTGTAGAAGAGTGGAAGTGAAAACAGAGTACACACAGTAACAGATGAAATGTGTAACTTTGTGTTGTTACATCATGTCCACCAATAAAAGATTTTGATTATTTCTGTACCCAGCAACATATCAAAAATCCATTTCTCGGGGACACTTGAATATTTTTACATATTCTGCCTTGTTGCCATTTTAACCCTCGCACTTCTAATGTCGTTGACAATGAATAAATTGGATTTGCTTTAAGCTCTGAGCTAGGTTAAGAGTGCCTTATTAATGCCTGAAATGATAAATGTAAATACAGAGGGGAAGATCAGGCAATGAAAGAGCATAGAGAATGACAAAGACAGAGGAGAATTTAAATGAAGAGGAACGAGAGATAGATGACACTTGGAAGAGGCGGCGGAGGAGAGTCAAAGGAAAATATGGAGCTCTAGTTTAGAGTTGGTTACTTGTGACTAAAAAAAAAGTTTGCCTGCTTTCAAAGCTTCTGGGGCTTGATCTGCTGATTGTAGTTTGAGATGAAGACAGTTTTTTTGTGTGTTTGCATACCAAGTTCATGTGGGGGCCATTACTGCGTACATGATGGGTCCCAGATGGAGTACATGGAAAGATTGTGGAGTAGCTCAACTAATGTGAAATCACAGAAATGATGATTTGATCCAAAAATATATCCACATTGTTTTCAGGAGGAAAATAAACATCTAAATAAAATGACACATTGTGTTGTAGTAAATTAATTTTCACAGCACTACACAGAAATCACCTCCCACCAGCTTCAATTGGTGCTATATAAATAAAATTGACTTGACTAGTTAGTAAGGTAGCAGAAAGCTTAATTAAAAGTAATAGAAAGAATGAAGTCATTTACAAACATGAAATAAATAGGTAACCTAACATTGGATAAAACAACTGAAATGGTTCAAAGTAATAAAACAGTTGAAATAATTAGCTATAGACATACCGAACCTCAGTGGCGGCTGGTTAATGCGGGGCGCTGGGGCGCAGCCCCCTCGAATTATCTAGAGAAAGTCTACTTAAACATATTAAATATATAAATTAATTAGATAATGCTAAATAATTATGAAATAAAAAGTATTTGCTTATAAAATGCACCTGTTAGTCTCTCAGCACCTATCAGCATTCATTATAAATTGATTCTAAATGGTATTTTATTAATGTCTATATGTACTTCCTGTGTGCGGTATGCCGGCCTAATGGAAGTCAATGTAAGCTCTCAAACTTTTGACAAGCATTTATGTACTTTTATTTTGTTTATTATTTTTTATCATGTTATCTTGTCCTGTTGCCAATTGCAAATGTTGTTTTTTGAGATGTATACAATGAGTCTACAAGCTTAAATGGAAATGTATATGTATACATATACTTTTATGGGTTGTAGGCTTGTAATGTTTCAGTATGGAAGTTAAATGTTTCCTCCAAGGAGTTTTGTAAATTGTGAAAATGTGAAATAAAGTTGAAAAAAAAAAAAAAACTTTTGACAAGCACATGACCTGAAGCTGCTCTCTCATTGGCCTCCTTCAGTTTTCCCACGGGGCGCAGCTCAGTGCACCCGGGACACGCCCATTTTTATTGGCAGCGAATTGTTGTTGTTTTATGTTTTTTAATCTAATGTGATTGGACAGTTCCGGCTGTCATTCACGCCCTCTCATCAGCTGCTGTCACCCAAACTCCTGTTGACGGTAGTTTCAGGAGATGACGTTGAAGTGGAGAAGCGGAAATTAAAGAAGATTATTTGGTAATTTCTCTACAAAGACATAATTTCACAAGACTTTCACTTAAAAAGAGAAAGACGTTAAAGCAGTTTGGACCGGAGCGGCTTCAGCAGCAGCAGGTGGTGGAAGACGAGCTGAGACCCGAAGCTTCTCCCGCTGCTGTTATTATAAACGGAGCTGGCTAGCTGGATGCAGTGCAAGTTATTCCTTTTATTGCTTTATCTGTTTGCTGTTTCAAAGTGTCAGCACCGAAACGTTGTGGATAACGACAGGGGAACGAGACCTAAAACATCTCTCTGAAAAAATGCAAACACTAAAGTAGCTGCAGCCATCAAGACAATAGCATGAAGCTAAGCTGTTTTGTGCATAAATGCAGGATAAGAAATGATGGAAGTCATTTTGCCTATTACAGTTAATTTGGGGTACATTTCATTATTAAAATAAGAAGTTACATAATAAGTTATGTTTAATCACAGCAGTGTATATTGCTTAATGCGCCATCTATTGTCATATGTAGGTATTGCAACACCTAACAGATTACAGTGAAATCAGGAATGAAGACACAATAACTAAAATATAGGTGGTGACTCTTTTTAAGCATATTACCTTATTGGTAATTCTGCTTTAATTGCTGGTAACTTTAGGTGACGTGAGTGAAATGGGAATTTTATCATGTCTAATTTTAATTTTTTATTCCTCTCTCTGTGGGTCTGAGATACCATACCTTGACAAACCAGGGGACATTACAGTGTGTTGTGTTGTTTTTAGATTGGTTTTCCTTTCGTATTTTTATTTTTTTGGATGGTGTTGATGAACTACAGACGGGGATGTTGGGGTACTGAACTGAACCACTGGTGTACACCATGTTGAGCTTAGTTTGCAGTACATGCTGTGTGAGTCAACTTCCTAAAAGGTTCAAAAAGGCAGCAGGTTGAGTTTATCAGATTTTTTGAGCCAGCCCTGTCCACCCATGTGGTGATGTGTGTGTGTGTGATCATCAATTGCAGGCTGACGCTGAGAGCTGTCGGATTAATTCAGCCCCTCACTGTTTGTGCATTATTAGCTGGCTACATAACACTGCCTGCATAACAGAGTGTGGAGGAGGCAATCAAATGGTGAATGAACAAGTTGTTCACATTTAATAGAGGAATTCCTAGAATCGAAATAATTTCAGCTGATTATGCCCCGGTGGTGGACACGATTTCGAAAAGATTTTGGCATTCGTGTAGATAATGCTAAATAAGCATTTATGTAGGCGTCAATGGGTGTTTTCCTTCACTAAATTTGCCTCAGCATATGTGATTAGTCACTGACATTATTTCCTACTTCTGTGGAACTCTGCTAAGGCTGTGCAAAACACTCACTTCCCGCTCTGCACTAGATTTTTATGTTGAGATAATTTACAAATTATTCTCCAAGCTCCACACTGCAATCGGATTCCCAATAAAAAGAAAAAGGTTCAAGGGACATTCACTGGAAGCAGAGTTAACCAAAGCCAACCAAAGTTTAGCCAAAAACTCTTTTATTCACTTATTTTTCAAAGGAATGGCAGTAAGAGAGAAGAATGCAGTGAACTTTAAAAAAATCTCTTTATTTACAATTCATCATACAAAACTTAAACATGAGTGATTAAGAAATCCCTTTATTCATAGGAAGGTTTTACTTTTCAAATCACATGATATGACATGTAAATAATGTATAATATTTAGTCTCAGATGGGGTCTAAGGTGCCAACACTATAAAAGGATTATGAACCAATGCCACACACACACACCACTACCAATAAAACGTCTCCACTTACAGTAAAAGCACTGTTATGATTGAGGGCACATGGCCATGTTATTTAAACCAGACATTTGAGTGTGTGTGTGTGCGTACAGACAGCTAAGTAATGTCAGGTTCATATCATTAACCCTATACTGTCTTGTTTGGTTTTATGCTTTATACAGCATTATGTACAATGTTTTTTTCTATATAAACAGTAAAGTCTGCTGTCTTTTTCCTTATTTATAGCTGACCACTAGTGACATTTACAGGATAATGGTAAATGCTAAAATGCTAAAAACACAGTGTAACAGTACCAACAGTAGAGGAGATTGGACCTAGTGATACCATTATAGAGCAGAAAAACCCCTGAGTGTATTGAATAAAGCAAAAATGTGTCTTATTGCTTAAGAATTCCACATTTTATTTATAAGAGCGAGTTTAGTATAGTCTCACTTTAAATTGGCCATGCTGGATTATTTGGATCACCAAACTTGGCTAAAACCTATTAGAATATCTCAAAGTAGGGTATTGTTTGTGCTGAAGTGAAACATCTGCACTAAAATAAAAAAATACACAAAACAAGTTTCCCTCATAGGAACGTCAACATGACATCTTCACAATAATAAGTTGCAATCAGTTGTGCTTAATCCACATCTAAATTATGTCAAATCTTGAAAATCCTTCTTTCTCACCTGCCACCCGTCACATAATCTCATTTATATTTGGTATGAAGTAATAATCAGTGTATCCGTTGATCTGTAAGTTCAGTTTACAATATTAGGCACTTTAAAAGTGACATTTAGTCCCACTGAGTTATGCCGAAGCCCCTTTTAAAAAAGTCAAAATTAGATTTAATGCACAGTAGCCACCAAGCGAGCGAATCAAGCTACTGTGTCGGCAAAGCTTTTGTCAGCATGTAATCAAGTTGATGGGGTGCAGTGTTACAGAAAGCACAGGAGGATAAACAAGGGTGTTTGATTTATAAATACTGTTTGCGGTATAAAACACCAATGTTCATAAATTGTAGGAGAGAATATGGAGAAGTTGCAGCAAGGGAGACGTGTGAGAGAATTGTTGCTGCTACAGAAATTGAGTTGATATAAATAGCTGCAGTAAATAGCTACAGTTATTGATTTTCAATATAAATTTGACAAGTATGTTTCCCTAAAATGAATTAGACCACTAACTGAAGATCCCTATTGTATTAAAGTTTTGGTACCGTTTATAAATGGGTTGAAATAAGGTGCTCTGCTCCACCTTTCCTTTTTGGATGTCTCCATCCATCTATCTCTTCATCCCACACCCCGATTTGTCATCAAACAGTGAGAGCTTGTTTATGAGTGCTCTGCCTCTCAATCTTTAAGTTCATCTTTCACTCCTCGCCCTCAGTCATCCACCCATCTGTTATTTGTCCTCAAGGCCTAGTCAATGACTGTTCTCTCAAACACATTTTCCCCCTCATCTGCTTCTGCCTCAGTCCATCCATCCTCTCTCCGCCTTCCTCCTTATTCTTCATTTTTCCTCAAAGCCCAACAGGATGAGTGTCTGTTTCAGAGCTGTCTCCTCCACAAACCTGGCGTCCACATTCTCCTGTTCCTCGAACGGGTTCAGAGCTGGAACACAGGAAGAGGAGTTAGACGGTGATATAAAGCTTCAACATCCACACACACACACACACTTCCTTCCGTGCTAGAGACTGCGGCATTTTGACCGAGCACCCACATAAAACGCACACATTCTGTCTTAATCCTCCAGAGGCCTCTGTATCTAAACCAGGCAGGATACATACAGACACACAGTACCTTGTTCCTCTATATCAGAGAGTACTTTTGCCAGATAGGTAAGAGGCAGAAACTCCGGTCTGAAACCTGGCTTATCCCTGCTGGTGAATGCAAAGCCCTGAGGAGGAAGGAAAAACAAAAAAACACAACTGTGGATACTGCAGGCTTTTTTGGGGATACACTCAGTCAAGACAAATCTGTAGCAAAATCCAGAAACTAGTCACCTTAACTCACTTGTCTCCTCTAACGGATAAAGTTGGCTCCAATTAAACTTTCAGGCAGCCTGCCCTTCCTGTCACCGCACAAAGTGCCACTGGCTCCTCATGTCATTTTGCAGTCTGCTAGCCAATTAGCTGACTGAAACCGGCCAGTAGCATAATGAAGTGGATGTACACTCAGTTATGTTAACCAGGGTCACTCTTTTAACACGTTTAATCAAAAAGCACATCTCGCATTTCTTCAGCAAACAGAAATGTAATGATTTCTCGAGTTTTTCAGACAGGAATTATTAGATTTATTGTTGATTAGAGTGTCTGTCATCATCATCTAGTTTATAAAATGTGAGAAAACAGGACAATTATCCAGAGCCCAAGATGACATCCTCACATTTTTGCTTTAAAATTGACTTAATGATTAATGAACTCATCTTCGAAATTCTACAAATTGTATTTTCATGAAGTGTGTATGACAAAGAGAGAGAAAATATGTACCGTGTTACCTTGTTTTTGTTGTGTTTCTCAAGCAGACTTTTAACATAATCTCTGGAGATTGAAGCTGAACTGACAGGATGGTCCCACATATGGTAGATCCTCTGCTCCATTGGCTTCAAACACACACACACACACACACAGGCAAGAGATTACATTTTGGGAATGCAGTTCATGTTGTCTTAAAGCATTATCCCTGGAGCATGTGAACATCTGTCCCTCTCTATTGTGCCAATTGGAACACTGTTGAGGAGTTGACTGCTAATGTGGGATGCCAGGGAAATCACATTTTTCAGTGTTGTGAAATTCATAGCACAATAATAATGAACACTAAAGCAAAAAGACACAGCAAGCGTGACTGACAATAATAAAAAGAAAGCAGCTTTTCCTTAAGTCTAGCTGCAAACATTCACTGAAGAATTTAACTTTTGTACCTCAACTCATTAATACAAATATTTTTACAGTGCATCATCAGGGCTAAAATAACTTTGCCTGAATGTTTCTTTAGGTGTCAGCGTCACAGTGAGATATTCATAAGCAACAGCTGTTGCTCTGTTGCTATTGAATTAATAATGCTTACTGACAGTGGGAAATCTTACATGTAATTCATATCACAATGTGGTATGTTTTCTGGAGGTTAAATTGAGAGACCATTCACAGTTTAAATAACCAGATATAGGGATATAGCACATTCATATTCTATGAACATGCAACAATATATTGTGGGAACCACTGTTGGTTCTTTTGGAAACACTTTTAAAATTGCTTGACAAAAAAGCAATCAATGAATTAGGACTGCAACTAACGATTGTTTTCATTATTGATTAATCTGCAGAATATTACTGTATTGTGATTATTCCATTTGCTGATTAGTTATAAATTCCTAAAGTGCATGTCAACAAATGTCTTGTTTTTTTCCAAAAACATTAAGTTTACCATCATGGAAGACTAAGAAAGCATCACATTTGAGAATCTGGAAGCAGCAAACGACTGCATGATCTCTTGCCATGTGTATGAAACTCCCCAAAAAGTAAGTAGACCCCATGATTAGCGTTATTTTGTCATAACTGCTCTTTCCAAGGTCAAGAATAAACTTTCAGTGCTCAATTTTATAAGAACATGTGCAGTGAATATGATGGTCATATTGTGCTAGACCATTCAAATAAGCAAAAAAAAAAACCATTTCGGTACCTCAACTGTAACACAGCCTAAAAGACAACATTTATGATATATATCATAATAACCAAATGCATTGATGTGGTTCAGAAACCTCACAAAATGACTCTGAACTTTTGCAGAAATGTGATGAAAACTTATCATGGGACGACAAAGTATCCTGTTTTCAAACTTTTCTCTGCGTGTGTATGTGTGTGTGTACCTGCTAAATCTCTCCTGCCTGCCAAACTCACCCAACAAAGGTCTGATGGGCAGGAAACAGAACAGAGACACTAAACACTCAACATTCCTCTGATCACAATGCGGACGGAACACACACACACACACACACACGCACACACGCACACACACGCACACACAGACACGCACACACACACACGCCCACACACGTACACACAGGCACACACACACACGCACGCACACGCACGCGCATCAGCCGGTTACACAAGTGCTTTGTGATTGGCTTGAGGGGGGCTTGAGGGACATGAGACCTAAAATAACTTTGAACTCTTAATTGGACCAGAATGGGAAGTTTCGGGAAAGAGCCATTCGAGAGAAGATCAAAACGTCCCCCTCACTAATAGATCAGATTATAATAGCCTTGTGCATTGTTTTTACTCCTCATAACATCCAGGTTGAAAAATTCACTGATGCCGAGTTCTGGGGCATTCCAGCTCCGTCCTCCCAAGTTTGTTCACACTGCACGTCTTTATCTGGATGGCTGATGTTATGAAAAGAGTATCTTACATTAGATAGAAACGGTTGAATGCTTTTCTTTTTCCTTCAATCGTTTCCTCTTAGACAAAATCTAAGCTGCTCCAAGCGCTGCATAAAAACACCTGTTTGAACACACACACACGCACACACACACACACAGAAACACAGAAGTACCTGAGGGAGCCTCTTGAGTATGCTGAACTTCAGTTTCTCATTGGCATCACTGTTGTCCAAATCTATATGTAGAGAAAGAGAGAAGATGTGGTGGTAATTACTCTTCTGACCAAAAATAACCACATTCGGGACACTTTCTCTCTGTACTTGGAGAAGAAACATCAATAGACTCAATAGTTGCATTTTCTGAAAAACACTAAAAAACACAATCAGCAAAAATCCCAGATTACTTATTGGTCAGCAGAGTAAGGTTATGCTTGTATTGGGCAGTTCCTATGTGTCAATAGTGACCTATAACTGTGATTAGCAAATGCTGCTGCAAATGAGACAATTATCTTGATGGATCTCCATGAATTTAAAAAAAAGTATTCAAGGAATATTTCACTTGGACAGTGTATTGGCACACAAAGGTTCACGGATAATCAACCAAGCAACAAAGACCATGAGTCAGCAGAAGTTTCTGGTCTTTGCTTTTAAAGTCCAACTGAAATTGCATTTAATTGTAGCTGAATTGAAATAAGCACTTCATTTTTAACAACCTTACCCACTATAGTATTTCCTGCCCCCCCTCACACCAGTTTTTTGCCACACCATGAGAAGAAAGTCTGCCTGACAACATTTTGGCCTGATAGCAAATAAAGCTAACCTGGAACTTGCTTCAGCACTTCTTTGATGACTCTCAGGTTCCCCTAGTGCATACTCGGAGATGTAGTCCATCTAGTTTTTCCATTCTGTCTTATTCTGCTCTGACTGTGATGTTATGAGGAGGAGAAACTTGCCTGAATTAGTTCCTAAAAATGTGGACCAACACAAGATAAACTCAAAAGTTCTTCTTCCAAACTTTGGCACCGTTACCACATTCGCTGCACCTAATCATCTATTTAGCCTACTGGTCTCTGAATTAGCACAAGTTGTTAACCTATTGTTGGGTATCACAAACTGAATTATCAATTAGTTTTTTTCATAATTTGTGTGAATTGCTGGAAAAATGGGAGATGCAGGCAGCATTTCAGAGGGAAATATACAGTAACATCCAAAAGTCGATTTTTGGACCCAACTGTATGTTTGTGTTTGTAATGATGCAGAAAGTGCACACCTACCCAGCCCATTTACCCTGGGTAAAATATATAGATATCTGATTAATCCCCAGGGAGAAGTGACGCATGAACTCTCTCACTTCAAAGTCCCAAATAAAAACATCCTTTTCTCTCGCTTTCAAGTTCGAAACCATTTGGACTCGCTCCCTTAAATAACCTTTTTCATCTTCGAGGATCTTTATTTGTTTTGTCCATGAGAAAGAACCCTGTAAACTACAACTAGATCAAGAGTGATGAGGAAGGCCAGATATTTTGGTTCGGTTGATCTCCATGCCAAGTCATGATGTTTGCCCTTAGAAGAAGAAGAAGTCTTTGGTATGAAATCCACACCAAGACATAAGCAGTACACATGTATCTACACGTTCCATGATCACGACCCTCATGAATGCAACATACTGTATCTTAACATGTATAGGCGACTGTAAGTGTCATGTTACAGGAAATTAGATGTTGTGATTAGCTGTGACAGAGCTGTTCACATCTGTTTATCACAGTTGCCGTCCTGTGGGTTTGCACATATTCTAGTTTCTGGGGAAATTCTGAAAGTAGTTCATTACAGGTGGCGTATCATAAAGTATAGGCCATCTGGCTGACTGCACTAATACTAAAAATATCATACGATATAGAGCAGTTGAAAAACAACTTACATCATCTCTTACTAAAAAGAAATACAAATGTTTCTTCATTTTTGGTTGTGGTTTAAAGACATCAACTGAATGGAGGATGTTTCATTTAAATAGTAAATTATAGTTATTACTGCGTATTTCCTCCAAGCAAGATGCCAGAGAAGCGATGCTGTATCAAAAACAAGACAGACATCTATTTTCAGCACAACATCAGAGACCCAATTTCCACCAAAATACTAAGAACCTACTTTGCATGGCCTCAATTTAATTAACCTCCCACCACTTTATTGGGCTTGTCCTTCCACAAAGCCATTTTTAAGGTCAGAAAAATATAAAACTCTCATGTCGCTATTTGCGCTGGTGGTTGCACATTCACGCTAGCTTGTCTGTGAGGCTATACTTCAGCACAGTGGAGCTTTGCGTTCCGTGATGCTACCACCCTTACGGTGAAATACACATAAAGACGACACAATGTCATGTTCTTAGAAAATTCCAATACTGATATTTCATGTATTCCAGTTATTGTCACAGTGGGAGTCAAATGTTCACAGCAGATATACTGTAGTTGTAATAGAACTGAGGTTAACCACTTGTAAAAAAAAAAAAAAAGAAAGCTGAACTTCTTGCACACCAAAAACCACAGACCAGTGAAGTGTGGGTATAAGAGTAAGGTAGCGGGTGTTACCAAGACACACGGCCTGAGCTCCACACAAGAGGATATATTATTATCTTTAAAGGACAAAGACGAAGAAGTCACAAAACGAAAGTAAATTCTCAGTCGCCTTCCATGATGACTTTTAACGGCAGCTTCACCCAATCCGGTAACTCCTCCATCACCAACTGCTCTTGTCCAGAAATGAATCCGACCTCCGATCTCTTTAACTGGTACATTGTTGCCGGTGTGATTATTGCGATCAGTTGCCTGCTGGGTATCCCTGCTAACATCGCCGTAATAGCAAAACTCAGTCATGATCTGCGTGGATCAACCATCTCGAAGCGCCTCTTCTTCAGCCTGGCGGTGTCGGACCTCCTCTGCCTGCTCTGCCTGCCTATTGCTGTTGTCATTTTCTATTATGGACCACATTTGACACTTGGAGTCTGTAAACTTCTCTTTTACATCTTCTGTTTCTGCATGAGCTCGGACTTGAACATTCTGGTGATGATAAGCATCCAGAGGTACTACCAGGTATGTAGGCACCAGTCCCAGACAGGTTTTGTTATTTGTAGGCACAAAGACAGTAGCACTACATATTTTTCTCAAATTCTTTTTTAAATTTCTGATTCCAGGTGTTTCCATTCAACAGTGCTTTTGACCAAAAACTCCCTGGTCAGTACAGATATATGTGATGACATACATGAAACTAAAACTCTCCATTTTATCTGCCAGATTCTTCACCCACAAAAGTGGCACAAGCTTCACCGGAGGTGGCAGCGGCTTTTACTGTCTTCTGTGTGGTTGCTCGGAGCCCTTGTAGCTCTTCCTGTTGTGTTTTCACTGATAAAGGAGAAAACGGAGGAAGAGCAGAATGACGGCCGTTCCTGCAGGAATCAGAGGATCGCACCGGAGCTTGAAGCAGTGTATATTTTAATCATAGTTTTGAGCCAACTAGTCTTGTTGTCCTTCTACAGGCTACTTGTTAAAGGGGTCAAAAAAGGGGAAACACCTGACAAGAAACAGCGTAGTGTTAGAGTTAATCAACTTTTCATTCGAATAATCGCCGTCTCCCTGGTTGTTGGCTTTCTTCCTCTCTTTGTTCGCGTACTGTATGTGGTTGCTCTGTTCACAGACTCGAAAACGATGCTGCTTCTTAATAAGAAGTTGACATTTGTGGAATGTTTTTACTTTTTCACTCACTGTCTAAATCCATTCCTGTATTTCTTTGCTTCAAAGCGTGACAGGAGAGAAACCAATACAAAGAAAGAGTTTCTTAGTGACGTCTAATATCATCCCCTGTATTGCAGTTTCATATTTAAAGCTTCTTCAAACTCCGTAAACTGAATATTTTTGCATTTTGGAATGTTGATAAGACAAAATTAGCAGTTTTCTCTATTTTCTTACATTTTATAGGCAAAACAATCAAGAACATTACCAGCAGATTGATCAATAAGAAAAATAACTATTAGGCGCAATAGACATTAAAACAAAAATCTGAATGATGGTTTTGTAAATACTGAATGCTGTACCTCCCTTTTGTATTTCCTCTGGGGTTAGGGTTTTTTACTTATATTTTTTGTATTTACATAAGTTCTTTGTATAGAAATGTTTGTGCTATTTTCTGGTCTCCTGCTATTCATTAAATACTCATAATATTATACATCATACTCTCTTTACATCCATTTTTTGTTGAAATCATTTCAGAAATGTTTTGGGTTTTTGTATTGTGTACTTTATAATCTATATTTTTTATAATAACAGTGTATGAAATAACAATATTCAATGTCGCATGGTACATAGTGATGAAGCTACTGAGAATTATCAGCCGACTCTTCAGCTCCTCTCGGTTTATCGGAGCTTTATGGCAAGTTTCAGCTCATTGTTCAGCTGTTATCTGCAACTTCACAGCGCTCTAATAGCATCATTTTCAGCTGCAGCGGGCAGCTTTTTGTTTTGGAGAATAAGCTCTAAAACCCCCCCCCAAAAAACAGACAAACATGATCATCTTTTATGTAAAACTTTTTTTTAAACGTGTAAACAGTGCTCAAAAGTGGAAATATTCACCGGTACATTTAAATTTGACTGACTTTTTCTTATGTACCAGCACTTCTCACAAGCTGCCGTTACCTGACGTGCAGCTGTGAGTGAAGGTCTCCTTTTTTGCTGGATCCTCCAGTGATTAGCAGCCAATGAATACTGTTTCAAATGTGACAATGTGACCAATAAAAATAAAACAGCTCTTGTTTCGTGTGTTAGCTTGGTAATGTTGATGGAACAGAAACCTACTTTTCGCTAGCTACAGTTCCTGCTTTTAATCTAGGTTAAGATAAAACTATGGCGAAACAAACCAGTTCGCTTAATTTTGTCACAGATATATGCAGTGAGGAGCAGGAGGAAGAGACTCCTGCTGGTTCCAGGCATATACATGGCTGCTAATTCAGCCCCTTCCCTGTCAGTAGCAGCAACGAGCTTTACTGTTGAAAGACTCTTTTCAACTGTCAGTCAGGTAAAAACTGGCATCAGGGCATTAATGATGACATACAGAGTGAACTCTTTGTCCCTGTTCTCCTTTGAAAGAGAACTGACTGAAGTGTTGGACTATAATGAAACAATTCAGTGTTGAACAAAAGCCCCGTCGTCTCCTGCTGAAATCATCAAACTGAAGCTAATTTACACTGTACAAATGTACAGTTTCTGACCACAGTTGATTATTACCATTAATATTTCATTTTATTGGGTATCATTTTTGTTGGGTGTACAATTGCATTTCATGCTGATTTTGGGGTGTGTGTGTGTGTGTGTGTGTGTGTGTGTGTGTGTGTGTGTGTGTGTGTGTGTGTGTGTGTGTGCGTGCGCTTGCTTTATGTAGCCGCCATGTCAGGCTATGTTCATGTGTCATTTTTAATGTTACATAACTTGTTGTATGTGGTGAACCTCTATCCATACACTTGACTAATGTTGCTGTAGCATCTGTCAGCTGTGTGTGTGAATGAATAGCTGAATATGTGGCTGCTGTGCCAGATTATACGATGCCGTTAATAATAATATTAATGTTGTCTTGCCTGTAACATTACCTCTGATGATGTATAATGCTTGTATGATTAAACTGTGCTGCATTCAGACAAGTATATATAGTTGTAATGACCTATTTTGGTTACTATGCATTTCAGAACCTAATAGTAGTGATTGGTCTTGGAAAGGTTAGGCCCACCTGATTTTCTCTGAGCTCTCCCACACTGTGATTCTAAAGTTCTCTGGGCAATTCATAATAGCCCTAAATGAACTGCATTACCCAGGGGGCAGTAGGTGACGCTCACCTGTTCCCACCTGCCTGCTTTTCTGTGTCAATACTAAATGAGGCAAGTGCACATAGTCAATTATGTTTTACTTTAATAATTGAAATGGTGGTCCCCCAATTGAATACATTGATGTTGTGAGCATCTGCACTATCTACTAGTATACACACGATATACACATGCCAACATGTTTACCTGTCATGAGCCGAGACACAATGGTTTCAGTGAGCTGCAGGATACCATGGTCTATGTACTGCAGGAAGGTGTGATGAGGGAGGCAACGCACAGCAAACACTGCTAACAGGGTGTGATAGCCTGGACAGAGACAGAGAGGAAGAAAAAGATAGGGCAGGTGCAGAAAAAGAAGAATTATAATCTGACACATAAAATAAAGCCACCAGGAATGTGTTAAAAATGTTATTAACCAAAGGGAACTTGACTTGGTTTGCCTGTAGTTTTACAGCTTGACACTCACATTTAATCTGCCTTGCTTCAGGGTGTTTCTCTCAGCCTGTTTAGGATTTGAGCCCTCAAACTTTTACTCATAAGCAGCTAAAAGTCAGATAAACTGTGTGGCAACGTCATAGGACTGCGTTACAGGGGGTTTCTTCTACACGTATTGGAGAATGAATTCAAATTTTTGAAAATGTATTCACATACTGCTTTACCCATGTCTGCACTATGCTAATGTTTAACATATTTTTGGTTATATTAGCGCTGAAGAGAGCGGGTCTGTTGTCCCTCAGTGCAACAAACACATTGTTATTCTGGCTGAGATGGAGACAGACTGGATTATAACAGCTAAAACTGTGTGTGTGTGTGTGTGTGTGTGTGTGT
This sequence comes from Scomber scombrus, assembly GCF_963691925.1. Classification (NCBI taxonomy): domain Eukaryota; kingdom Metazoa; phylum Chordata; class Actinopteri; order Scombriformes; family Scombridae; genus Scomber; species Scomber scombrus. The sequence continues at coordinate 11,426,022 of NC_084991.1, forward strand.
GTGTGTGTGTGTGTGTGTGTGTGTGTGTGTGTGTGTGTGTGTGTGTGTGTGTGTGTGTGTGTGTGTGTGTGTGTGTGTATGATACCAGGTGGGAGGGGCAGGCAGAGACCCCTCGTGGCTTCCAGGATCCGAAACATGAAGTGAAACACGGACCATTGTGCCGGACTGCCCTGCTGCGTGCTGTAACACACATACACACACACAGAAAAATTCAGTATTGTTACATAACGATCACGTGAAGAGGGGTCGTTGACTATTTGGACATGTGGACACACACACAGTAGGGAGTGTGCACACATGCCTGAAGATGAACACACAAATTCTGTCAACACTTTATACATTACATTATGTAGATTAGTTGTAAACATGACCGAAGGACTTTAAAAAGGCATACACTGATGAGGGAAGGCTACTCACAGGCACAGAACACAAGGGCCCAGTTTGTACTTCAGCCAGACTGACTCCAGCATGTGTCTGATGAGCTCCAGCTAAACACACAGACACACACGTTAGTGGTTTGGAGAGGAGATGCTCCATTAGATTCAAATGAAATATTTTCCTCGACTTGCAGCTCGAGGCAAAAGCCTGGAAATTTTGCACATCGTGCATCTTGTCCGTGACCTGAAAAAAGACATTGCAATGTTCTGGCATTTCTGTTCGTAGGCATTTAAACTTGTTCCTCACTTCCCTCTTTTTATTTTCTCCAGTTCCCATTTTCATTTCCACTGAAGTACAACCCAGTGGATCACAGATTACAGCACGCACAAGCTTGACCACATCATTTCACCACACATCTGTCATCACACAGAATCACTCAACTGAACTTGACTCATCTGAAACGTGCTCGCTGCATGCTGGAACATGCATACTCTTTTTTTCCCCCCCACAAATGACCACTCTCCCAACTCCTGTAGAATAACAGGAAGACGATCTGCCTCATTCACATCCTGCACACCAGTGGGAAACCCTCCGTCAGCCCCCCCTCGCACACACACCCCAACACTCTCCAAACGTCAACAATAAAGTCCTCCCGTGACCTCAGTGGGAATTTTAATTAGCTTCATTTATGTAACAATGTTGCCCAAAAAAAAAAGAGGTGTTGAAGACTGAAATAATAATAGGCTCCTCTGGGGTCTTTTAATTCTCCCACACAGATGCATGTCTTTTCCCTTTTTTACACTGTTTCTACACATTCTTTTTAAATCGTATCACACTGCAAAAATCACAAAAGAATAATATTATTTCTGTACTGTCTGCACTAAATTTGTCTTATTGACTGTACACAAGCGAGGAAACAGATTCCCCAAAACAGAAAGGCACACAGGTGATCCTGCATCACTGCAGTCCTGCAGTAACTCTATGAGAGGTGGTGACAGGTTGAAAACACATTGAGCTGTATGCCAAAGTAAATCCTGGTCTAATGATTATACTCTATGTACCTGTGCAAACCAATTTCCTTCTCAGATAAATAAATTAATCAATATTGATTTTTCACCCTTCTTATTGAATAGATTAACTTAATTCTATTTTTTAATTTGTTTGTTTTTTTATTTATTTGTTTAATTTTATTTTTGTATCATTATAATTTTGTCATTTTTGCTGCTCTTATCTTATACACTTTTGAAAAATCCATATGTTTAAGTTTCCATTACTAATATCAGTGATAGTTCATTCATTGAGTGAACTGATTACATAATCAGTGTAGTGAGTGGAGCCAGATGTTGCCATGCAGATTCACGTGTGTGATTGAAGCTTATGCTTACATTCACTGTGATTGTTGGACCCTGAGCAAGACCAGTGTTTGGTCTTGTTTTCAATCATCTAGACACAATAATCAAGACTTTTGAACTTAAGTACTCTAACATAGCAGTGTGCCTGAATACATTTCCTCTATCACTGAAAGTGGTTACATACATGTGCCTATCTGCTTTTTAAAAAATGATTTGCCATATTTTATTGAATGTCACGTGGATTTATTTTGGCTGCTCTCTCTGTATTAATATAAAAATGCTCCAATAGTCAAAAGTTGCTGTTCAATTCTTACATTGGTGTGTTAACAGTCTGATTTTCATTCTTTTTCAGCTTACATCTCTTGTGCTTGTTGCTGATGTAATCTGGGTCCCTAAAGATCAGTAACATAGATAATAAATCTGTAGCTAAGATGTTTTTAAGCAGAAAAAAGGCAAACAAAAGCCAAACAAGTTATTTAAAACCACAGACTCGTGTCGTAATCCCTGTGCGTCTTTCTATTAGAATAAAATCTAATATCAGTGATTTGTCTTAATGAGCCTCGGCTCGGCAAAGACTACATTTACTCAGTGTGGGTCCCCTGCTGAGGAGAAGTTTAATAACCTTGTGTTTAGAATAACACATTAAAAATATTCCGTCCTATTTCTATTCATTCCATTTCTTTTAATATATATTCCTGCTTTTAGCAATTTATATTCTGCTACTAACAGGTTGTTCTTCGTTCATTGGCTGTGTTATGAAAAGGAATGTATCTGAGTTGTCTGTAGCAACAGGGAGAGGAAACAAATAACTATGACAATAATGTACTGAGGAACTGTAATCTATCATAGTAAAAGTTCCCTGGCTCTTAAAAGCTATAATCTATTTCACCCACAACTTCTCCCCTGTGTCAACGCAGCCATTAGTCTCAATAAGCACGGACAAGAGGGGGAGATGTTCCTTATTTCTGAAAGTGAAGTCAGCCGTCTTCATAACAGTAACACCCTGAGTTTTTAAAGCGTGAGTCAGCTTGACGTAGAGGGACGATCACACGGCCGGGGGTTAGTCGACTCTTTAAGTAAAAATGTCCCTCAAGGCTGTTTCTTATGGGTCCTTGTGTGAGTGTGTTTTAATAAGTGCCTCCCAGGATGAGAGACTTTTTCACTCTCACTGAGCTGAATACATTTTGGAGGCTGAAACCTGAAGGTCTGAAAGTGCAGGTTCAAACCCATGAGCCTGTCATAGCTCGCTGAGCCATCGACCAATCCAATTGTGAGCAGGGAAGATTTCTTTAGTCTTTTTTAAAACTCTGTCATTTGCAATTCCATAAAGTCCCCAAACATGGTGCATCCTGCTTTCTATTCAATTCGAGCCTTACCCTTGGTCTGATTTAATACTGTTGTGTTGATATATGTTCTATGTCTGCTTTCAGCAGCTCCTAGCTGTGAAGGGATTTACCTCCCAGGAATACTAAAGACTGGCTTTACAGAATCAACAGCCCTTGTAGGTTAGTGCGACAGAGAGTGGTTACTTCCGTCCTCTAATTTATATATTCCACCTGCTGCTCTCTGTGTGGATACCAAAGGCACACTAATGAACATGTTTTATAATTTGTATTTATTCCCTGCAAAATCCAATGTATAAAAACAACAAATCTCTGTCAGAAAAAGAATAAGTGAATTTCCTACAATGTAAAAACTACTAATTCTACCTAAACATCGTGTTCAGTTTTCTTGACCTGATGATAATGACGATTTGCATCTTTAACAGGAAGAGCTCTGAGCTTTGAATGATGCTTGATTTTAACATATTTTAGGAGAATTTTAACTGAAGATAAAAACAGTGATGATGCTCATTCTTACAATAATGATTTTTGCCCACAAAACATGCAAACGTCTTCTTTCTAAATGGCTACACAGTCTAAAACTTCAGGCAGGACAGATTTTATGCAGTCTAAGAGGCGAAACCCATGAGAGGAGAAAGTCTCTGCATCACTTGCTGCTGCTCTGAATGCTTGATGATAATTGAAGGTGACACAGATGAGTGTTTGAAGAATTTTATCAGCTTCTCTTTTCAGATAGTCAGACCACACTGTTTAGAGAGATTTTAGTATGCAAAAAAAAAACCTGTAACTATATTAAAATGGGTGGGAACAAAAATAGGAATCCCCCTATGGAGATCATGCTCTTAGTGGACGTGCAAAGCTTAAAAAAAAAAAGTGGCTGAGTGGCTGAGGATTCCCATCTTAACCAGAGAACTGATCTTAGAGGCAACCTGCTGGCTTCCAGCAACCTCTCTATACTGAAAAGCACACATCCATCTGTGAGCTCTGTCGACCATTTAACTAAAGTGGAAAACTTGCTGCCTTTTCTACTGACTGATCCTTGCTAAGAGCGTCATTTAACCTTCTCAGGAAAAAAGAGCAAGGGGAAACATTAAATAAATATAACTTGGTGAACTATGTGCCTTTCAAAGAAAAATCAGGTGCATAGGGATACACACAGCTCCTGGACCTCTCTCCATCTCTGACCAACACACACAAAAACACACAAACACAGTATACCAACCAGCTTGGCTACGTAGTTGATAACCAGGGAGTCAATTTTCTTCTTCCCCAGTCGAGGCAGGTGTCTGTTGAGGTGCTCTCGCAGCTTGTCCACGGTCTAAAATGCAAGAAACACACACAGTTTATTTTCTGTAAATGTATACATGTGTGAGTGTTTTAAGCATACTTTGCTGTGCACTCAACTGGGTCAAATTGAGTTCACCTCCACTTCTCCCTCGATTACAGTGTCCCAAAATTGATTTAACCATGCAGAGGAAAGAGGAGAGGAGAAGGAGGTGGAGAAATCTGTGGTGAGGACAAACAGAAAAGAAAAAGAAGTATGAAAGCCTAAAAGCAGTGTCAACTTGACAGAATGACCTGATATCCTTCGTGGAGGAGGAGGAAACGGGAGGGAGGATAAGAGAAAGAAAGAGAATGGTGCTTACAGAAGAAAGGAATGGAAGGGAAGAGAGGGGAGGGTGGGTGGGGGAAAGGAAAGATGGATGCAGTAATGGAGGGAATAAAAAGAGAATGACAAGATGACTGGGTTGTTCTAAGAATAGCCAAGAGACTGCTAACATCTAGCTTGAACTCCATTAAATTGAAGCTATCCGCTCTTTAAAAACTATGCTGAGTACAGGCAAAGCTGGAAGATATGAATATGTCCATCAAACAGTGTGCAACAAAAAAAGAGGGGAAAAATGCAGGAAAGGGAATGTGCCCTTTTTTCTTTTTTCTTTTTTTTTTTAAAAAGTGTTGACTCATCTGAAGGATCGCAGCAGCTTTACCTCACAAGATGAGAGGGAAATAATCAGCTGTTAGCATTTCACTATGGAGCTTTGGAATACCTCAACACATGAAGCTGTATGAAATTGTTGTACATTAACTATCATTCACCCTTTTTCTTTTCATTCTGCCTCATCTTCTTCTGCTAAACTTTGTGATACTGTTGCCAACGTAGGATCTGTATCTCACAAGCTACTGATAAACAATCCAGCCTGAGGCTTTGTTTCATTCTTTTCTGTTCTGCCTCTTTGATTCTTTGATTCTGCGTGGCTGAATGTTTGATGTTAACTACTGCCTTTCTGGAAAGTTTCTGCTTTTGAAATATCAGCATGTTTTAGTCATTTTTACACTGTTAAAGGGAAAGTCCAGCTGTATTCTATAGTTTTTCCCATTGATAAATCTCATGGAAAGTCTAACACCAACAACGTGTTTGCTCTTTCCAAGTGCCCCATCCTCACTGGTTCCTATTAAAGACATAAATGTTTAAAAAGAGGGCTGAAAGATATACAGTTTCATTTTCAAGTTTACTAATTTTCTTCAACAGCTGGGCATTTTAATTATAAGCAAACTTTACTCAAACAGGAGTAAATAGTGCATTCATTGGGGACTATTTTCAGCTACGGATTAACACATATTTGCTGCTTAAGTGAGCATTTAGAGCAGGGAAGGTGTATGTGGGATCGACTAAAAAAAAACCTACAGTGCCCATGTTCATTGTAATGTAGGAAGATGTCATAAAACATGAACTATAGAGGTGCTGGTGTAACGATCAGCCCCAAACTCTCTTGTTTTAGTGCCGTTCTCTACCTGTCCACCAGATGCCCCCCCCGACTTTCTTGCCTGGTTCCCACACCCACCTGCTCACCTGTTGCCACTCCTCAATAATGCTCAGCAGCTGCTCATTAACTCATCAGTCCCAGAAGCTAATATACCATCCATTCCCTGCTAGGTCGTCAATGTTGCTGTGTGGCTTTGTGTTTCAGCCATACTATTACCTTCTCTTCAACCTTCCCTGCCTCACCCCTGTTTCTGTAACCCTTTTGAATTTTACCTTAAACTAATAAATGTACCTGTCCTTAGTCTCTGCATTTGGGTCCTCCTATTGCCTATTAGACACACCCATGACAGCTGATAGGCAAATGTTTTTACCTTTGGACAGAGCCAAGCTAGCTGTTTCCCTCTTTTTCCAGTCTTTATGCTAAGGAAGCTAATCATCTGCTGGCTGAATTTTAACATTTAATGGAGAGTGAGAGTGGAGGAGAACTATTCCTTAAAATGGAGCCTTTGCTCTTTTGGGAAGGGTTACACACGATTTTGGAATCTGGCTGCAGAGATTTCCTCACTGAGCCACAAGATCACTAGGAAGGTCAAGAACTGATGTTGGATGACAAGCAGTGGCCTTTCACTTCATACCAAAGGTGCTGGACGGGGTTCAGGTCGGTACTCTATGCAAGCCAGTCAGGTTCTTCCAAGAATCTATGAAAAGTATTTTTTAACAGAACTCATTTTGTGCACAGGGGCTATGTCATGTTAAAAAACAAAAGGACCTCCCTTTTAAATGTTACCACAAAGTTGAAAGCGCACTATTGTCTAATCTATCATCACTGTGCAAAGCAAGCCTGACCCAAACCATGATAAACATATTTTTAAGTGTACATGCATGTGTGGTGCAGCCATTGATTTGTCACATCTCTCTCTCTCTCTCTCTCACCAGGCCTATGAGCTCCCTCTGTTGGCGGTCCTCTTCTTGGAAAAGTGGCACCAGCTTCTTATCTAGAGGAGACCAGGCAATAGTGAGAATCCGCAAATAAAAGAGACGTTTGAAGAAACCTTTGATGATGCATCTACGCTAGGCTGAACACTTCAGGTAGCCTCAGGTATGTCAGTGCAGTAACATCATTAAACAGGCCATCAGTAGAAATGGAAGAAAAACAAACTCTGACTTGTTTATGACTTTAATAAAATAAAATAAAAAGAGGACCAAACCTATTATGGATTCTTTAGGGGTGGCTTTTCACAGAGCTTGGGGGTTATGAGGCTGCTGCTGCGGGTGAGACGCTGCAGCTGTTTCATGTCAGTCAACCAAAAGTGGTTTGCGCTTCAACTTGGGTGCTTTATATTCATTATTTCACACTTGCATACTCACATCTTTTTTATCACTTTTTTTACACACACATGCAAGAAGCTGGCTTTTTGATGTTACAGTGTAATATGTAACAGATATAAATAGCGCTTGCAGGGCACAGCTAACTGACAGACTGCGCTGCCAGATTCGCTGCATGCCTGATAGAGGTTCAAAGTTATCAACCGTCTTAAATTTACATATTTTAGACATTTTTGCTGACGCTCTAATAAGAGACAGCAGGTAAATATGTTGTGTGTGTGTGTGTGTGTGACTTTTCGTTCACATCCACAAGACACAGCTAATGATGGACACACTAGCTCTTAACATTTATTAACTGAAGGTGGTCTCGCTAACTAAACTAGTGTGAATTAGTCAACCGCAACTGTGACTCTGATTAATTGTTTAAGTCATTGAGTCAGACTGAAGATTTGCTTCTTTTTTCTTAATATTATTGTAAATTGATTATTTTTGGTTTTGTGCTGTTGGCTAGACAGAACAAGCAGCCAGAGGATATTACCTTGGGCTTTTGAAATTTGTGACGCATTGTTTTTCCCACTACTGTATACTGACATTTTATAGACAAAACTTTTAATGGATTAACTGAAAAAAAATCAACAAATTAATGAATAATGGAAATAACTGTTAAGCATGAAAAAAAGCTCCACACTTTCAGACAGCAGAAACGAGTCTCACGTGTCTGAAGTCTAAATGTGGGTAAATTACATGCTAACAAGACTAGAAACAACGTTAGCTGCTCTGTGAGGTTGTATTTGAGCTAAATGCCAACACCAGCATGCTAACATGCTCATAATGAAAATGTTAACAGATGTGAAGCAGGTATGATTACTGTGTTTAAACGTGTTACCATGCTAACATCTGCTACTTAGCACCAAACATAAAGTACAGCTTGGGCTGTACTTGGAGCCTTTGAACAGCCCCACAAAGCTTCTTAGCTTTGTTGGCATTTGGTCATAAACCAAAGTGGACAAATTAACATTTTGAGAGAGATGGAACTGGATGAAAAGTCAAGGGATCACTAAAGTGTTTTCAATTCATTATGAGGGGAAAATGAAAGCCTGTACCAAATTACAAACTAATCCATCAAATAGCTTAGGCATTTCATTTAAAACCACAAATGTCAATGTTAAGGTCAAACAACAGGTCAATAGGATTCATCCTGTGAGGACTGTGAATGTCTGTACACATTTTCATAGTATTGTCATCCATCAAATAGTTGTTGAAAGATTTCAGTCTGGACCAAAGATGGACCGATCCATTGGCAGACTAACTAACTGACTGAACCAAATCTCCACACTTTGAGCCATCTTAGACAATGATAGCAGCAGACAGATGATCAGGAAGTCTGTCATGGATTATGAAAATATATAGATAACAGCATCTTAGATAGCTTAACACAAAAATACTTTGTTTAAAATGTCCATTCAGTTCAAATTACCCTAATATAGCTGCAAAATCCCCCAGCCTCCTATTACTAGCGCTGCTATACATGTGATACAAAACCACATAGCAATTATGAAATCAGTAATCCCCTTTTTACATGAGTGGAAAATAACTGGTGCAGTATGAGTGATCAAAATGCTTCGTGATTGTGTGTTTTTCAAGTGAATTTGAGACGGATTTCGGGTGTATGAGATCATCCATGTGAATTAACCGAGGTAAGGGAAGGTCCCATGTTGTGATTATACAGAACAGCTTCAGTGGAGTCATGAGAGAGAGAGAGAGACAGACAGAACAATAAAGAAAAGAAGGGAGAGAGAGAGGCAAAGAAAGTACCGAACTCCCCACTGTTATATAATCGTAGCATTCTTCACCCCTGTTTCTTCCTCTTTCCCTTTTTTCCCCTCCATCCTCCCTCTGCCTTCCTTCGTTTTCGCTCAACCTCTCCCTCCCATGATAAATTAGTGTGGTGGTTCTGTTCAGCTGAATTCTCCAGTGGGCATGAAGAATGCGACCCCAGAACAACACACAAATACACAAAAACAAATACTCACTCAAGGTTTTGTTATTTATGATATTCAGACTCCGTGTGTATGTGTGTGTATGTATATGTGTGTGTATGTTCAGTGTGCTTACCAAGACACCAGGTGTCCACCATTGATAGAACTCTACAAAATAAGAAGAAAAAGCTTTGTGTGAAAACAATCCCTCAAGCCAGCATTATCATAAGAGTCTTACTCTTTATGCTGTAAGCCAAGGCACTATAATGCTACACTGCAGCAGTCGGCAGCAAAAATATATCAAAACTATAAAAGCAAAAACTTTGTAAGCAGGTGTTGGAGTCTGACTTGGGGGAAGAAAAGCTAATTATGAGCCAAAAAGCTGTTGGTGCCAGGACAGAGTTCATGTCCATTCAGTACAGGTATTTCATCAGTGGTGCATCATTAAGTCACTTGATCATAAACTGTCATCATAAAACGCAGTTATCCCATTTTAGGGTATTTCAATTGAACGTGGTGATTTTATATTCAAAGAATAACCGGATACATGGCTTCAAAAAAGAGTGAGCACTGGATTTTATGTACTTAAAAGTTTTGGCAGTTTTTTGGGTATGTTGGATCAAACGTTAAAGTTGTGTGCCAGAGGGCAAGAGAGATTAGCCTCCAAACTCAAAGTAAAAGCTCAAGTAAGTGAGCTGTGACATTAACACAGTAATAGGACACAGAGCCAGACGTCTCTGTACTTTGTAGTGTGTGTTGTCCTGCATGGTTTATACTGACTTTGGTTATAAAAACTCAATCTGTGACCACTCTGCCATCCACAATCCTATTCCACATTTATATTCCTACCACAATGGGGAGGGTGTATAAGGGTGTACTATATTCATCAAGTTTCCTAATAGGTTATGAAATAAAGGGAATTAATTTTATTTTAAGTTCCAGATTGGACGCATCAATTGTATGCATATTTGATGATTTTGCATCAGGGGTGCACTCAAATGTCGAGTGATTGATTATTCTTCAGATTTTCATTCACTTAACATTTTTTTGGGTGCGAATACACTACAGCATGTGAAGGATAAGGCTGATGATATTCTATGTTTTTCTTATTGCTTGAACAGGCCATTTTAGAATTATTAGAAATGAGTTTCAATCCAGTCCAAAGTCGAAATGTTGTCAATTTTTTCTAAACTTCCCTAATACTGGGTGAGAATTGGGCAAGGTTATGCTCGGACATTTATTACCAAAATTATGTAATCAATTCTGCAAAACAATCATTTAGCATTCCTGCCTCCATCTCCCTTTGTGTCCCCCGCCTCCCTTCCCTTTGTGTGAAATGTGTTTTGAAACACAGAGAAAGCAGCTTCTTCCATCTCACGAAACCCAAATCAAACTGTCAAAGTATGCCCTGTTGATCAAATATGAATCAAGATTCTGTTACTGCATTGCCTATTTCTTGCCTCAAATGTTTTCAGAAACATATTTTAGTCTAATGTTTGGCTGTAATATGAGAAAGTTTGTGACCCATCCGCCATGTTGAGAATGGACGAGCCAAGACCAAGCACCGCCCAACTCGCAGTACCTGCCAGTAACCAGGGAGATGTAATCCAAAACGAGGGAGAGGTTATTCAAAACAGGATCTGCTGCTCCTCCTTCACAGTCTGGAGAAATGGTCTAAACAGCAAAATGAACTGTGTTCTGATCTAGGTTTTCTAATAGATATAAATGTTTATTTTCAGCCAGATTTCAGTGGATGCTTAATGAGACACTCAACTATGATATCATATATGCATTTTTCTATTTAAAGCCAAATTTCCAGATGCTTTAAGACATTTCCGAACCCAATTTTGACAGTCAGCTAATACTGTTAAAACTTAAACAAGGTACTAGGAATGAATCATCCTTCCATCCTTCATCCAACATTTATCAAAACACAATCGATGATGTAATTTGGATGCTATGCTGCCTTTTTGAAACAGAGTAATTTTCTGAACACAGTGCAGAGGTGTAGTTGTGAGCTCTCTCCCTGCAGTTTCCGAACAGTGTGTTTGTTGTACTTTTCTTAACAAGGCTCCAGTGGGAGGCAGACCTACTTCTTTGTGTTCTCCTCCAAGTGATTCATGTGGCTGGACGGTCTCCTCTCAGACTTCTGAAACAAGCAACACCATCATGGGAGGGCTGAAAATATGCTCCCATTGTTTGACAAAAAAACCCACAGGTATGCTTACTAGGACACACACATTCTCCCCTCTCCCACATCAGTTAGCACGGTCAAATAATTACCATCATTTGATTGAAATTTCCTGTACGGAAATTTTAGATTTGTGTTCATTAATATACATGAGATGTTCTTGCTATTGGAAATACCACTCAGACTCACCAGTTTAACCCAGTCGGCCTGTATGTGGGAGGTTCTGTATCTGGGGTTGGGAACAGCTTCCAGATATTTTGTCCTGTCCATGTTCCACTGCAGCTCTGACCAGAAACCCTGGAGACTCCTGGCCTGCACGTGCATGCACACACATACCCAAACGCACACACATACCCAAACGCACACACAGACACACACACACACAAACGGTAGCACCACAGTGACACAGCAAGGATGTTGCTGCTAAACAATTGAGGATAATTGTGTCTGAATTGTATCTAAAATCACACTGTTTTACATATAAATGCCTTTTTAATGTCTGAATGAAGTCGGCTACAGTCATTTCCTAGTATTGTTTCAGATTACTGAGCGCCAGTGTGAGGCTGAGTTTTATTAACATGCTGTGGAAATACAGCAGGAAACAGACTAGTAGGAAGACTTTGCTCCATTGCACTGAATAATAATGGCTTGCAATCACTTTTTGGGTAATAAATGTGTTTTAAAAATGGATGAACATGTTGTTACCTTGTCTTTGAAGACAGACTCAGTATGCATCTCAGTTGTACACCACACGCCAGGGACCTCCAACAGACACTCTGGAACCTCCTAGAACACGCAAAGACATTGAAGAATGTATACATGTTGTGTGTGTATGTGTGTGTGAGCTACTTCAGGTGCACATAAAGTAGAGAGTAAAAAGAGTGTGTCCTCTTTGCCTTCAATACATACATTCGGTTTATTTCGATACATTTATGTGTGTGCAAATGTATGTGTGTGTGCTTGGTACCTTCTTGTTGAATACAGAGGAGTAGGGCAGGACTTTGTCCATGCTGAGCACCTTCTTGTAGCTTATTCTGTACAAAGAGGCTGTGTGTGACAGACAGTGTAGTCAGACTTTTATTTCCTTGTTTTAAATCACAGTTATGTAGAATTTTTATCTTAATGAGGTACTTCAGCCAATGTCCCACCATAATCACCATGAAATACTAGTGAGTATAGCTTACTGACATTTATTAGGTTAACATAATTGTCTTTTCTTACAGCAACATCTGTATTAATATGTGTCTAAACTCTGTATTTTAGAGCAAGTTAAAGTCGCTATAAAATGGCAGTTTTAGTGGGTGATCTGTGGTTGCCACAGACATTCCTGAAATCTATTTGGCCCCCCCAGATCTGACAGGTTTTTGGTCAAGTTCATCAACACAATAAGGTAAGACAAACACTGGTCATTCAATGGTAATAGATGATCAGCTGATAAAGGGCCAGCTTGCTATTTCAAGTTTATTTATTTATATAGCACTTTGGGGCAAAATCTGTTTGCGTTATAAAGTGCTTTACAAAGACAGGCATACGTACAAAGACAGGCAAATTTCCTTCTACTATAGTAATGTTGGGACTGAGACTGTGAAAGCTGATCTCCAGTCGTCAGAGTATTGACCTTGAGTCAGGAAAAAAAAGCACGTTTCCACATCGAAAGTATGTGCTCGACATTAGCACTCCAGTCACAGTGACCGCAGGCTGAGCTAATGCTACAACAATATAAGGAACATTGCACAGGTAACCCCTGTGAATAAACGTGTTGCACCAGTTGGGACCTAAAACTTTGTTCAGTACCTGTAACATATAACATATTTAGTCCACTACAGGAAAACAGATCTTAGAAAATGTGTAGCCTATCCTGTACAGAAATACTGATTTGAAAATAGAAAACATCCACTGCTTCCCAGAGGCTGTGATGAGTAGAAACGGAAAATGTTATGTACATGGAATAGAAAAATAATTAAAATGGTGACTGCATGTTAGTGCTGATCTAATTTATTAACTGTAGGTTTTGAAGGTGGTCAGCACACCACCTTTTAGTTTAATGCTGTTTTTATGAAAAATGAAAACATCAACCTGGCCTAGAGTGCAAACATGAGAATGGATGCTAACACGAGTTTTGGAATTCAGTTATGATTTATCTGTGCATAGGCTGAAGCAATGCGATATACTGACTATCTGTATTTACACATTTTGATCACCTGCAATTCATTAAGGATTGCTATGCTACCCCACACTAGCTTTGTGTCCCAGCTCAGCCACCCCAGTCGAAAATGTCCTGGATACACCACTGTAGCTATAGCAGCAACAATAATGTGTAAATTTATGCAGCAAGGTGCAATCTGATCATATACTCTATAGGTCAGGGCTGATTTCCTAAATACGGAAATTAATATCAAGTACTGCGCCAGGTTTATTTTCTTTAGAAGCGTATCAGATGGGAAATACAAATGTGGTGGTGTGTGAATTCTCTGACCATATTTTTCTGTGCAAACCACAAGTCTCCAAGGTCTCAAAATAACACAAATAAATGTTCTAACTCTCCAGACATTCCTGGCACAAGTCAGCGAGTAGAAATTTCAGAGCAAAACAGAGTTGATGAAAGAATTGCCTTTGTTCAGAGAAGATATAAGCAGTCTAAAAACCAAACACAGAGGAGCACATCAAAAGGCAAGAGAGTGGCTACACTCTAAAAGGAAGAAGTGATACTCAAGAGACTTGTGACCCCCTGTTTCAGCTGCCACTGACCTAGAATGAACTCCTGGATCTGATCAAAGGATTCGAAGGGGTTCACATTGTCACACAGCCACTCAATGATCTAGAGGAAGGATAGAAACACACAGAATGCGTCACTGAGCTGAGAGCTCAACATTACAGCTGCACATCAAGCTCAAGAACCTTTTTTATAAGGTGGACAGTTCACTCTAAAAACTTGCTGAAAAATTAGAAGACTTAAGTGAATCATCTTTTACCTTTTTAAAGAAATAGTTTGACATTTTGGGAACTATTCAGTCTCTTGCCAAAACTTATAGTAGATGGGGAAATTGTGAGGAAAATGTGAAGCTAGTGTCAGGAAATGGTTAGCCTAGCTTAGCATAGCAACTGGGAAAAAAGAGATAAAAGTAGCCTGACTGTCCAAAAGAAATGAAATAAAAGCATCTCTTAGTCACTAATTAACACTTATTTCTCATTTGTTCATTCTGAACACAAGCAGAAGTGCTTTCATGGGAGGTAACAATATGTCATGCACTATTTCTTGGCCGTATGCAATGCCAACCAGGAGTTTCCTTTCCTGGCAACTTCACAATGACAACAACACTGCACAGATTATACAAACAAAATGTAACATGTTAATTAGTGAGCTTAAGCGGTGCGGGTATGCAGACTGTTGACCTTTGAACAGAGTAGGTTAGTTGTTTCCCTGTATCCAGTATTTATGCAAAGCTAAGCTAACTGTCTCCTGGCTGTAGCTTTATATTTAGCACACAAACATGAGGAGTATCGTTCTTCTCATCCAACTCATGGCAAGACGGTTAATAAGTGTACTACTTCCAGTTCAGGTCAATGGGTCTAAACTGAAATATTTTAATGACTGGGTAGACTACCATGTAATTTGGTACAGGAATTCATGGTTTCAAAATAATGCATCCAAATGACAGTAGTGATTTTTCATGCTAGCACCCAATATTAGCATTTAGCTCAGGTACCACTGTGCTACGATACAGCCCCAAGCATTGGCTGTATACTGTTGCACTTGTTCAAACTATGGATATCTTGTTTGGTTATAAAACAGATACTGATAAGAGTTTTTGAGATGATGTAGGGTTGAAGGGTATAATGTTTGCATTACAGAAATATGAAAAATGAATGATACCCTCACAGATAGGCCCCCAGCCACGGAGCATCAGGGTGATAACTCATTTTCTACTGGTAATAGCAAAGCTGTTTGAAGAAATATCTCTTAGCCAGAGCCTGATTGAGTCCTATGTCCAGAAACACACAACTATGACCATTATATGTAGGGGATGAAAACTAAGCAAAAGTAAGGGTGGAAGAACTGAATTTGCACAACATTGTCTTTAAGTTACAAACTGCTGTGAACAAAGCGAAAAATGTTAACAAGCGATCACCTTTATTAAAGCCATTACTTTTTGTGCTGCCGGTCCCATTAACGGAGTCTACAAAAGATATGAAAGTTACATGCAGCGTCCAATTTCCCATCTCTAGCTGCACTAATGGAGCTGGTGACTCATTTAACCTCTAAAGAAAGAACTTATTGCAATCTATCAGAGCAGCTGGAACATCTTAATTTAGGTGTGCTTCTAATAGAGTCTGAGTCATAGCGAGCAGTCTGCCCTAACAAAATATCTGTCCCTTTCTTTTTGTCTTTGTTTGATCCCTGTCCACATGTCATCTCTCCTCTGCTGTTTTATTACAGCGTATTGTCTTTTCCTTTTTTTCCCTCCTTCTTCCCTTCATCTGCTTAGTACCTACTCAAGGTTGACACCTACTGCATTTACACGGAAAAGCAGAAAGGCTTCTTCATCTGTTCATTTCTTCTTAGCTGTACATCAATTTTCCTTCAGGGAAAGCATCTAACAAATTGCTGCATTTTCCACTTTTTTCCTTATTTGACCTTCAATCATTTCTTGGTTCAGTCTCTGTCTTCTACATCGAGAACTTACTGATCTTGAGAGTTTGTGTGGGTGACATTGATAACAATTGAAGTTTTTTATTGATTTTGTGTTCTACAAAAAATAATGATATACTGCTATATATAAATGCAATGCTGGACGAAAGAGTGTGTTCTGTGGGGCAAGATGGTGTCTTACGTCTTTATTTGGGGAGAAAAAAACCTCAGGCTAAACTTTGACACAAGAACTCTCATTAAATTTGCTTTAAAAGGTCAAAATCTCCACCTCCTACTTCTATTGTACCTTCAGCTCCAGGTTTGGGTCATTTCCCATGTAAACCAGCAGGCAGTGAAGGGCGGCCAGGCGCTG
Source organism: Scomber scombrus (assembly GCF_963691925.1). Taxonomy (NCBI): domain Eukaryota; kingdom Metazoa; phylum Chordata; class Actinopteri; order Scombriformes; family Scombridae; genus Scomber; species Scomber scombrus. The sequence goes on from NC_084991.1 coordinate 11,442,358, forward strand.
AGGGTCAGCCTTACTACTGGGATACCTTGTGGGGTAGATGTGACATACAGCAAATTTACTTTTATACAACATAAGCATACAGACATGCAGAGAACCGAGATTCAGGAGTTGTACTGTGCTGTATGTGCTCGAAAGCTAAATAATGCTTTAAAATTTAAAAACTAAAAATTAAAAATGAATGAATACATCATACAGTATTTGTTTTAAGATTTTGAGAAAAATAATCACTGATGCATCCCATTTGAACAGGTTGGTACAATACAAAGGCTTCAATGGCCAGGATTCAAGTTAAAGTTGTTTGATTTATTTCTTGACTTCCAGGTATGCACACAAAAAAAAACTTTTCCTTTCCACCTGTCAGAAGTCTGCCTACCTATAATCCCTAATGCTATGTATATAAACACCATAAGTTATAAATCATGCTTACCTAGAGGGTGTGTCTGATCGCAGTATCCGCAGCAAGTAGGCAGGGCTCAACTCTGCAGTGTGGATCTTCCCACTGGCCAAGTCCAACAAAGCAGTGCTGGACTCCTCCTCTGCATGCAATACTGTGATGTTTGCTGAATCATACTGGAGGCCCAAGTCTGCGTCATAACCTTGAGGTTGTTGAAACAGACGGACAGGGGATAAAACGAGGAAATGAAACCGAAACCCACAAAAGTTTTCCGTTTTTACAGATGCCAGGTTTAAAAGTCACTATCATGGAAAATGGAGAACATGTATTGTAGCTAAGAAGCAATGTAAACTAACTGCTTCACAGCAATCAGTCATCTGAGACATAACCTTACCAGAGAGAAAGAGGGAGTGACAGAGCATCTCCTGCTGCCTGGTGTTGATACAGTGGAGAAAATAACCCTGCAGATACACCACGATGTAGTAACCTACATACAAAAATAACACAGTGTCACTGCCAGGGTGTGTGTTGGTATGCTTTAGGCACACCAAACATTTATTAGACTCAATGAGGACACATGCTCTCATTTGTATTTGTGTGACTGTGCTTCTGTTTTAAATTCGAAAGCAGGAAATTACATGTCTGGCAATCCAACGTACAAAGTCACACATTTGAATACATAAGCATGATGATACGTGTGTGTGTGTGTGTGTGTGTGTGTGTGTGTGCTATGACCTATGGGGATGAAGAGTGGATGCAGATTTGTGTCTTTCTGTGGCGACTCGTCACCGTCCAAAGTTACTCTGAATGTCTTGCTGCAATCTGTAGAAAGTGAGGAAATCAAAAATGTGTCACCACGCGCAACACATCTAGATACTGTACATAGTTGGAATAGAAAGCAGTAGACACACACCTTTGTGAACTAAAACCACATTGTAGATCAGTTCCTGTTTGTCATTAAGGGGTTGGCTGCAGCACACACACATGCTCCCTAAAAACAGACCACAAGGCAGATCAGCTGTAGATATCAGGAAAAATCCAAGGATATATTCAAAATGTGTTGAATTATTGAGGTTTTGTATTAGATTCAGAAATTACAGATTAAATCAACATCTTAATTACTTAATCATCAATCACCCCTTGTATTATGGTAATAATAATAACTTCACAGATTTTAATTCCAAAGATTATACATTAGGTTTGCAAAATAAAAACTACCTTGATGATCAGCACCTCATTTTAGAAGGAAACTTATATCATCATTTAAATAGTGAGATTGTGGATAACAGGATGCCTACAGCCATGATTTTTAAAAGCTGATTCATCATTAACCGCTGCTTTGTGTTATATAACAAGACAAGGTGTTGCATCATTGCAGACAGCAGATTATAATATGGTTTGTGGACCGCAAGGGACTTACTTTCTGGTTTTCACAAAGAGAAGTACGACACAAACACAAATATATAAAGAATTAGCCATGTAATTTGAAATCTCAGTTTCATATCCATTTTGAGTGAGAAAGTATGTACAGCATTACCTATTCTGTTTGTGAACACTTCCATTCTTACGAGCTCCTTATCACGACTCTCAGTGTGATAATGGTCAAAACCCAAGTTAACGAACCTGTTTGCCACACATACACACACACATCATAGTTATAAATATTACTGTGAAGGATATCTGTACATAGGAACATACTATTAGAATGCAAGCAAATAAATAATTAAAATGTGTACAGGGATTCACCAACAAACATACAAAAAAATGCAGAATATAGAATTATCTGCTGAGACAACATATTTCTATTGTCATACTCTACTGGTAGTTCTCTTACTTGACTGTGCGGAAAGGATTAGCAGGCAGCTCTAATGGGAGCTCCAACTGTAAGATAGTAACATAAAGCAAGATATACTATTGTCAGGCAGAAGCACAAATAATATATAGTAAATCAAATGCAACAATGCTAACTTTTATTTTGAGAGTGTGTGCAAAAGACTGATAATTTCTTATACTGTGTGGCACAGGGAGGACTTACCATAGTTTCACAGTTGCGGTTGGGGTAAAACTGAACACATCGCAGCAGGAACTTGTCCTGTGGAAAATGTGTGATATGCATTTTGTGTTATTCTGTGAATCCTGCTATTGGGCTATAAAGCTTACATCTCTGAACTGTGTGTCCCCTATTCCACCTGCAGAGCCCTCAGATCTGCTGACCAATCACTGCTGTCCATTACACACACTCAATTAAAAATCAGTTTTCAGCTGTTGGCTCTAAATTGTGGAATAGTGTTTTTTATTTGATCCTTCTACTGTTTATATCTGATCATTCATGTGTTTCTATTTGATTGTAACCATCAATCAAATAGTCCCATCATTTAATCTCTCTGCAAAGCACTTCTGTCAGCATTTGTTTACTCAAATGTGTTTTACTAATAAACTGACTTGACTGTAGCTGTCTGGATACATGTATGGATAAAAGTTGAAAAAAAGTTGATGCAGTGTCTTCATAAGTATAATAGTACAAATCTCTAGTGTGTGTTACCTTGTGTGTGAGATAGTACAGTCTTTGCGTGTGCCCGTCCCACTGGACCCAGCAGAAGTCCTCCACTATTCGCTCTACTGTTTTGGACAGACGCTCAGGATTCGCCATCACCTGGTTCACACAAACACATTCATATTCAGCTTTGCAGACGCACTGAATTCTTAATGCAAAGCTCCCCAGGAGGATAACAGTATAGTTTACGGCTTGAAAATGAGGTCGAACCAATATATTCTTTTTGTTGGGTTATGTAAATATACTCCAACTACATTACTTATTAATTACTAGATATGTGCACTCTGGCAGATAATTTATACCTCCAAAAAACTGCACAAATCCTTTATGCAATTTATATTTTAGCTGAGGCCACTGACACTTCGTTCAATAAGGAAACAGGGGAGGAATGGAGGGCTAAAGCCAGCAATGTAGTGAATGTAGATTCCAGCTTACCACTCTATAACCTTCCTGTCTGGTCAGCAGAACATGGTACAGATCTACATCTGAAATGCACACAAGGATAACAATGCATAACTGTAACTACAGTTCATCAAGGATAACAATGCATAACTGTAACTACAGTACATCAAGGATAACAATGCATAACTAACTACAGTACATCAAAGATAACAATGTATAACTGTAACTATAGTACATCAAAGATAACAATGCATAACTGTTAACTATAGTAAATCTGATAAACCACTATAGCAGTTGAAAATTAGTAAGAAACAAACACAGAAAAGATCGAGGAATGCTGTTTTGTCCTCTACAAATGTGAAAATGTGTTGTTTTTTAACAGACTAAGGAAAGATGGCTTGACAACACACAGACTTACATCCGTCTTCAGTCAGCAGCAGCAGGTGACTCTCCAGCACTGACCTCCTGTCAGGTTCTGAATGAAGGAACTGCACAGAGAAACCAGTAAAACAGTAGACCAAAAACAGAAAACAGTAACCAGATGGAGAAACCAATTTGCTGATTTTTACATTTTAACGCAGTGATCAAACAATCTTGGCAGTTCTTTACATTTGTGGTTTGGCAATATGGCGAGCAACAAACAGTAAACAGTGCTCCTGTCATAGCATGCCACAGTGACTAGTGCACTTTCAGTAAGCTTATACAATAAACAAACCGTAAGCTCAGATGCTCGGTAATTGCAAAGTCAGTCCATCTGTTGCAGTAAAAACCTGCATGAAAGTGGCCAAGAAAATACACTTTACCTGTACTTTGACCCTGCAGTCCACAGCCTTGAGGACTTTAGTGTTATTGATGGGATAAATCTCAATCAGCAGGGTTAGACACTTGGATACTGCAAAGACAGGCGGGGTTGAAAGAAGAAATGAAGAACCAGAAAGATTTTATTAAAAAAAACCATGCCATGGTCTGTAAATGAAACAAGGAGAAAGAGAGCATGTGTAAATGTATGTTACTTGGTCTGAGGCGCGCCTCTCCTCTGGTATTTTGCACCAAGCTGACAGCTAAGAGGGAAAAAGCAAAGGCAAGGTGTCATGTGTATTTACTTCCTCTGACACTTAACTCGTGACATTCAATCAGTGTTTGTTTAACTATGATTACAATGTACTACTTGCTAGTCACATGAAAATGTTCTCAATTCATATCTGAGTCTCACTTAATTGCCTCAATTTGGGTCAGGGACAGTATTGTTACTGTGACAATGTCTGTGGCAGGTAATTCAGTATCTGTGCATTACAGAGGCTCACCTAACAGTGTCTCCTCCTTGTTCAGGGAACAGCTGCTGACACACACCTGCTCGTCAAACGTGTACAGGAGCTGTTGGAAAGAACACACACGGTCATACAGGGACGGGTGTGCAGAGGTAAAGCTGTGCATTAACACACACACACACACACACACACACACACACACACATAAAGCAGAATCTACAGCATTTGAAAGGAAGGTTACACACACAATACCTTGTTCTGCTTGGTGTTCCAGTCAAATTTCCCAATTCTGGTGGTTCCTGTAGCTCCCTATTAGAATAGAGTCCACTAGTTAGGTCATTAAATCAAACTACAGAGATGGATGATCCTTATCTGTCCCAATCTAGTAGATTATTAGTGATATGTGTGGAATGTCATGCTTGACCTCTTCATTAACCTGACTGACCTTTCCGATTATCCTAACTTGACCTGCCTCACTTCAAACCAGTGATTTGCCACATTTTTGGGTTCAAAATATTTAAAAGAAAAAGTGCATTCTGAAACCCAAGGCACAGCCAGACATGCATAAAACTGCGAACCCTGCACTAAAAAAAAGAAATTATGTTCTCTCTGCAGGCTGCACACCGTCTTTAACCTCCGAAACCCACAGACTTTTTGGTGGGTCTATCATTAAAAATGTATGCTGTGCAGAGACGCACGGTTCAACACACAGAACTCTGTTTCACATTCTAGTAAAGATACAAAGGTTTCTAAAAATAGAAAATATGTCAAACCGAATTACAGAGAAATATGTATAAAAGAATATAGATTTTTCTGTTTTGATGGTGTCCATTTGATGATGAATGGTTCAGACATATCAGTGGCATCTGGGAATACTGAATTTCTCACACTACACTTTCCTCAAAGGTCTGAAATAAGCAGCAGAATAGCATAGAATAATAGAATACACAGTATGTATATGCATTGCACACAACGTCAAGTTATACTGAACATATGCAAACTCAAGGTACATTATAATGTTGAAATTACAAATTTGATGATTAACTGTGTGTGCTTGAATGACAAATTGACATACGGTGTATTTATTATGGATTTACCTTCCAGGAATAAAGAACGCCCCCATCTTTCTCAATGTTCAGGATACGAATGTCCACTGCTCCAGAGTATTCTGCAGATATAGCGTCATTATTATGAACCCATTCAGTTTATCACAACTAAACAACACAAATTGTTTTAGGCTTTTATTCCTCATGGTGAACATACCCAGTGTGATGCTAAATGAGTGTGTTTCAAATGCCCACATAAGAAGCTGCTTAATGATTGAACACATAATGATGTCTGATATATCGCAGAGCTAAATCATCAGCACTTTCAACACATTTTCATTGAATTTATGCATACTCAGTCACAGTTTATAGTGAAAATGATAGGATGCACTGATCTGACTTTTTCCAGATCCAAGTACAGATCTGATACGTGTGTAATTACTGTGTACACTCAGGCTTGACTTAAAGATTGCTTTCCTAACTTTGTAAAACAAAATTTAAAAAATAGACACAGTGATGTAAACTGATCGAATTGTTACACTGTCACAAATACCCAATATCAGGTATTCAGTATCAGTGCATCTCTATTGTAAACCAATCTAGTCTAGTAGTTGCAAGTTTTCTCTCCTTCATTCCACTCTATCTTTAGGACATTAGTGTAGACGTGCAATCAGTTTTGAAGTTAATTGCTGTCTTTATACGGCAACACTATTTAGACAGTAAAGGTGAAAAGTTAATAGTGCCAACTGGTGATCAATATATTAACACCTTCCTATCACTTACTGTAGGAATTCAGGATTTTCTCACTTACTAGCAGAAGTTTAGCTCGGAAAATCACTTTTCGACACATTACATGTATAATGCACATAAATGCAATAACAAAAGGGGCAGAACGTGTTAATGTTGGCTAGCAGGTTAACCTACAGTATATTTTGGTGAGAGCTACTCAGTGCTAGAAGTTAGCAGTAAGAAACAATGATAAAATGCTGCTGACCGTGACGCCTCACCTTTCACCCTGCAGACCGACGCCTCCTTTCTGAGGATATCACACTCCACATCTCTGTGCAGGTCAAACTTCGGCTTTAACTTCAACATGTGTAACTTAAAGCTCACTCTGTACCTTTGTAGTCTGAGCACGAAGTCGCTATTGTTGTTAAACTTTGTTGTTTCCTTGAGAAGCGGCAGCACCTTGCAGCTGGTGTCTCCTCAGGCTTGGCATCATGTGACCCAAAAGTATTTACATGTTAACTTTGGGCGCTTGTAAAAGTGAAACCATTATCCACGTTAAACATCCTCCTCTAGACTTCACAATGACCTTTATTGACATGCGGAAATGTCACGTTGTCCAGCAGTGATTGTACTGTAGCTCCTCCCTCCTCCGGGATTTCACAGCGGACAGATTCGCTGCTACAGGCAGATGAGAGGATCACTCCAGCGGGTTGGAATGTCTCACCCTCCCGCTGAAGGAGTGCATCGCCCAGACTCAAACAGGCACTTCACAATGGAGTGTCATAGTTCATACATCACACCTTTTCCCATACACTAGATCCCAATTTTTTGTATAGGGTAGATAACTATCAGCTGTTGCTAAATGTGTTGAATTGAAAAACCTTTATATTGTTAGTTTAAACTTTTTAAGTGTATGGGGAAAAGTTTAAAGATCCCCTCCAGTCATGTTATAAGATATGTAAAAATACTCTGATTGGAATAATAATGTGTGTAATAGTTCTTCCCCCAAAAAAGTTCAATTATCTTCTTAAAATGACATCTGCTGCTTCTCCCTCATTAAAAACTCCAGAATCTATGAATATGTAAATATTTTTATTTCAAAAGTTGAACTGCTGGACACAATATGTGTCCTCCTTCACTGAAAAGTCAGTTCTCAGTGTATGTGCACTGGAGGCTTCAGGTTTCCTCATCACACTTGTGTAAATTTCCTATTGGATGATTATTGGCTTCCAAATTACTTGGAAGCCAATAATCATGCTCAAAGACACAATGTGAGCTCAAAGAAACTTTCCCCTGAGCATTGATTCATAGTTGCAGTAATTTTTCATTATAATGATTTCTGGTTTGAACTTCTCCAGTGTGAGATTTTGCTGCTTTTTCACCTTGGACTCTGGGAAACCTTTTTCTTTTCTTTCAATAGACTAAACTATTGACGATTAATTGAGAACACCATCTGAAGTTTAATATATTAAAAAAGAATCTTTACTGCAGCCCTACTGTATAGTGCATTTAGAAGATTAAGAAAATCCATGAATACACTATAAGTTTAGTAGCATGCAGAGTTTGTTTTCTTGGTGCCATAATCCAGTGACGTCAGGAATTGCTCAAACACATCAACCGCCATCTTAAAAGCAGGAAAAGGAGAAAAGAGAGGAACAACCCTAGCCAACATACCATTGACAATAGAAATACAACAGAAATGTCCATACAGCTTCATTGTTTTCAAGACGAGAAAAAAATGGAGAAAGCTCTCTTGGTTGTGATGAAATGACTGTGCGTCACTATATTTAGATGTATCAGAAGAAGGAAGTTAAAGAAAATATATCCAAATGCTGGGACAAAGCCCAGAGAAATTCATCTCAATCAATCTCGTCAAGATAGCCAACTTGGAAGAGCACTGAAACCTCACAATGTTTTTTGCTTCTAAATTTGATGCTGTTGAATGTCATATTGGCGTATCAGTTTCCTTCCAGACAGAGCTCATTAAGAATTGTGCATGTCACGACACATGTTTTCCCTCCAGGAAACAACTGGCCACGAGAGCCTCCTCCTCTTTGCTCATTTTTACTGCAGTAATACTGTATGCAATATTGTTTAGATCAACTCAGCTTTCTGTATGTATCTGTTGAGCTTCAACAGCAACATTTTGTCATGAAACAACACAGTATACACACACCTTCATGCAACATCCCAAATTCAGTAAATAATCAGGGAACATATTTACACTATTATAAGTTACTTGATTAGAAAAATGGGAAAGCCCGGTTTATTTATTATTAATAACTACTATTAGTGACATATTTACTATCATTGTAGTCTTTTGTCATATTGATCAATTATGGCATCTTACAGAAATACTATTTTTTCTGATACCACTTCACAAATGGTAAACTTTAAAAAAAATAAAATAAAATAAAAAAAAGTTATTAAGAATTGTACAGTTTAAACCACTGACAACTAACCCTTTAATACCTCTTGGAATTTTTGTCTCAGGAGTGAGTTTAATTTGTTTGGGTAAAAGCTTTAAATGCCTTTAAGCCCTGATTAGACGTCTTCTCAGGACTATTTGAGGATGTGCAGGCTGAGCGCCCCTTTTCTCAACCTCCTCTTGTTAGAGTTGTTGCATCTGATAAAGTGGAGCAACCTTCACTTTGCCATTGGTACAAGGACTTTGGTGACCACACTAATTCCATGCATAGCATGAATTTTAGATTAAACACAGACCATGTTCCATCAATGCCTGCTGTTAAATTCTTAAATAACAAGACACTGTTAATATATGCATGCTGGCGGGCATATACACCACCAATGAGCCTCTCATGTGCCATACAGCATTTAATGACCCACACTGCCCCCATCTGTTGAGCCTGGTAGCTGCATATAAAGAAGTGGTTCACTATGCATCACTTCTGAGAGGATATTAAAGCAAAGAGCTCCCACTCAAACTGTACTTCCCCTCAATACTACAAACTGGACATTAGTTAGATAGATAGATGAATAGTTTATTGTCCCAAAATTTGTTCTCACACTCTGTTCATATTCTACACAGAAACATACAGATAGTAACACAGCAAACATAATGATATATAATCATGTAACATTCATTAACCCACCTGTATCCCAACAAAATTCAAGTGCCTGAACACACACTGAGATGATTCTTGATTTATAAACTGTGTCAACAAGGCAGTTGCTTCTGTGGCAGATAGGACAAAAGACATCCCTGTTGTTCATGTCTAAGGGATTGGGTGTAGGGGAGTGGAGGATTTTTGAAGGTAGCATGTGTGATCCTGGAAAGTTTGTTTTGTTGTCCATAATTACCATGGTAACGAAACAGGAGGAACAGTACAGTCGGATCGGGCAGATTATGCTTTTGTAAAGCAACAACACAAGGCGCTCCAAGTTCGCAGATTATGTGTAGTCTCTTAAACAGTGATGTGTTGATCAAAGATTAGTTTATTGTCTCAAGTGAATCCAAGATGTTTGAAGTTGTTGAACTGTTCTGCTGTCTTGTTGTAGATGGAGGTGGGGTTCAGTCCAGTGCGGGTGTGTTTGATGTGTTAATAGATAGTTCTTTTGTTCAGTCTGCATTCAGTTGGAGGAAGTTGTCGGTGCACCATTGTGTGAAATGAGAAAGTGTTGATAGGCCATGATGGAGTCATTGTCATTGAGTAGTCGTAGTATAGGCTGGCAGTGTCATTAGAGTATTTGTATGATGTGGTGATGGGTAAAGGGCCTATGCAGGTGTCTGTGTAGAGAGTGTAAAGGAAGGGGCTGAAGACACAACGCTGAGAGGCTCCAGTGTTGTTGATGACAGTGGATGATGTTATTGTGCCTCTTCTTACATCCTGTGGTTTGTTGCTGAGGAAGTTGTCGATGCAGTGTAGTGGCAGGATGGTGGAGGAGTTTCTTTATGATGTGGTGGCATTGAACTGTGTTAATAACATCACATCTGTGACTACAAATTAAGAACCATGGTTATGCATATTTAAAGGTGCTGTTGCTGTTTTTTTTAACACCAAATAAGACCTAAAATCTTTGTTTATTAGCACCACATCTCCATATTTCCTTTTGTACAATCAATATTAAATTGTTCATTTAATTTTAGTACCACTTTATTATCATTATTATTGTTGTTGTTATTATTATTATTATTATTGTTGTTGTTGTTGTTATTATTATTATTATTATTATTATTATTATTATCGTTATTATTATTATTGTATGTTGCGTTTGTGGAAGACAATTGTTTCCATTCTTAGCTATAAACAGATTATGATTCATTGTTGAGTGATTCATCTTGCTTATTATATACAATCTTTGGTTAAACCGGTGTTTCTGATTGGCTGGTTGGCTTACAGGCTATGCTTACGTTATGCGATAATTTAATTTGTCCTAGGATGGCGAAGTTATTGTTCCGTCCTACTCTGCCTCTGACAGGTTTGCCCTGATGTTCTTACCCTGCCACTAACCAATCTCACTCCTCTAGCCTCAATTTAACCAACCCAACATACGAAGGCAACGAGCACTAGCCAATCGGAGACAGTGACTTCTCCGTCCTAGGAAAGATAAACAGTCAGGCACACGCCATAACGTTGCGAGTAAAGCCGAATGTAGCCGAAGGAGGCCGGAATTTTGATGACGACGGTCCAACCCGCCCCTTCCCCCGCCCGGCCCCCTATGCTCGTCCTTCCCCCTCAGCTCCTCCACTATCAGGCTGGAGTCCCCGGCAGCACTGCTCGGCGCGCAACACAACACACTGACAGCTGCGACTGACTCACAACCAAGGGGGGAAAGATGGAGCACAGAGACCCGGACTTCAACATATTGCTAGCGACGGATTCATACAAGGTACCGTGCGAATGGCGGCTTCCGAAGGCGGGTGGGAGGCTGGCTGGGTGGAGGGGAGCGGCTGATGGATGGAAATTGATAAACTCAAGGTGGTTTCATCATCAGTCCCAAGGCCATCACACTGCTCTCTGTGGCCGGTGTCCGTCGGTTCCCAGCAGGCCTGAATGGGCTCCAGAAAGAGGAGGAGAGGGCAAATTAAAAAAGAAAGCATCCGTCTTCGAGCTGGCTAACTTAGAAGCAGCACGACTCATTATTACGGAGCCAGTTTCCCACCGGCTTCGATAGGCAACACTAGCTGAATTAGCTAGCGTGCTAGCTCACAGACACAGGGGATTGATATTAAAAAAAAGGAAGCTATTATTAGCCACTAGCTAGCAAGTGCTCTGTGGGTAGTCCGGTGAACTGCACATGGGCAAAGTCTCATCCTGTAACGATAGGTGAAGAAATGCATCACTTTCGAGAAATCAAAACCGAAAGTTAAAAGCAGCCCGGAGTGCTGACCTTCTGTGACACAGCTAGGTTATCTGGTACACATTCTTACATTGATTTGACTCGTCCGGGGTGGCCTTTAAACGACATTTAAAAGTTAAACACCGACTCTCAAGCACTGATGTTATTATAAATATAAGGTAATTTCTCAGACTGACTTCTCGTTGAGGATGTAAACACACAGAACTACACGTATTTGCAGGGAGGAATGTATTACAGCACGTAGCAAGTGGTTGCTGGGACGGTTGCCAAGTACAGCAGTCATGTGACAGCGGTCAGTGATGGTGATGATGGGACAGAAAGGAAGCACATATGGAGATAAAAGGGGGAGGGGGATATCAGAAACGTTGAGTTGAACGAGAAAATGCAAATGACAAGGATTAAAACTAAACGATTCAGACAGAGATCAAATTACAGCTATCTGAATGTACTCTGAACTATGATATCCTCTCCAGACATGTTAGATGTTAGAAAATAATATGCTTTGAGTAATAATTTGTGTCTGATATGGTTTTTCTACAAAAAAAGCTCAGTTATCTTTCAACTACTCATTCTCTCCACCCTTAGAAACCCAGAATCTTTGAATAAACAAATATTTTATTTCACAGATTTTACTGCTGGACACATGATATCACCTACTTCAGTGTAAAGTCCAGTCTGTGTGCAATGGAGGCTTCACATTTCCACATCACGCTTGTATAAGTTGTATATTGGTCCAGGATCTGCTTCCAAACGAGCTGTGATGTCACAAATCATGTTCATAGACCCGCCCCATAAAATCAGATTTTCAATGACCACTGAGAAATGTTTTACTTTCAGCAGCTAAGTGTGAAAACAGCCTTTGAGTGTCAACAGTAGAAACAAGAAGAAAAACACATTTTTAAGTGGAGGGAGACTTTAAAAATGTTGTCTAATGTAACAAGATAAACGCAGTAGTGTAAATAAGTAATCTTACATTTTTGGCTTCTCTAACTTGGCACATCAGTATACGAACACTGTGTCTGGAATAATGATAACTGATATAAAGCATTAACATTTTGACCCTATTATAAGCTTAATGGTCATATAAACTGGAAATAATCCTGTGCACAGCATAATATTTTTGTATTGTGAAGATAAATTAGTTTTTATAAAATGCCCATTATTAACTACTGCTATTAATATTGATTCAATATCAGGTCTAAATAATTACTGAGGTAATGAGATATGTTGCCATAATTATCATTTTAATAGTTACTATGATATTTTCACACAGATATATTGCATATGTACATAAGTAACACTACAGCTTTTATTAGGTTGCAGGCATGAGGTATTGCACTGACTTGTAATGTAGCTACTCACAAGAAAACTGTATTAACTTTGTCCCAAACTCTATTTACAGGGTGCAGGTAGTTTGAGGACAAAAATGTCATAGTTATGATTTGCGTAGCTTAGTTTTATACATTTTCATTTCAATTTGTACATTGTGTGTTCATTCCAAGATACAGGTTTGACTACATTTCAATTAGTTTTGGTTTCATTTATTCTTGTAGTTTTGTTTTTGGTTTAGTAGTTTAGGGACACTGTGGAAATTAATCTTTCTAGTATCCCTAAACTCTAAGAGAGAGTTTAACGATAATTCAAAACGTATATTTCCTCATAAAGATTGTCCGCATCTCTTATTTAAACACTTAAAGTCCTGCACACAGTATTGATCCTTAACAGTCGATACTGTGTTCATATCGACTGTTTGTGAAGGGAGTGGTTAACTTCTTTTATAACACTTGTGATATTGCTTCCGTTTTTATAACCTTGTTTGTAATTTTGGTGGTTTGAATTATTGCTTCATACCATTGTAGCCTACAGAAGAAAATACTAAACCTAAAATTTACAAAATATAGATGCCTGTAATATGACTTTTAAGCTTTGTTTTGGATCGTGGAGCTGATGTTTTGTTTCAGATCAGACGACTTTTCCTCTTAATTTAAAGTCAAACAGCTTTGTGACTTTTATATATATATGATGACCTGTAACCCTCACAAATCATGTGTAAAATTTAATTTCAAGCCTTATCAATGTAGACATAATCTTATTATTGTTGTATAAAAGGAGACTGCAAAGATATCAGAGAAGAAAGAGAGAGCAAATGTTTATATATATATATATATATATATATATATATCTCAGTACCACTTCTCCCTTTAAGAGCTGCTCAGTGGCAAATGGAAAAAAGGTGATGTTCGCTCTCAGTCACTACCATGTGTCAGTGTGTCCAATGTGAAGCAGAACATTGCTGAGTGGGTTTCCTCTCAAGTCCAGATAGGTAAAGGCTCGTGAGAAACGGCAAAGGTCAGCTAAAAGAGGGTAAAGACAAAACATATGAGCGGACACTGATCCGATTTCATGTTATGTCCTTGCCAGATGAGGTGAGCCGCTGTTGCCACACCAAGCTAAAGTTACTGTTATTGTCTCTTTAAGCAGCCAGTTGAGTTACACAAAAGGTGAACTGAGCATTACTGTACGAACTAGATTCAGAAATATCCTGACATTTGTGTTTGTATTTAGGTGTGCGCTGTTGTCACTGAAAGCGCGTTGTGTTTATCTTGTCCGTGCATGACTGTGCTACAACCTTTTGTTGTCCATGTCTTGTGTGTTATAAGAGAAACGGGGGCATTGATTGACTCGCAGACCAACCAGAGGCACACACTTTGTTCACAGGATATAAAAAAAAGCTGCATCTGAATGCCTTTGTGTTTCGTCTGTTGGGATTGAAAAGAGAAGCTCAGCCCCAAAGCCAAGCTTGCCTATTGTCTGGAAATACACACACACACACACACACACACACACAAGCACAGGTTTATTGTTGGTATGAGGAGTCTGTCAGGTTTAAGCACACTACAGGCTTGAAATGTACAGCGTAGTCACACATTTTGAGGCAATGCCACAACACAAGTCTGTCACTTTATGACCACATTCACATAACATGACATCTTGTGACCCCCAAAGAGAATTACAGTGAGTGAGAAGGTAGGGGTCTGTGAGTTAGTTGGGGGATGGGGGGGGATTGAAGCTGCAACATAACTATGGTGAAGGTGGCATTTAGGTAATGGCTTGGTCCCGTTAGGTATGATAATGCTACGCTAACAGCTGCTGCATGCCTCAAATGTTGTGCTATTTGAAAAGAGAAGCAGCACCTGGAAATGTGTTTCTGGTGGTCAGGTTTGGTTCTATAATCTGCATCTTATCAACCTCTGTGAATAGTGACAGAGTATTCTGCAGATTTTGTTGATAGCAGTGGCTTCCACCACAGTCTGCAGCTCGTGCTTCGACACATAGCTGACGGTCTTGACAGGCCAACCATGGCATAACTTGCAAGGTGTTGACCGTCTCAGTGCTACAAATGTATTCATATGCATAACATGCTAAAATATATACACACAGCAAATTAGTGCTTGTATGAGAGTATTTTGAGTCATCTTGCTGCATTCTCTAATTCTTTATCTCACTGCGATCAGTGTTTGAGTGCAGACAAAAGGAGGAAGTAGGTGTTATATTTCAGTGGAAAAAAACCTCAGTATTATACAAATCAATGTGTCAAGAGCAGAGACTGAACTGAACATTAATCTGTAGAGTCAGCTTCAGTCAGATCAAACATTAAAGATGTCACTGATTGTGTTTCTCATGTAAAACTATCAAAAATGATCATCCAGCAGACATTGAGCAACATTAGGATTCATTAAGACTCAAGTGTCTTGTCACCTGATGAATACAAACCCATTATTCAGCCTCCTTTTAGCTCCATATTGGTCTTCACCAACTCCCGTGGGAAATATCTGGCTCTGTAGCAGATAAATGCACCTCTATGTTCACTCGCTACCTTTGTCTGCTTTTGGTGAAGCTGGGTGCCATAAATGCGAGTTGAAAAGAAGCACAAAATGATTTCAGATGATAATTCTCCGGGTGCACGTCACTACAAGCAACTTTTTTTCAGATTACACATACTTATAAAAGCTGTGTGCTGAACAAAAAAAAAGGCCTGAGGTGGAAAACTGTATTGATAAAAGTAAAAATGTCCACAACTACTAATATTTGCATAGCAGTAGTCTATGGAAATAGTTATTAATTCACATAAGTCTTTTGCATATGATGTGGAGATTTTGCCAGAATTTGAGCTGCATTTAGATGGCAATTTATAATATAAGTGGTTAACCTTGTAATCATGAATGAAGGGGTTCAGTTAGTGTGTACGAACCTGATACTTGTTTTGTGAATTTAAAACTGTGTTTGTGTGTATTCGTCGGCACGCCTTCCATCAAATGTGTGCACACACGTGGTCCGGCTTAATGTCATGTTGTGT
The DNA here is from genome assembly GCF_963691925.1 of Scomber scombrus. NCBI lineage: Eukaryota > Metazoa > Chordata > Actinopteri > Scombriformes > Scombridae > Scomber > Scomber scombrus. The sequence goes on from NC_084991.1 coordinate 11,458,430, forward strand.
ATCTTGACTCTATTTTGAGTCCTCGAAAGCTCAGAGGAAAGGACAGATGGGGTCAAAGAAACTGAGTAGGTCATTGACATTTATCTCCTATCTTCTCCCCTCTTCTCCATTTAGTTTTCCCGTCCATAAATAATGCTTGTTTATCTAGCTTACGATCTAGCCTTTAGGTGATTTTCACACGTAATTATACCCGTTATTCCACGGTAACCTTTATGTATTTACTGTGGTGACAAATCATTTGCAAAGGTTGTTGTCAAATGAGAGATGAGCCCTGTGAAATTGGAAATAAAATGTCATCCTTTACCCCTGAGGGAACTGTAACTTCATTTTTTTTCTTTATAATTGATCAACACCATTTTCCGCTCACAATAGTATTTCCTGAAGTCATCTGACGCGACTTGTAGCACTTTACCGTTGATGTTAGCTGATTTCACAGAGGTAGGTCAGATTGAACGCGTGTAAATAAGTTGATTACATTGGGCGCAGATATTGAGAAGACAGGGTCAAATGCTGCTTCGTTTCTTCACCCCACTCAAGTTATGATAGATGCGTTTAATGACTTGAGCAAGAGCCAGCACAGGGATGAGTTCTACATCCTCAAATGTCCCAGTGTACCCAGCAGAAATTCCTTGAGTCATTCAGGATTTAATTGACGGCCGGATGACTACAGCCACTTTAACCTTTCCCTTCTTTGAAACAGTTTCTCTCTCTCTCTGTGTGTGTGTGTGTGTGTGTGTGTGTGTGTGTGTGTGTGTGTGTGTGTGTGTGTGTGTGTGTGTGTGTGTGTGTGTGTGTGTGTGTGTGTGTGTGTGTGTGTGTGTGTGTGTGTGTGTGTGTGTGTGTGTGTGTGTGAGAAACATGCCTGGACATGCTTTCAATGCGTTTGCCCCATTGCATTGTCTTGATTTGAACTATCAATGCTTCTGGTGTCCATCAGCTGACAGCAGCAGATTAGATGATCACTAGACACACACACGCAACACTGAAGCTTGTATTCTCTGAATCATAATGGAGTGGTAGAATAATGGAGAAACGTGCATCTGTGGGGAAAAGCTTGGCACGTCTCAACCCGATTGTGACATTTTAGCACAGTGTTATTTGATTTATTTCAATAGACGTAAAATGTCACACACAGAACTGAGTGCTGGGTCTTTTGTTGAAGTGGAATGTATGCTGTAATCGCAGATAAAATACCATGATGGCAGTGCTCCTTAAACTTTTAGGTTGTGACCCTGAATGACTCAGACTTTGTGCAGGCTAAATTTGCTGTTTTCAATTCGACATGTTAGCCAGCAAGGAAGGTTTGCTTTGCAATAGAAAGGTGTTTCAACATTTATCAGGGGGATTTCATCATTTCCTCAGAAAGCTGGCAGCATCCAGTATGTTACACTTATACATTATGAAACGTCAACTACATAGCAGGTCAAGTTGCTCCTGATTAGCAAAGCCAGGATATCACAAGACCCAGATTACTCCGAAAAACCCACATATGTGGTTTAGCGTGAGTAATTGTGTAATTGCAATAACCCCTGTTCAGGAAATAGACCTAATTTTGAACATGTGTGTGGTGTGGGGCAGAGAAGGGCTCAACAAGAGTGATGTACTCACATCGTTTGGTGTATATTAACCTCATTAAGGAATCATGCATTTTTAAGTCTCCTTGCTTGAAGACATGGAGAGCTCATTTCCTTTTAATAACTGATTTGGCAGCGGTTCAGTAAGAGCAAACAGATAGTGATTATGAATTATCTCACAGTCGTGAGTATGGTGGTTGCTTATTTTAAGGTTGGGAGGCATAGAAAGCAACAGCCCCCTTTTTCCACTTAGCTCAGTAAGTTTGAGGTTTAGCTGTTTAAAAGAAGGTCTTGATAAATCTTGTGACTCTTCAAACATCACACCTGATGTCTGTGTGTCTGGGAATTGTGCGACTTTGCTGTCAGTTTAATGTGTTATTTTAATATTAACCCAGCTCAGTTCAGCTAATGTGCCTTTCTGTCTGTTTTCTGCAGGTAACACATTACAAACAATACCCTCCCAACACAAGTAAAGTGTACTCCTACTTCGAGTGTCGTGAGAAGAGGACCGATCCCAGCAAAAACAGAAAAGTCAAATATGACAAAACTGTCTTCTACGGCCTACAGTACATCCTCCATAAATACCTAAAAGGTAAGTCTCGACCCAGGCTGTATGACTTTGCACCACCTCTGCTATAGCAGTTTGTGTAAATAAAAATTTGTTTTCAGTCAACTTACCAAAAAAAATAAGGGTAACATTCCCATACTTGGATTACCTAACACAGACGTTGCCTTTCCTTTTCATTTATTGAAGTCAACTATGCATGTAATGTTTTCCCTCTCCCCTACTGCGGGAGCTGCACAGTGCAACCTCTGTTCTACTGTTATCCAGTTTAGGCTGTATATCAAAATATTTTAAACTGTAATAACTAGGTACTAACAATTTGGAGGTAAGAAAAGTCAACACTGCAAGCTTTGTGATCCTTAATTGCACCCTGTGGGATAATATTCATCTTTTTAGCTGTCTCCCTTCCTGGGTGAGGGTAGAGTACAGGGTCAGCGGCAGAACAGCGTGTCTGCAGCTGCTCAACATTCAGCGCATTGCTCGAGGACACTTCAGTAGTGCAGGTGCTTGCTATTGTGGCCCGCAGTAACATTCCCTTAACCCACAAGATTACATTGTGCTTCAGATTGATTAAGCCGCACAGAGCATAACACAAAGCCAGCAGGTTAAGAAGAAGAAAAGTTAGTCGGGAAGGGGGAAAAGTTGAAATGAGACAAAGTGTAACGCATACAATATATTCCGTGCCCCCTAGTTAACTCAAAGTTTGTAAAGATAGCTGTTTAAGTTATTTAGTGTGAACCCAACGGCGGTGTGAGAGAGCGCAAGAGAGACATATAGAAAAAAGAGGTGAAAGAAAGAAAGAATTCATCTCCCTCCTGTCTCTCTTAAGAGGATTTCATGGTGTGGTAGCAGAGGTGCGGGAGGGAGACAGAGAGCCAGGGATAACAGAGAGGGCGAAGACAAAAGCACAGCTGCTCTTTCACCGTATGAGGGAGAAAGGCCAGCTGTCTGCGCAGAACGTCCCTCTGAGCAGAATGATCAGGCCAGCTATTAGAGATGCATCCCTGATCCTGGAACTTATGAAACCAAAGCACACATCATGAGTGCACTTAAGTCATAAAGTGGAGTCCAGTTGTTGTAATTCTACTTTTGTCAGAAGGGTGAAGTGGTGCAGCAGAGTCATAACTGAAGGGAAAGCATCTATTATCCCAAACCGGTCTGTCTGATATGAAAGGAGACGTTACTATTTGGAGTTTTAACCATATGTTCTCACATTAAAGGAGACCATTTTTAAAATAGTTTTCTATGAATACTCCCAAAAATCAAAAGTATTACACTAAAATCAAAAGGCTGATATAACTCAAGACTTCCTCTTGCGTTTATATACAATTTTTCCTGTTTTTGTTTGTTTTGTATAACCGTTTCTACAGCCTTGAAATGAAACAGCCAAACATAAAATGAAACAAGGAGCTGGCTTCTCTATATGTGTGTGTGTGTGTGTGTGAGGACAAAGACGCCTTGTCAGCACGGGATGCTTCTAATTGAATTACAACAGCGGACAGTAATGTAGCATTCCAGTGACTTCTGTTTGTCAGTGTGTGTTTCTCCAAAAATGTCAGCCTGTACCTTCACATCCTTCTCAATTTTTTTTCTCTCTCTATTCCTCTTCCTCCCTCCACTCCCCAACTCCTCCCTCTCACCCTCTCCCCCTCCTCTTCCTTCCTCCTTTACAGGAAAGGTAGTGACCCCAGAGAAGATCCAGGAGGCAAAGGAGGTATACAGAGAACACTTCCAAGATGATGTTTTTAATGTGAAGGGATGGACTTACATTTTGGAGGTAAGAGACAACTTAAAGTGCCCAGAAAAACTCATTTTCAAGGTGTTACTTTGTAGATGTCTGTGTGTATTTTTAGCACATTCCCAGAAAAGTAGCAAGGAATATTTTCAAGGAATGCTTCATTGAGGAAAAAGCTGCAAGTGGAAACTAAGTACGCAGATGTATGTAAACACAGGCACCAGCTTATGTTTATACATGCAACATTTTGAAGGTGATGCCTCTATTATCAGAGTGACTGAAGGTCTGTCTCAGACACACACTAACAACACGCATTGTTCTCCTGATAAACACACATATCGCACATAAAGCAGGCTTGCAACCTCATTACTTTGTGGATTGAATTTGTTGCAAGATTTGAGTTTGAAGTAATTGAAGAAAAATTGGAAATGATTAAAAAACTACGTGCTGTCGTTTTCTATAAGAGGAAAGAAGGGATCAGCTAATTAAATCCTTCAGTTACAAGTCAGATTCAGCAACTAGCAATTAATCAGGAACAGTTTAAGGTTTCTGATTGTTGAGAGGTAACTGTTCTGTTTCAGCACCTTGGAGAGAGCACAGCACTCTGTACTGACAGATTTTCTCATGTGAGAAGAAGTGTTAATAAAACTTCACAACGTATTTATCCACATCAGTCATTTTCTCTGTCATCTCTTACTACATTGATTAATTAGATCTCTATCTTCCTGCTTTGTTTTTTGCAAATCATTGCTGAATCCTGCATCCCCCTGTGTAGCAGAAACAGATGAAAGTATAGTGTTTTCCCCAGTTTCATTGTGTTTTGAAAGCTACCAATAATGTGAATTGTTATCATGATCATCAATTTAAAGAGTACAAATGATGCTCAGGTTTCGGTACTGAGGTTTGGACTGTGATTTTACTAGTTGGTAATCCAACCCAAACATTTGAGTTTGCTCCAAACCAGGCATGAAAAGTTAAGAAAGCATACAGGAATTCTGTATGTGTATTTCTCTTGCAGATCATCTCAGTATTGTACAACACAAGCCACACAGAAGAAGCTGCAACAGTCATTTAGTTCATTTTCATTCATCATTCATCAGAAAACCGATTCTAAGTGGGACGTTTGTGTGTCTTTGTGTTTGCAGAAATACAATGGACACCTGCCTATTGAAATCAAGGCGGTGCCAGAGGGGAGCGTCATTCCCAGAGGCAATGTTTTGTTCACAGTGGAGAGCACAGACCCTGAATGCTACTGGCTCACCAACTGGGTGGAGGTAAGTTTGTTTAGTTTCCCTGTGGGTCCTGACATGATGCAAGTGTGCACTTTTAACAAAAGCTCTCTGGGCTTGAGGCCCACTGGATATGGAAAGTAAAGCTTTTTAATCATATTATCTTGAAAGCGTTACTCGTAACAGAAAACCTGTGTTACAGACTTGAGGCGGGACAGGTAGATTTCATTACGGGAAACTTTTTTTCTTGTGAGTCCCCCAACTTTATGAAGTGCAATACTAAATTGCTGGAGTGCCCCTTTAATGATATCAGTCTTCAGTTCTTTATCATGTGGAAAGCAATTGTAGATTTCTCATCCCTATGAGCTCAAAGCAGTTTAAAATGTAATGTTCTACTTGTATTGCTACTAAAACTACACAGATAGGCGCATCATTAGGATTTAATAGTTTGCTTTATTTGATTATTGATTAAATACAAAAGATATTTGTAACATTTATGTTCTTTTTATTACCATGGAGAGTTAACAGTTTTATAAAAGCCATAAAGAATTTAGCTCGGCAGCATGCCCAAAGGCACCTCTTACCTCTTCTTAAATCTCACTGAACTACAGTCCCGTCATGGCGTATTGCTTAATCACTGCAGAGAAATGTGCTGTGACTGCAGCAAAGTGATTCACGCAGGTTTGCTGAAAAGGACAAGAGCAGCGAGTCAAGTACCAGAAAAAAAATCTTTGAAATGTCTCTATAGATGACAACATGATTGAAGTCCTAAATCAAGTCCTTGCCTTGACCAATGATCTGTACCCTGAGGTATCACACCACTGAAAGTATTCTGAACAGAGGAGAGAATGTCTGCCGACTTCATTCAGTTTCAGTGTGATTCACTTTAAGACTGTACCAGAGAGTGAGGACCGTTAATTTCACCTGTAAACAATTTTACACAGCAGAGATTAAACACAGCAGATATAACGTCTGAATTAGTAAACCTCAGAGGTGCTGGTAGGTGGATTTTATTTTGTTGCCCTTGGACAGAGCCAGGCTAGCTGTTTCCCCCTGTTTCCAGTCTTTATGCTAAGCTAAGCTAACCTGCTGCTGACTCCAGCTACATTTACTACACAGACACGAGAGCTACTTATCCAATACCAGACAAGAATGTGAATGAGTGTATTTCCTAAAAATACTGAACTGGTTAATCATCATACTCATGTTATTAGAAACAGGTGGCATCAGTGAAAGTGAGCAGCTTTGATAGTTTGTCATTTTAAAGCATGTGTGTTTTGTGTGACAAAAAGCGCTGCAGAATTTGATTGACTTTTGTGATTTGTGCAGGCAGTCTGGAGTTTTTAATGGGCCCGCCTCGGTTGCTAATGCATCAGGAAGATTTCATGAACTTAATGCTGCATGAACAGACTGTCCGCAATGACTCTGCAGAACTAAATTCATTTACCATGAGTAACATCTTCACCCTGGCTCCTTCTTTATCTGACTCCTCTCTTTCACCATGTTGGCCCCATTCATAAATATGATGTTCCACAGTTAAAACCATGCAGTGATTTCTAAGAATATGATTAAACCGACAGCACAACGTGGTCTGTTTATATCATTCGATGCAGAAAAAAAAGCAGTTAGCTTTAAAGGTATCTGAACAGGTTTATTAAGTCCTATGTCCCCTGAATGCTGACTCAATTTTGGAGAACATTCCTTCAACTTTATTGGCAATAAAAGTGAAAAGTGTTTGGACAAGAGCACAGTAACAAACACACACACATACACACATACACACACACACACACACACACACACACACACACACACACACACACACACACACACACACACACACACACACACACACACACACACACACACTGCCCTGATAAATATGGATACACCACTCATGCACACACTGTCAGTCCCCACAGCTGATATAAATATACTCATAAACACACATGCATGGTCATTCTTCACAGCTGATGTAAATTTAGACGTTCGGCCGGTGTCCTTGGGCCGCGTCATTAGGTTAAACGCTCTTTCTCTTTTTCTCCCCCACGCTTGTTACTTTCTGTCGTTTCCCTCTCTTTGTCACTCTCTCTTTCACATCCTTTTTCTCTGTCTCTCTCGCTCTCTTTTACTTTCTATTACCCCCTGCCTTCCTCATTCTCATCCCCCTCTCTCATTCCTTATCTCCCTCCATTTTGTTCTGGGACATTGACCGAGGAGCTATGTTGGCACGTGTGTATGTGATTGTATGTCCGTGTGTGTGTATGTGATTGTATGTCCGTGTGTGTGTATGTCCGTGTGTGTGTGTGTGTGTGTGTGTGTGTGTGTGTGTGTGTGTGTGTGTGTGTGTGTGTGTGTGTGTGTGTGTGTGTGTGTGTGTGTGTGTGTGTGTGTGTGTGTGTGTGTGTGTGTGTGTGTATGTGTGTGTGTGTGTTGGTGTGTGGGTGCACACATTCTTTCCCGAGTGTTGTTTTTACTTTTGTGCAGACCCATTATTCCTGACACACTGTTACATGATTATCACAAACTGTATTTTAAATATTACAAATATCGCAATCAGCTTAATTCTAGGATACTTTTTGAATTGACACAATAACACAATACACACAAACACAATTCAGACTTGAACATTCAGTCATATTATAGTTCTTTTATATGTTAAATGTCACATAAAGAAGGTCAACATGCAAATACGGCAAACCCCGTCTGTATGTGTGAGAGTAAAATGGCCCTGCTCTTGCAGTCACGAGTCCATATTATGGTTTAGATTATGATTAGTCTGAGGAGGCATGTGACCGACTAAGGGTCAGAGAGAAAACACACACTGCATAGTTCTGAAAATCATGTTTACTCATTATCTCTCCATTGCTCCTGAGTTTTTGACACACATTTACTTACTGTAGCTGTCATTCCTGTCATATTAGTTGTGATGCAAACACAGTGTGTAATTACAGGAGTTTCCCACAGAATCAGACACTATTTGTGGTGGTGGCAGCTGACTTTTAAATGTGTTTTATGTTGGAACGAATGGGATATTGTTGTTATGATTTTAGGATCTAATTATTAAAAATGCTGCAGTAAAAGAAAAAAGAATAGAAGCTTTCACATTTTCAACAACCTTTGTGGCCATTTGAGAATAGATTTCAAGTTTACGAGGAGCACCTGAATGCACCATGAAATCCCCTATTTTTACAGTCGATGGTCTACGCTTCACAAAGCGATGTAGATGCACGATTGATCTTTAAGTGTTAACATGTTTTAAATGGAGGGGGAGATGGCGTGGTGTGACTGCTGTGTAAAAGCTCAGAGAGAGAGAGATCAGAGGAGTGTGTTGGTGTGCCACAAGGAGAGAACGTGTTGGTACAGGTGCGCCCGCATCTGTTTGGGAGTGAATCAGAGAAAGAGAGTGTGATAGTGGGATGCGCAACTCTCAAAAATCAATTTGTGCTGGGCAAACTTTTATTAGAGTGTAGCGCCACAAATAAATGGATGTATGAAAAGCCTTAATTACAGTAAACATCTGCTGTTTATTGTAGGACACAGTTGTCTCTGTTTAACGTTTATCTCTCTTTTTAGGGGTAAATTAATTAAATAAATCACTATATTAAAATATTAACCCACATGAAGATGTCATGCCTCAGTGCCTTTTCCTAGAAATTAATGTTTGTACAGAAGTATAGACAGGCGGACCTTCACACACATGCACTGTCCTCTTCTGATTGTAGAAACTGTGTATTCATAAAATTTCCCAGGTGGCAGCGAGTACAGATAAGCCACTTGTTTTCATATTGTAATCTATGACTCTGGTCCAGAGTTGACAAGGGGCTTCAAGGAATGTACTCTTCCCAGCGTTTGTTTGATCCCTTTGATCCCGCTGAGCCTGTTAGTTTTGGGTTTTAGTACCAGTTGAATACTTAAAAAAAATAAAAATAAAAATTTCCTCCTCTTTCCTGAGAAAAATAACACAATACTTGTTTAATCATTGATGTTGGAATATTAGAGGAAGTGACGGTTTCCAGTGAATATCACCCTGATATAAAAATAAAAACTGTTGTTCGTCCATCAGACCATCCTGGTGCAGATCTGGTACCCCATCACAGTGGCGACCAACTCCAGAGAGCAGAAGAAGATCCTCGCCAAGTACCTCCTAGAAACTTCTGGGAACTTGGAACGACTAGAGTATAAACTCCATGACTTCGGCTACAGGGGCGTCTCCTCACAAGAGGTATGCAGTAAATTTAGTCGAGATACATAGTAAAGTGGACCAGCTTTTCATGAGAATTAACTAAAATAAAACATCTTATTAAGTTAAAAAAGGTTGAAAGATAAATAGATTAAACAGTGATATCTTTGCCATTTATCCCTCAAAATGTATGTATCCCTCTCCCTCCTGTTTTCAGACTGCAGGTATCGGGGCCTCCGCCCATCTGGTCAACTTCAAGGGCACAGACACGGTCGCTGGCATCGGAGTCATTAAGAAGTACTATGGCACCAAGGACCCTGTGCCAGGTTTCTCCGTGCCTGCTGCAGAGCACAGGTAGACACACACACACACACAGACTTCTGTTTAAGGTTTACAAAAGCCTCACATCGTCCCTATCGTGCTTAATTAGAGATACGAGATCTCGCTGCGTAACCTACTTTTCTCAGCTTTGGAACGTCTCTTGGCTTTTACAGAAGGTTTGTTTTCAGCGTGATTTAGGGCAGTAGCTCACCACCCACTTTAATTATTACACCAGTTGTAATAAGACCTCCAAGTAACGATGCCAAAGTGTCCAACACTCATTTTTAAGGGATGTACAATGTTCGCAGAAACCTCAAGCATAACATTGAAGCCCTTGAGGTTTCTAAATTCCTTTGCTCGATGTTAATTAATATCACAGACCATGCATTTTCACATATTCCCAGAAAGCACAGTGCTACACTGGGCACGTCTCGGCTCTGTTCATCTCCAGGGCTCTTTAGTGAGATTGTCCACGTTTTGGCTAAAAGCCAGGTCTGGAAGCAAACTTTTTCACCCACAAGCCAAATTGATTTTCAAAGTAGCAAAATTGCTCCAAATAACAGTTGGTCATCTGCCAAAAGCAGTTGATGGATTTTAACAGCCAGAGTGAAAATGTACCCATCATTTGGCTGAGATAGGTGTTAATTTGCTCCCCTGATTAGAGCGTGGTGACCCTCACACTCATTATGTGCTTCATCTATCTCACTTTCATGGAGCTGTGATCGGCTGGAGGTGAAGATTTTGATTTGCTGCTGCCCTGACGCACATGTCCGTCACATGTCCCTGGCGTTGTTTTATGGAAATGATCCATTAATCCTGCGTGCACACACACACACACACACACACACACACACATTCACACACTGTTTCTGTTTTTGCTCGTATGCACACAGAGTTGCCTCTTCCTGACCACCAGGGCATTTACTGCTGCTCCAGCGCACCCTTCTTTCCCGCGCCAGCGCACTGTGGGATGGTGGCAGTAGTTGTCATAGCAACCGTTATGTAACAGCTCCCTCCTAAAATGTGTTTGGTTTTTACCTCAGAGGGAGGAGTCACAGTGAAATTCCACTTTGATTTTGATGTAGAGGAAAGGGAGGGAAGTTGTCGTAGAGCAGGGGTGTGTCACCTTCAAAGCTTGCATGCAAAACTTTTGAGTCTCTTCCAGCAGTTATTGTACAAGTTTACTGTAACAGAAATACCCTGAGAAGAAAAGTAAAAACGTGTAGAAAATGTTCAAATAAAAAACACAAGTTAGTAAATAGTCAGATCTTTACTGTAAAGGCTAAATTATAAGTACAATTCAGAGCAAGTCTGTCTTTTGTATCAAATAGTGTTGTAGTGTAAAGTTTGTTCTCATCTTGACAGAGTGCCAGGCAGCTTGAGTTTACTCTGCGTAGGCTGTGAAAAGGTTTCACAAGGACTATTTCTTTTGTAGATAGCACTTCCAGTTAAACATGGGTGAAACTGTACTGGGTGATGACACATATCTCAGAAACCTTTAAACAAAAGTATCTTCAGGGTGGAAAGATATGTTGTTTTTCAATTTGGGTGAACTGACCCTTTAATTTAATAATCAAAAAGTAATTGAAGACAGTCCTAATGCATGTTCTAGTGCCTTACCTAATAACATAAATATAAATATGGTATCTAACTTGGCAAAAATAAACCTATTAAACCCTTAAATGTAGCCCAAAGCTGGTTTCATCCAAGACTAAAACCTGGGGTGTGCTGCCCTCTTGTGGACAATTTAAGTACTTGCAACATGATGAATATCTTGTGACTGTATTCAGTTGTTCCTTATGTGGGCAAAAACACCTTCCTTATGTTTGTCTCTAACAACAACCTAAGAAGCTGGTCTACAATGTGTTAAATGTCTGTTGCTTTTTCCACAGTACCATCACAGCATGGGGTAAGGACCATGAGAAAGATGCCTTCGAGCACATCATCAAGCAGTTTCCCAGCGTGCCCGTATCCATAGTCAGCGACAGCTATGACATCTACAACGCCTGTGAGAAGATCTGGGGCGAAGACCTCCGGGGGCTGATCGAGTCACGCAGCGCAGACGCCCCACTGGTTGTCCGACCAGACTCAGGAAACCCGCTTGATACGGTTCTGAAGGTGCGTTCACATGACCAGACTGCCTTTCAAATTACATTTTTAAGGGATTTTAACCCAAGCCCAGACACTCAGATATGTAACTTGTGTGATGACCATATCTGTCATCTCTTCTTCTTTTCCTTTACTACTGTCAGGTTTTGGAGATCCTTGGTAAGAAGTTTAATGCAAAGGAGAACTCTAAAGGTTATAAAGTGCTCCCTCCTTACATTAGAGTCATACAAGGAGACGGAGTGGATATCAACACACTGCAAGAGGTATGGCCACACAAACCCCACCACACTGTTCAGTAGAAGACTAGATGTTTTGCTTCTTGTTTTGACTGAATTTGTCTTTTACAGATTGTGGAGGGTATGAAGCAACACAGGTGGTCCATTGAGAACATTGCCTTTGGCTCTGGAGGGGCTCTGCTGCAGAAACTGACCAGAGATCTGCTCAACTGCTCCTTCAAATGCAGCTACGTGGTCACTAACGGCTTGGGGGTGAGGATTACACAGAGTAAACCATGCATTTAGTTAGTTTGCAGTATCTTTCTACTTTTAAGTTTTGACTTGCAATACCTGCGTTTTAACGTGATATTGTTTTCCGTGCTGTGGTTCAGGTGAATGTGTTCAAGGATCCAGTGGCAGACCCCAACAAGAGGTCAAAGAAAGGCCGCCTGTCTCTGCACCGGACTCAGAGTGGAGACTTTGTGACCCTGGAAGAGGGCAAAGGCGACCTGGAGGAGTATGGCGTGGTGAGTTCAACAACCTACAATAGGACACACAGTTTTGTATACAGTGCCAGTCAAAAGTTTGGATATACCCTGTAACATTTTAGCACTAAGGGATGAATTTCTCCAACACTCACCTTCACATTTTCTGTTCCCTTATTTCTCTTGCCCCCTCCCTCTCTCTCTCTTTCTCCCTTGTCACTTTCCTCTTCTTCCTTTCCGTTCATCTCCAGGACCTGTTGCACACAGTCTTTCAGAACGGGAAGATTGTGAAAACGTACACATTCGACGATGTCAGAGACAATGCTAAGCTCAAAGAGAGTGAGCTTGAAGAGCTGCTGCACTGAAGCACAGCGCTATGAACCCCCCACCCAACCACCCTTATCTTCCAAACTACCCCTCCCTCCCTCCCTCCCTCCCATCCCCTGAACCCTTCACCTTTTGGCCTCCGACGTCACCCCAGACTATGGAGGTAGCGTGCACTGCTAATAGACCCCACACCCCAAAGCCTGAGAAGTCCCTGAAACGTTCCTAAAATCCTAAAATTCACCCTCAGCTCAGTAGTTCTCCGACGGAATGGGGAATGAGAGATTTGGAAAAACTCACACACCTCGGATGAACAGCCCCAGTGAGTTTTAGAGTGGGGAGAAAAAAAAGAAAGATGTTGATGTGTGAGAGTCATGCAGAGGGAGAGAAGTTGCAGATTATGATGATAAACCATGCGTTCACATCCCCATGCCACCGCCCCGCCCCCCACCCAAAAAAACGTCAAATTCAACTATGGCATGTTGCACTAGACTGGACATATTGCAAGGTAAGAAATGTGATTGGCTGCTGATAGGCAATGTGTCAGCAGTGTGTCAGCAGACTTTTCCACACACAAAAACCCCCCAAACAAACCGGATGATTGTAGGTTTTTTTCTTTTGGAGGAGTTTCTGGGCGCTGCACGTGGAGTGAACCCATGGTGAGTCAAAAGACAGAAAGTTTACGAGAGAAAGAGACAAAATTAGAGAAATATGAAGCCACACCCACACCAATGACCGTGCCCCGTGTATTGTGTACAGAAGTGTTTAGTAAAAGAAAAAACTACATGTCTGAATCTACTTAGCTTTGTCTTTTATGTGAAGAAAAGAAAACAATGATCACGGTATATAACGGTGCACCAATAACATTTACGGCTAATATTGTATGTTGCTTCTTCTTTGAAACAGGAAATAATGAACACTGTATGTATTTTACCGTAATTATGGGTGATGAAGGTATTCTTTTTTTTTCACAGCTCTCTTTCTTTTTAATCAGTAGCTACGGCCAAAATTATAAAAGGCCAAAATGTATCAAGTACTACCTGAATATTTTGTACTATTACTCCGCCAAAAAAAATGTTATTGGTGCATCTCTGAAGGTATAGAAATGATCATCTGCTTGCCATTATGTTGCCCGGAGAGCATTCACATCATAAATGCCCAATCCACAATCCAATCATACCACAAAATCATTAATATTGTACATGAAGGGTTTTTTCATTCTCAAAGTGATGCGAAAAGCTCAATTTCCATCAATAATTTTCTCGGAGAAGCTCAAAATCTTTACAAAACTACAGTGAATAAGTTGGCAAGATTGGATTTTTCTAGTGGATTAGAAAGAGTCCAAATTTTTGGATTGGGTCTTCATAGTGGCGAATGCTCTTGAAACCAGTCTTTGCTGTATAAGACCAAGAGTTGATGTAAAAAAAAAAACAAGAAAAAAAAAGAAAAAATGCATCACAGAAATTGTCTTCACTGGAATGAAGATGATCTAACTATGTGTTTATGGAAGATTACATATGTGGCTTCTGGGCTGAAATGTTTGTTAAATGTTGGTTCTGATGTGTGTGTGTGTGTGAGTCTGATTGGATCTGTGTGTGTGTGTGTGTGCGCGTGTGTGTTTGCTGACATCTTCTTCCTTTAAAGGATCGTGTAGTATTCCTTTATGCAAACGTACTTGTCGATCGGGGGAATAGAGAAACACTTTTCCTTTTTACTTTGCCGGCCTTTCATTCCAGAGGGAAACGCAGTTTTGTGACAAACAGGGAGTGATGCGCCGTGTTTCTCCTGAGCAACATTGACAGAGGCAGAAAAGTTAGACATTGCGTTAGAAATACTTCCCGACAGCAACACGTTCCTGTGTGATTAAAAACCAGCTATGATTTGTCAGTTGGTGGAGCACCGTGTCCCTTGGTATCACTGCCTTAACTTGTGAAAAGCAGGGAAACTTTCAACAAAGGTGCTGCTGGGGAAAACAAAGGATGTTGATGTGCCCACCTTGCACTCCTGCTTGGATTTTACAGTAGAATTTATTGCCCAGGTCTAAATGGGATCTCGCGGATGATGATGCATTTTCGGAGATAATTATCTTCCCATTCAGAGCATCTGAGTTGAAAGTCACTCCTGTTTCCAGGTGCGCTGTCATCACATTGCTAAGCTGTCCTTTTCAGAATGAAGGGATTTTTTTCATATTGCAGAGCTACGACAGATTTAATGAGAGGGGGGCTACGAGCTAGTGACATCACAGGAATCAAACATTTTGTTAGAAGATGGGCAGTGGATGCAACATTTCTCCCACCTCACTATCAAACAACAAAAAAAGAAGGAAATAAATTCAGTGATCCCTCCATGCATCTAGCACTTTTATTGTAATGCCATCAAACTTTTAATTGTCCAACACTTAAACTTTAAGCTTTTTAGCATGCTGTCTGTTAGCATTTAGCTCAATTAAACCGCTGTGCCTAAGTACAGCCTCACAGAGCCGCTAGCGTGACTGTAGACACTCAATCTTTTCTAAACATTCAACTCCAGGTTTGTTATCTGCCTGCATACAATCTTCAGACATGATGCTGCTTTACATTAACAGCATAACACATCCTCCTGGCACTGGGGGTGCTACCACAACCTGTGATGTCACTGACTCCCCTCCCTCGCCTCTGGCTCAGATCATCCTCCTCCAACATCGACAGGCTGATAAACACACACAGCCAGTCACAAATAGGAAAACAAATGTCACGCTATTTTCTTTTTATTTCTTTTTTCTCCCTCCCCCTTTTTGTTTTTGCAACTGTCACTAATGTTACTGTAACTGTCAAAATCATTTGTTATCTAATTGTTCTGAACAGTTTGGCTTTTCTTTTGTTCCAATTATGGGGTGTAAAATTTTGATTTTACTATTTTGATACTGTCTCTGTTCTTACCTCTGAGAAATATTATTTTGTATGACAAAGGAGAAAAACAAACGCCAGACACATTGCAGTAAATATCCTTACTTACGAACGATGCGGCCATACTGCCTTCTCACTTGTACATACAGCAACTAGTTTGAAAGCAGAGAGGGCAGGTTAGGGAGATGACCACACTAGATAATATTATTATTATTTTTGTCAAAACGACCCTTTTTGTACCAACAGAAGAATATCCAAAACTGCTTGACAGAATTGGCAGTGCGAATGTTTTTTTTTGTGACTGTCAAGCCTTTAGCTTCTGTTTGTGTGTGTGTGTGTTGTCAGGTGTGTGTGAGAGAGAATGTCTGATGGATGAAAACATGTTTGTGAATACTTTTTTTTCTCTTTATGTTGTTGTTGTTTTACTTGTATGTATATGTTGGTTGTCCCAAATTCTCTCCCAACACAACTGATATTTTAACTAACCTAACTTGCTATATTGTCAACAATACATCAATTAAAGATGCCACCCTGTCAGTTTGAAATGTTTGATTTATTTTTCTTTCATTTGGTATAGGATGAATTTTAAAATGTCATTTCACTTGTTCTGTATTGACCTTTTTTAGACCTTGTGTTTTTGACATGTAAAAACTATATGCATGTACCAAAATGGCATAGTCATATGTTAAATGGAGAAGTTTCCAGGAGATAAGTAGGCTTGTGATTTAGTACAACTAAAAACTACTTTTAAACCAAAGTAAATATGGATTTAGGAGAATTTTATGTTTCATATTTGTTGAAACACATGCTTGTTTCACAGTTTGTGCATGTTCAGCTTCACTGACTAAGACACTGCAGGTTAGTACCACGTTCTCTCCTTTCTAAAAACCTTGGAAATAATTACAAAATTATTTAAAAACATTTAGCCAGTTTTACTGAATACCTTAAAAGACATATATCCAAAAAGGTTTAGAACACATTTAGTAAAAATGTAATCAAAACACTCTGATCCACACTTTTGCAATCCCTGGGATCCATTTCTATGTACTGTTTGCCATCAACAGACAAATCAGCATGCTGTTGTTTAAGAAGTAAATCAGTTTTTGTTTTGCAATTTAACATTGCACAATAAGGTAAGAAGAGATGGGTTTAAAAAAAGAAGAATGCTCAGAATTGTTACACCACAGGTCGAGATATACTGACTCTATCAGTGGTTCAATTGTTTTCCTCATGAGGACTTAGACTCATGTTCATGTGTAAAATTAGTAGAGTGACCTGTTAATCTTTTAAGAGGAATTTAATTGGTGTCCTTTCTAGTATAGAGAAATAAAGTGTGGTAAAACTTTACTTTGAGCCTCATCATAACACGTGTCTCATATTAGACATGCAATCAAGCAGCCTAAACCTCTTTCCCTTTTTTGTGTTGAAAGGATTTTGAGAAAACTTTGGTGTGATGTGGATCAGTCATATGACCCAATGAACAGAAAAGCACAATCCAATGAAACCTCCCTGTAGGACACTTCCCATGCCTTTTGGCACTGGAGATATGTAACTTTCATGAAGACCTAAATCCTTCTGCGCGCGTATTTCATCTGATAATCAACTGCTTACATAGTAACTGCGTGTTATTTGAAGCTGTCTCTCTGGTATTTGATAGTTGGAGACTTTTCCAGTCCACTAAAGGGAAAAAAACTTTCTTGCAGCAGTGCGGAAGCCATTGGATAGTGTGACGCTTTTTTCATTTGGCATCCCTTTCCTGTAACTAAACCTACATGACGCTTCTCACCGAAAGCAAAGCGCAATTTGGCACACTTTCCACGCTTTATCCGCTACATCGCCTGCTCGCATCACCAACCAAGCGGAGCGCCAGTCTTTCAACCTACACTGCAAAAATATAAAACCTCCACTTATTATTTTTCTATGAACATCTGTTGATTTAAGTTCTGAAGCTGCATTTTTACTACGAAGCGCTGATTTCATCTCCATATTGGACGTTTTCACTTTATTTGGGGAAAAGTTGGACTGTAAGACTCACTTTTTAAAAAACTTCAACTGGTCATTTTTTGCAGTGTTGGCAGTAAAACCACGTCACTCTGTCAAAAAAAAAAAAAAACTCCCCCTTTTTCCTCCCTGTTGGACCAACATCCACAGTTAAGCAGCAACTGGATAAAGATTTTTGGATCAGAAGCAAAATCATGATGACCGGATTTCGGCTGAACTTGTCGCCGTTGAAGGAGCCGCTGGGCTTCGTCAAGCTGGTGGAGTGGGTAAGTTAGATGTGTATATATAAGAGTGTGTGTGTCTCTTTCTGTGTGTGTGTCATACCCAGAGGACAGGGAGGTTCACTTATTTTCTTTGGTCTTTTTTCCCCCCCTTTCCCTGGTGATTTTCATCACATTCCTTAAGAAAAGTCACTGAAATCATCTTTATTTGTTAGAAATAAAGATGGAAAAAAATGGTAGTAAACCTCACAAATATTAACACAAGTCTATCATACTCATACAAAGGATTAAAAGCTTTCATACATCTGCAGCTAACAGTTGTCTCCAAAACTAACATACAAGTTTATGACCAATTGAGGATTTCCTGCATTTGTCTGTCTGCGTCAGTTTATTACCTCGAACATTGTGAATTTAGAGCATTAATATTCATAGACTGAAAGAAAAAGTGAGGTGAAGTATGTCAGCTACAAATGGATATGCTGGTTGCATGGGCCTGCCCTTCAAATAACACAGTTATAGATTAATGCATCTCTCAACAATAATTTACCCCTGAATAACTGTGCAGATGGTTGAAGTATTTAGCCTGGTCACTCACACACACACACACACACACACACACACACACACACACACACACACACACACACACACACACACACACACACACACACACACACACACACTCTCTCAAACTCACTCACTCATTTTGTCTGTCATGAGAGAATATACAACAGTCTCACACTGAAAGTCCAGTAGTTAGAGGAATCCAATGTGGGTAATGCAACTCAGCTACAGTTTTTCTCAGCTGTTTTATTTCTCATCATACACACACACACACACATACTCACACACCCACACACCCATGCACATTCATAGACATCCAGAACTATAGAGCAACAGAAAAGACACAGTCATCTGACTCAGGACAAGGCTCTGTGTGAGTGAGTGTGTGTATAACTGTGTTGGCCTTATGTAACACTTATTTAACAAATGTTCTTCTTCACAAGGGCCTGAACAATACATTTGTGTGCAACTATGCACTCATTTAATGCTCGTGCTGCAACGATTAATTGATTAATTGAAAGAATGCCAGAAATTTGCTGGGTTCAGCTTCTCAAATGTGACGATTCAATACTTTTCTTTGTCATACATGAGAGTGAACTGAATATTTTTGGTCTGCTTGGTCAGACAAAACAAGACATTTGAGGACGTCGCTCTGACTGAGTTATCAGCACATTCATCAGTAATGAAAATAATCCTTAGTTGCAGCCCTACTTGGAACGTCCTGCAGTATGTGTTGATACAGGGCTCCGACCTACACAATAGTGCAACAGTGTGTAGTAATATCTACTGTGTATAAAACATAATTAAGCACATCCAAGAGTTTGAATGGATACCAAGAAATATTTGAGCAAACACTAGATTTTTATTGGTACCAAATATCACTGTGAAAAAAATTAACTCTAGACTTGTTCTGTTATTGTTAGTTTGCTTATCCAACTAACAATAACATCTTAGAAAATGTATTATTTACTTTCAGCTACAAACATTTAAAGGCTAAAGATATTATAGGTATGAAAAAGTTACACTGCTGCACTTCATGCTTTTCCAACTTATTTTTATAGTTGGATGACCATTTTTGTCCCATGTCTGTCTAGCTTGTATATTTCTGAGTAACCCAAATTAAAAAGGCTGTTTACTTGGCACACTAGTGGTCTGGCCTAAACACTCATACCTCCAGAGATATTATCTTAAACAGGAAGAGGGGCTTCAGAGTAGCAGACGATACAAGGCTGCATCCTTAACTCAATATGCTGGATTGTGATGATGAAGCTGTTTCTCTCTTTTTGGAGGGCGAGTCAGGTTTTTCTGGTCTTATGAAGGAAACTTTGTGGTAAAATGGACACAAGCTTTGCTCGCTATTTGGTAAAGTCAGACTGACCTGGACTCAATGACCTCTGTGTAAGAACAGGAGGGAACACTGCTGATTATTCTGATTGTTTTACTTCAGATTTATGAGGATATTTTTCTTTTTTTCTTCTTTTTTTTTTTTTTACAGCTAAAGTCAGATTACAGGTCCTTATCGGAAGCTATCCACACAAACCTCTAACTTAACTTAGTGGAAGCATGACTAAGTACTAAATCTGTGTGTTCGGTCGATGCAGGCTTGTTACAGTTGTTCATGCTGTGACTCCATGACCTCGTAATGGAAGTGTTACAGTGAAACAAGAGTGCGAGCAAAGTAGCTTACTGTGGTGTCTCCTGCAAGAAAAACAGGAAGTGGCAGCCAGTGACATCTGGAGAAACATCTGGAAAGGGGCCTGGAGGTGTGTGTATGGGTGTGTGGGTGTAAATATACAGTATGTGTGTGTGTGTGCGTGTGGGTCTTGTGGTGTAAACCTTAAGGCTTCAGCTGCCCTGTTGTAAGCATTTTATGAGTGTGCGATACAGTCGTGCTGATGAAACAGAATTTAAGAAAATATTTTATTTAGAGAAGTCATTACCTTTCAGTGTGTGATTTACGATAAAGATCAAAACCTTTGTCATGTGATGTGACCCACTTCCTGTCCACTGCACTGCATGCTGTCTGCTACAGTATAATAAAAATCAAAAGCATTTTTAAGTGTTAAATATATGAAGATATGAAGCTATGAAAACTGTTGACAGCTCGGATCCTTTCTACAGAATATTGTAAATTATGTTGCATATTTTCATGTCAGATCTTCTTTATTTTATAGTAAATCGATATCGGTGGGAGTCGGACTGAGCTTAATAACCATCACATTATATGATCAGTGTTTCACCCGCTGCAGCTTGAGGGTTAAGCTTAGTCGCAGCCACTCTGGCTAAAAGAATTCAGCATGTGTTGGTTTTAAGGAGAGTATTAGTGTCACATGGCCTACACGCTGAATCAGATTCTTTTCTGCCCCTGCAAGAAAAATGGCAGCATTAGCCCCACTTTATTGTATTTTATTTAATTCAATTTTCCTTTTATCTTAAGATATTAAAAGTCATTTGATTCATTCGTTAATCAGGATTTATTAAGTCCTTGAAGTTACTGTTCTATAAACAAGACATTAGTTCTTCTTTACTGCTAATGTTGTGTTCTCAGTTTCCATCTTTGTTCTGTATGTTAAGTTCCAGTTTTGTTATACTGTGCTCTCAAACAAACATTCAATAATCAGTCTGTCATTTAAAAGAAACATTTTGCATCACAGCTTTATTAGAAAGAATGTTATAAAATCATCCTTTCCTGTTTAATAAATCCCCTTATCTCTCGCCCTCTTTTCTCTTTCCAAACAGCTCACGGCCATATTTGCTTTTGGAAGCTGTGGTGGATTCTCAGGGAGGAACATCATATCCCTCTTCTGTGGTGATGGCAGAAACGAAACTCTCAACGCCAACTTTCACTACCCATTTAGGTGAGAATTCCAGCGCGTTTTGGTGATTTTCACCATCGGGCGCAGGTTTGAAATGTTAAATGATCGATTAATCATCTTCACAGATAAGAAATCAATTCTAGGACAGCATGTGTAGGAATGAAAATTAAATAACAGTCAATTTTTTTAACCTTCCATCGTGTGTTGTTGGCCAGGTTAAGCCAGTTCCCACTCATTGAGGGAAACGCCACTATTTGTAATAACTCCGTCACAGCAACATACATGGTGGGAGACTCTGCCTCTTCGTCTGAGTTCTTCGTGGGCATCGCCATCATCTGCTTCCTGTATAGCATGATAGCTCTGTTGGTTTACTTGGGCTACATGCACGTCTACAAGGACTCTGACTTTGGACCCATTTTTGTGAGTACTGATCGAAACTTAAAGGACCAGTGTAAGATTTAGTGGCATCTAGCGAAATGGACATGGCAGAAATGGAATATAATATTCATAAGTATATTTTAATCAGTGTATAATCCCATACAAGTAAGAATCATTGTGTTTTTATTACCTTAGAATGAGCCTTTTATATCTACATAGGGAGTAGGTCCTTTTCCACTGAAGCCACCTTGTTACACCGCCATGTTTCTACAGTAGCCTAGAATGGAGAAACCAAACACTGGCTCTAGAGAGGTCTTTTGCGTTTTTTTGCAGCCACTGTGTGTAGGTTCTCACGCTTGGAAGGGGAGCGTGAAGGGGAGGTGTACTCATTTTGGTTGCAATCTGCAGCCTACACACAGGTCCTTTAAATCAAATCCTGAAATGAATTACGTATCAGAGCTGAAATTTCTCACGTGTTCACTCTTATTTCCAGGACTTTCTGATCACAGCGGCCCTGGTGTTCCTGTGGCTGGTGTGTTCATCTGCCTGGGCAAAGGGCCTGCAGAATGTGAAGGACGCCACAGACACTGACGGCCTCAGCGCCACACTGGGATTTTGCAAGGGGAACAACATCACCTGTGAGGTCACAGAGTTTGCCAACCTGCGGACGCTCAACATCTCAGTGGTGAGAAGAAACAAAAAAGATGTATCCATTTCCATTTAAAACCCACACTCATGATGAGTTCATCTATTTGGTTCTAGCCTGTGAATTTGACCAGTTGAAATATAGAGTCATTGATTCTGGCAGCGTCCCATCACCGCAGCTTATATAATAGTATGCTAGCAGACTGCATCATAAACATCAAGCAGCCTGACTCACAGTCATGAGACAGCGAGCAATAAGACTTTCATTTACCTCAGACATTGTTGCCGTGCTCTGCTCAGTATTTCCTGTGTTACATGTCCAAAATCAAATTTGTTGGGATGAACACAAATGTGGCCACAGTGTGAGAATCCACACATTGTCTGAAATGTTTTCTTTTGTGTTTTCAAGAGTTCAAAATGTTGTTTTAGTAACTATACTTTCTTCCCATGTTCTCATTCTTCCAGGTGTTTGGCTACCTCAACATGTTTGTGTGGGCAGGCAATGCCTGGTTTGTGTACAAGGAGACCCGTTGGCACTCTCAGAAATTCTCTACCCAGTCTGGACCTGCAAGGCAACAGGTCCCTGCGCCCATCTAATACACACTGCAACACGCAGACACACACAGACACAGAGGTCACACACAGAGGAGACAGACACAAACAGACTCGCAAACAGCCACCGTTAGAGCACAGGTACACACACATGCACACATGCACACACACACACACACACACACACACACACACACACACACACACACACACACACAAAATGCTCTGTGAAGACAATAAGATGAAGGAGAATTTGGTGGATCATCAATATAAAAGCTATTGTTTTGGATTTCAGTGCGGTAGCAACAGTTTTACTAGTCATAGGAGAGTTAAATTGGCATTTTAGAGCCCAAAATGTCTTTATCGTATCATTCCCTGCACATTCATGGTACACTTATATTGTTCAGAACAGTTCTAAAAGACATGTAAATTTCCCCAAAAATATTCTCTAGAGGGCTAAAGCAACCTTGCAGTGGTGGCAGCACAAGGAAAATAGGCACCACATCTAATGTTTCATCAGCTTTTATGTTTTATTTGTACCTGCTCCGTATATACTATAGCAACACCAATGCAATAAGTATGTCAAAGCCTTTATTTGTGCCTTCTTACAGCAACACCAAGGTGGTTTCTTAAGCTTTAGTAAGCAGATAGAAGTGCAGACAATGACCAAATGTGCTCACAACTTGAGCCATATAGCAGTGTTATGGCTTGCACGTCTAGCAGTTCTCTCACTTCCCTGGTTCCCTTTTTAGTATACTGGTTGAATTTGTTCTGTTTAATTGTATGCTGATGAATGTAAGGTACTTTATTGATTTTTTTGTTTTTTTTTGTTAGTAAGGATATAAATTTGATTAAGATGTTCAGGGCGACAGAGAGGTGATGTTGTTTGTAGTGCACTATGATTTTCTACACTTTATTACCATATCAACAAATGACATTCATTGTACTGTATTTTATTGACATACAGTATATTTCATAAATTTGTTGTTGGCCTTAAAGTTGAGCCATACATTTGCATATGTCTTATATGTGAGGACTTACGCACATTTTGTATGTATGTTTTAAGATTAAGAGCGTTTGTGTATGCACTCATATATTCATATATTCATTCATTCATTGACTTTCTCACAGTTACCCTATTTGCCACCTAGTGGCTGAAACAGCCACAGGATTTTTATTTTCTTCCTTTCTGTAATAGTGTCAGCGAGTAGAAATGATACACTGATGAAGGCATTATTCTTGATTCAGTACAATAATATAACAACTAGAACCAAGGATGAACTGTTGATGAAGAAGAAGACAAGTTAGAAAAGCTTTATGACACATCAGACAGCGACTGTTAAATTAGCTGTAACCCAAATATCAGGAAGGTGTTCCTAGTTTGTACATTTCGCCCTCATATGGTGCTTAATATGCTTTTATGATGCCACTCAAAGCACTGTGAGTTTGTAAATTCATAGATAATACTTGATTGAGAGTTGGCGACTTAATTAGTAGAAATCTTGCCCTGTGAGTGCTGTGTGAGTTTGAAATCTTCCAGTTTCAGGCTTTGATTTGTACTAGGGTACCATTTGAGGGTTAAATCCCTCCATGATTGTGTCAATTTAAAAAAAAAAAAAAAAAGAATCCTTATTTTTTCACATCATGTTGAATGTATTAGCAACTTCTTTACTCTTTCCATTACTGTTAAACACACCATTGTGCCAAAGCTCTGTTCTTTTCTTCCCAAATTAAGCTCAGTAAATATCTCCATGTGACATAAAATGAATTATTTTTGCTGTCATTCAAAGCAGTCTTTATTTTCCATTGGTTGTTTTTGTTTTGTTGTAGTTGTTTTACTTTTAATTTTCAGTACATAGATTAGTTGAAGTAATTCCTGATTGTGTTTTTCTTTTATGTCTGTTGCCTTTTGATATTGCAAAAAATGTAAGCGGGTTGATGTAAATTCATTGAACTTTACCCGAGGACAAAGTTAAATGAAGCAACAAGTGTGTGGGGTGTACTGGTTATGCCTCTGTCTGTACTCTTGTAATCATCCAACCAGCTATAGCTTTGTCAATGATTCCTGTGCATTTAACCTGCCAAACCGTCTCATTGAAGAGATATACATCCACTCTGTGACATGCAAAATTTCAATGTGCCTTTTGTTTTGTTTTTGCAATAAAAATGAATGATTTTTTTCATTGATCTCTTTGGTGATTTCCCTGCTTAGTGTGGTTGTATGTACTGTATGTGTGCACATCCATTCTATTTGCAGGTTGAAACTCTGAGGGGTCTGAAACTTTGCCTGGATTCAACTGGTCCGTTGTGATCAAATCTGGTGGGGAATAAAATGTTAAACAAGAGTTAAAGCATTTAAAGGTGTATAGGCGCTTATGACACTCCAGAAATTTACTTTTTAGTTCTAGGTTTGTCACAACACTGTGGTTGAGTTATCCCATGCATGTATAAGAGTAACAAAAGATAGAGCTTTAGATTATAGATAATAGATGACTGTGCTGGTGAGTGTACAATATGAGAAAGACAGGAAGCATTGCATTAACCACAAATCATTATAAGTGCGTGTGTGTGTGTGTGTGCACGCATGGATATGAGTATGACCTGATTTGACACAACAGCATAAACTAATCAAGGTCATTTCCTCACCCTCATTTACGGCTGTCATTTCCTCTGTACTTTATCTCCAACCTCTTCTTGACTCGTGCTCTCATTCTGATTCCGCTAAAAAGAAAACTTGCGTGATCGTTGGTGCTCATGCAGTAGATTCTTTAGTTCTGTTCAGGATTTATAACACCAGACAGTAATGGATTTGCCATGGAGTGGGACATTTACAGTATGTGAGTGTGGGTGAGAAAGAGAGTGCCAAATCGCACTTGGATTTTGGGGGGATATTCTTGATTTGTGGTGATCATTTGCACCCGTGGACATTTCATTCTGAAAATAAATCTTAGGTTTAGGCCTTTGCAGAATTGCTATAAGGTTTCTCGGAGGTATTTTATTTAAGAAGATGAGATAAAGATGCATGCTACTGTATGTATAACTGTTGCAGTGCATCTTTTGAATAAAAGTCATATCTTTAAAACTGCTTGTTCAATATTATCTGAGGAGAGAAGTATTGTGGTTTACTTCAGGTTTCTTAAAAAGTAGATGGTTCCATTTGCTACCACTATGTAGTCTGACTTTGCACATGAAATGCAGGTTCTGTTTTCAGCCACAAGAGGTCAACGTAGAGCCACGGGCTTGACCTACTCTGACACCCGGAGAAGCTGACTATATAACATCTTTGGAAAAGATTCAGCACAATGAAACTGATTGACCAGGAGAACGTCACTTTTCAATTCTGTTCATTTGTGACGTCTCTACTTTTTTATTTCAACATCCTATAAAATGACTGCAAAGTGTTGTAGGCCTTAAATGTGTGTGTGTGTGTGTGTGTGTGTGTGGGAGGGGGGGGGGGGGGGGGGGGGGGTTTAACAGGAGGGAAATCCCAGGTATACATTATATAATTAAATAATGTTGTCTGGATCCTATTTATCTGTTTTACAGTCTTGCTATCCTGCTTGCTGGCTCACTGACACACTGAGAGACCTTTATGAAACACATAGACTCTAACCCATAGATGGAAAAGCTGTGACTAATAACCTAACAATGGCTCTTTTCCATTAAGATGTACCAGTAAGCCAACAAGTATGAAAAATACTAGGGCTCCTGAAACCTGCCCACGTAAATGGAATTTATCAATGATTCATTCTATGAATTTTACCTGTGCTTTTCCTGGTACGACATGTTTTTTTAAAAAGTGTCTTCCATTAAAAGGATGTTTTGGGACACTTGATTGTAGCAGAGATCAACATCTAATGTTGTTATTTGCAGTTACTGTAAAACAGCATCAGATGGGATAAGTTGTGCAACAGCCATGTGATATTTGAGAAGCTACAATTAAAATCAAACTATACATTTTGTATGGGAGCAAATTTGTGTCATAATATTAACTTTTGCTAGGGACATCTTGTAGCTTCTTGAAAGCGGTGTGGTGTCCAACCTCAGACCTCACAGGCACAATGCTGCAACACAATTCAGACTTCACTTTTAGGCCCTTCAGAGAAATCAGCATGTAAAAATAGACTTTTTGCTGTGTGTGTGAACAACTGAAGTCACTGTAATGCTGCAGCTGTAACCTTAAAATGTCATCTGGGCTATATTAACACTGTTATGTTAGATGGTAAAAAAAATAGTTTTCATGGTTTTGACCTCCTCTTTCCATTGTTTCTATCATTGATAAAAATAAATCTAGTCACTGGAAGCTCCTATCCAGGTTTAAACATGATATGGTACAACCCCTCTTAAAAAAAATCCACGGGCCCACATCTAAGTTGCTATTTTTATCAAAGGTTTTGGAAAAAAGTAATTTGCATTCAGTTGACGAATTCTCAATAAATTCTAGGCAGGCTTTTGTTTTACACACAGCACAGAGATAGCTCTCCTTAAAATGACTAAAACCCCTCTTCTGAAGTCAAATACAGGGCTCTGCTTGAATTCAGCTCTTCTTGACATCATAATGTGTCCTACCACAATTATGCAGGCAATACCCAGATATACATACCCATAACCCCAAATTACCCAAATAGCCTAATCCAAATCTGAAATCAAAGAGTTGATCAAAACTACCTGCATATTTACAATAATAAAACAGAGGTACTACTGAGAAGAAGCTAGAAATGTAGGCATTATATTTGACTCTAACCTCATCTTTGAGGAATCTGGGAAGAACATTTTCCAAACGTGCATTTCTTTTACAATCAAGATCCATCTCCAAAAAAATAAATTGTATCTGTCCTTCAGTGATTTGGAGAAGGTCATACATGCTTTAAAAAAAAAAAAAATCTTTTCTGGACTCGACTATTGCAACTCTGTACTCCTGCCTTAGTCAGAAGCAATCATGCCTACAAATTGCTCAGAATTTAGCTGCCAGGCTTTTACTGGGTAGTAAGAAAAGGGACAACATTACACCTGTTTTAGCATCATTGCACTGGCTCTCTTTATATCTTGGAGTTGCTTTTGAAGTCCAACTTGGACTGGCCCAAGAATTTATAACATTCTATGAACTATCACATGATATTATATCACTTACTCCTTAACGACCCAGGTCCAATTTTGTGACCACAGGGAATCAGGCTTTCACTTAGGGACCCCAAACTCTGGAATGCACTTTCAATAGACATCAGACTGTCGATATCTGTGTCAACATTTAAAAAAAAAAGTTAAAACCTACTTTTTAAGGATTGTATTCCTGTAATGTACCAATGTCAAGTGTGTGCCTGTATACTTTTACACATATAGGTATGCTTCTGATTGGATATGTATTCATGTGTGCCCATATTTTCTTTTTTTTTTAATGTTTTTTTGGTTTTATCCATTTTTACTGGACTTCCATCTTTGACTACTGAGAGTTTTAAAAAAGGACTTAAAACATTTATTTTTGAGCAGAACCTTTGACTTTTAATTACCTTGCTGGTTGCTGATTTTATGCTCTTCTTTTTATGATGTTTTATGCAGAGCTAGGGTGTGGCTTTTGGGGCTACAGTCCTGAATGTTTTCTCAAGAGCCATGAATCTATAAAAATAAAAAAATAAAATAAAGATCTAGTTGAAGTCACTTCAGTTTATCAACAATTGTGATTAAGAGTGACACCTCTGTTCTGAAGACATGTTACTGGGTGAAATGTAGTTAAAAATTAATGTTATATTTTTTTGGTTTTCCTTTTGATTTAATGCCATATTGGTATTTATTCATTTTTATGTGCGTTCTTTTTGGAAAATAGTTAATAAGGACCTAAATAAATCAGTTCTACCACTAATGTTTGCAGTAGTCATACAATGCAGTAAGATTCAATTCTGTGCATGTGAACCATCCAAAAAGTGTGTCTAATTTTGTTAAATCTATTCTATTTCCTTGTAAAACACTTTGTAGCATTTGTTTGGAAAAAGTGCTACATAAATAAAGATACTATTATTATTATTACACACTGGCCAGTGACATTATGGCTGTTTTTGTATTCCTTACTTAGATTGGTCAAAGTTATAAAAAAAAAAAAAAAGTAATTTCTAATCTTTCCTAATGTGCTCTCTCATGTGACCTTGTTACTGTCCTGGAGTGAGCACCTTGTGTAATATTAAGAGGCTTTCAGCTGTACCTGCACACTGAACTTTTGAACTCGTGAATAGCCGCCCTGTCTCCGAGCGACGCCGGACGGACCCGAAGCGAGCCGACAGTGACGTCAGCGTTGCTCGTCCTTTCGTTTTTTCGCCTGCTGCTGCGTGCGAGAAGGAGAGAGAGGAAAAAACGGCTCTCAGCAAAGCAACAAGAAGGAAGAGCAATGGCGACACTGGATCGCCAAATACCAAGTCCGGATACCTTCCTTTGCCAGCCTTGGTCTTCCTTCGTCAGTGCGGTTAAATTACGTTTTGTTGACAGTAAGTTCGCACGTCGATAGCGTTGTTGTTTTTGCGCACAAACTGTCGGGAAGTGCGTGCTCCAACTGTCTGTGATTGAGTTGAGTTAAGCTCCTCCACCATGCAGGGTCTGTCAAAGCGCAAGCAAAGTAAACTGTCAAAAAAAATATCACCACGAAATGCATTATTAATATGTTGCTTTGGCAGACGTGCACATACGGAGTGGACAAAGCTAACCATTACAGTACGGAGTTTTGAAGCTGGTTTTTAATGCGAACTGTAAATGCAACCTCGCAACTGTCCAGGTGTAAGTTTGTTAGCTTTGACAGCTCCACTTGATTCAGGAAGCCAGCTCTAGGCGCTACTAGCGAGCTAATGCTAACCCCGACAGACAGCCTCACACCAGCATGGCTTCAAACGCATGCCCCCGAAAGTTTTGTTGTGAATACTCCAGCCGTGTTTTTAAATGGCTTTTTTGTGTGTCTATTATTCAGACGCAGACTCGTCTTTGGAGAACAGCGACAAAGAGCTTTACTGCCTCGGTGAAGCCGTGAAGCTCAGCAAAGAAGGTAAGGAAGTTACATTAATATACACACAGCACTGTCACGATGATGGGTTGTTGTTGTTGTTGTTGTTGTTATGGAAGAAATACCACTTTTTCTTAACCAATTTTAATGACAGATATTAACAATACTCTATATCAGTGCTGCCATATTAATAAACCTGCTATGAGTGTGACTAACTACAGTAGGTTGCAACTAACAACTGTTTTGCAATTCATCTCCCCTTTGATGTCTCTATTATTATAATTTCGTGTACAAAATGTCATAAATTATTAAATAACCTTCATAATATTTTCACACAACCTAAGCTGACATATTACTTCGTTGGCTTGACCACTTGTCCACTTGTCCACTTGTCCAAAAGCCATATACACTCACCGGCCACTTCATTAGGTAAACCTGTGCAATCTAATTCAATCCAATACAACAGCTCTGTTATAAATTCTACATTTATGAATCCTATACATTTACAGTGTTTGTTTACATTGTCAGAAAGGTGATACTTCTGCTTTATGTTTATTATTGATGTTGTAGTGGGTGATAGTGGTGTACTAGGGTGCATTGTATTGAATGGTGAAGTGGCTGGTGACTATACATTCAGTTTACAGTCATATGTGACAAAGAGAAGCATCAAAGAGCTGGAGCCGGTGAATGTTTGATATTTTTGGGTGAGAAAAACGACTTAAATGATCGATCGATTATAAAAATAGTTTCCAATTAATATTCTGTCAACTGACTAATCAACAGAACAAAAAAATAGAGTATATTAGAGCGGCATCAAATATTAACCAGCAGTTGTTAAATACATCTTCTGATGTACTGGGATATCGCAAATATCATGGAGCAAGTGACATGTGATGAATAAGATGACTTTGTCATTGCTGAAGTGTCATTTGTGAAAGAATTATATTAGTGTCAGTACTGCTCTGTCATAGTTTCAGCAGAAGGCCAAGTAAAAACAGACTTTCCCAGTGGGCAGGAGAAGTGTCTGTATTATTTATTGCTAATGTTGTATGTTAATGCAACTTTAACTAAGCTATTGTGCAGCTAGCTGGAAAATAGTACTTTTGATCATTTCAGCCAGAGCCTGAGACCGAACAGTACATAATCTCTCTTTTGGCTCTTGCTTGTGTGTATACTTGAAGATCTTGCTTATTTTTGTCATAACTGTGTGGCATTTGGGCTCTTGTTTAAATTTTTAGCTCATGTATTTTGTATATAAGGAGGAGGTTGTGGGGTATGGAGGGCTGTCCTAAAGCAGTGAGTGGGTACCTCCACCCCTCCCCAATCCCTCCAGGGATAGAGCCAGAGGAGTTCCTCTTCACCTCACCACGTATAAATACCCACAGAAGCACGCGTTGCACGGTTGAGTCACTCCTGAAATTTTGAGCGTGCTGCAGCCCTCGTACAAACACACACACACACAGCTAGGGGAAACTCTTCACACTCTCACTGGTCAAATACCAACCCCTCCTCCCACACCAACACATACACACACACACACACACACACACTTTCTCTCTCTCTCTCACATGCCTCATCTTCCTCTCTCAGAGCCAGACTGGAGCGCTGTTTCCAGAATTGCTGATCTGTTGGCTGGCAACTTGACACTAAGGCCTGCTGAGAGTGATACACACGCACACACACACATAGACAAACACGAGCCTGACAAACACTTTGGGACGCACATCTTAAATGCGTGATTTGTATAATTGCATCTATCAGAATAAAGTGGGATTCATATATTACACGTAAACTCACTTGACATTTCATTGCACACACATAATCTATATTTATAGATGGTGCAATCAGGTTGTCAGTAATTATTGTGTGTGGTGCAGGACATGATTAGTATCTATGTCTTTCTCTCTTGCTCTCACACACACAGTGGAGATGTTGACAGCCAGCAGCAACATAGTCCGACTAGACTGGCAGCCACTGTCATCATCTCACTAGAAATAGGCGGTGCTGTAATAGGGCTCTGTGTATGATTACTACTCTTGTTAGCAGGGATGGGGAGAAACAGAAACTTCCTGATATGATAGTGATTCTTTAAATGTTGTTTCAGTATGTATTGGTATTCTTTGAGTATACTGTGATATATGAAAAACAGCTGATTGATGCTAATTTTATATTCTGTATCAGGTATATCAGGTACAGTAGATTTAAATGTGAAAAATGCATAAAACAAAACAGTCTATAATTAGCTTTTAGCAAAAATCTGAATGAGCCTAAATACTTTGTTTGTTGTTTGTTGTTAGAATTCAAGCACAGTCTGTAATAAGGGCAAATTATGACAAAAACAACTAACTTAAAGATAAAAGTGTAGCCAGAGAACCAAGATTTTCATGCCTCCTAAACAGAAGTTGAATTGGCTTGTTCTTGCGAGGGATAGCGTGCAGTACACTTGATGTGAAGACTTGATTGTAACAACAGTATCAGCGTCTGTGTTCTGTCACTGAAACCACTCTTAATGTTTGTTTAATAAATGGCCTCGTGCAACAGTTAACCTGGCAGGAGTTCACTTTTTCAGCCTGGCTCTTTATATTGAGCCAAAATCACTACACGATTGGATGACTCTGACCTCGAAAACATTTTGCAATGAAAACTGGAAACTTTACACAGCGATCAGTGTGTGCATTTGGCAAGCAGTCATTTTGGAAGAGTGGATTTAAACCTTTTTAAAATTATGAATGTCACATCTTCTTACTACACATGTGTAGTGTATCTACATGTGGCATGACGTCTTTACAGCTTATTGTTTTTGTGAAGAGGTTTTCCTACAAGAAAACCCCTGCTACCTACATTAGGGTGCCAATTGTACTTCTAAGAAACCCTCTTAGGCACCAACATCTTCAAGTTAAATCATCTAACAGTTAAATCTAGGTTTGTATCATTATTATAATTGTCGACTATCATTGTGTATGTTGGCATCAACGACATGCGCATTCAGTAGTTAATTCTAACTTTGTGCACTCATTCAACACTCTGAACAAATCCAGGAGCCGCATTTACGTACATGGTTACAGATGTTTCAGCACGCTACTATCGCTCCACACTTGGCTCTTCTCGGTCTGCAACTTTCGTAATGTCTCCTACGTTGACAATTTTAGCCTTTTTTGGGAACGCAGACAATGGTTCAGACATGATGGTCTACACCCAAAAATTCTGTGGGCTAAAATGCTATCTTCAAACATTTCCTACAGCACTGTCCACCCACATGTAGCTCCATTGGGTAGCAACAAAAAAACCCCCCACCCCCCTCTCACAGTGACCGGGCCATCTACTGTTGATGTCTCCGGGATCGTAGCCCCAGTGACAATGGTGCTCCCTGTAGCTTTTCTGCTGCACACATGCTTGGACCTGTCATTTGTGATCCATCCTCTTACTTTCTCCTCTTTTTTTCACAACCGTTTAAAAAAAACTCCTCCACTGGACACGACCATTCTAACCCCCTTCCTCTGTTATGTGAGGCGATGTCCAATACTCATTTGGTCAGCTCCCTCTCGCCATCCTCTCCCCCTGGTGCTGTCCCTTACTCCCCCTGCGGGCCATCTGCTATTTCCACTTCTCTGTGATTTGCAACAACAGATCCCCCTGCTGTTTTCCTAGAAAGCCTCGTAGGGGAGCAAATATGTGCAATTCCCGTCCTGTTTGCTGCCCCTGTTCAGACCTTTTAGTAATAAGTCCTTTATCTTTAATTATTTTATTGCTTTTACTAATCAGAATTTTTTTATGATTACAGAGACATGGCTGTCACCAG
The DNA here is from genome assembly GCF_963691925.1 of Scomber scombrus. NCBI lineage: Eukaryota > Metazoa > Chordata > Actinopteri > Scombriformes > Scombridae > Scomber > Scomber scombrus. The sequence continues at coordinate 11,492,010 of NC_084991.1, forward strand.
GGGACCCTGTTCCTCTGATTGAGGCTACGCCCCTGATTTTTAGTATTCCCACATTCCCAGGTCTTCTGGTAGAGTGGGTGGTCTATCTGTTTTTTTACAAGTCAAGGTCTTAAGTGCCATCCGGTTACTTTTGATAATTTTATTTCCTTTGAAGTGTTAAGTCTTTACTTGCTGGCCTTGCCCCCTTATTCTGCATCTTAATTTCTAGGCCTCCTAAATCAGTTTTCTGAGCTTTTATATATAGTTATGTCTAAATATGTCAGGGTGATTTTAATAATCATGCATGTTGTCCTTCCCATTCCCTCACCTCTAATTTTTTTTTTTTAGATCTTATACACTCTTTTAACTTCATTCAATCTGTTCAATTAGCCACACATTGTAAAAGTCACACCTTAGTCTTGGTTTTTCTCATCCAGTTTGTCTCTTTGGTGTCGTAATTTGTTGGATATGCTGGTAAAGGACCATAAAACTTGTTTTTTAAAGTTCCACCACAGCTTTCTACTCTAGCTAAATACTGTGATGCTTTTAATTTATTCCACTATATTTCCTCTTAGTTCATATGCACTGTTACATTCATTTAACGACCAGAGCCTGTCCACCCAGACCAAAATGCAGAGTTTAAAACTAGGAAACAAAAATTAAATAAGCTCCCCTGGTTGAAAAATCACACTGGAGCCCATAAAATAATTGTTGAAAATTTGAACCTCACTGGATGGTAAACACGTCTGAAATGGCACATAACACGAACACAAAAACCAGATGTTGATTTATCAGAAAGCAGTTAAGGATGTGAGATAGGCCTTTTTCTCTGAATTGATATCTAGAAATAACCACAATCCTGATTTCTCTTTATGGTAATTGAATGACTATTAGCGGTCCCTCCACTGCTCTTTCTGTACCTGATGATGAGTCGTCTGGAAAAAAAAAAAGAAATCTCACTCATTTTGTTAATAAGGTGGGAGAGTATCAGTATCCAGCCTGACCCTTGGGCTCTTTCTTTTTCCCATTTTAGTTCTGCCTCTTTTTCTCATTTTCAACCCATTACAATTCAGTGTTAGAGGAAACTGTCTCCTATATGAACTCCTCCTCCTGCATCTCAGACATCATCCCCACTAAACAGCTCAAGGAGGTATTTTCCACTGTTGGCTCTGTTATTTAGCAATGTTTTCTGGCTTCTGGTTCTTTACCAAACATTTTTAAGCATGCTATTATTCACTGGTTGCTAAAGAAACCTAATTTGGACCCCCTGTCCTTAAGTAACAGACCAATCTCCAAATTGTCTTTTTTATCTAAGGTTTTGGAGAAAGTAATCTCATCCCAGCTGATATCTCTTATGAATAGTAATAGTGTTTTAACTGTTTCCAATCTGATTTTAAAGCACTTCCTAGAACAGAGACAGCTTTTGTTAAAGTTAATAATGACCCACTGCTGAGTGCAGACAGAAGTGACTGCTCGATTTTAGGTATTTTAGATTTAAGTGCCACATTTGACACATTTAAGTTCATATTATTGTCTTACATCACTTGGAAACTTTCTCTCAGCTTATTACACTCGTATCTCTCAAATACAATTTTTTCTCTTTCTTGGGTAATTCTGCTTTGATGGCTCAGTTGAGTTATGGTGTCCCTCACGGTTCTGTTCTTGGCCCCCTTCTGTTTGCTATGCTGCCAACACACTTTACTTGGGTATCAGTCAATGATATCTCCACCGACTCCAATTGGTACCAAACATTACTGCACGACTTATTATCAGGATAAAAAAGGCATGATCACATTAACCCTGTGCTTGCCTACCTACACTGACTTTGTTTTAGATTGTGTATTGATTTTAAAATCTTAATGCTCACTTTTAAGGCTTAAAACGACCTCGCATCTACATACATCTCTGATTGATTGACCTGATATTAGAGCCCAACCGATACTGGATTTTTGGGGCTGATACTGACATTAGGGAGTAAAAACTATTCTGATACGGATATATTGGTATATATATTACTCTCAGGTCACAGTTTGTGACTCTGCCTGCTGAACTCAGACACACAAAATTTCTAGCTTCTGTTAAATATCCTCTATTCTCTTTGTTAAAGCTTTTGGAAAGGTTTGTTATGTTTTTATTTATTTGATCATATTCATTTTATTGCCTTTACTTTCTTTTGATCTGCCTTGTCTGGTTTTATTTCCTTTTTGTGAAGTACTTTGTGACATTGTTAAGTTTATTGTCATTATTTGTATAGTGGCTTGTGGAAGGGGTTTGACACCTCGTAACTTGATGCATGGCTGGTAGACTTGGAATGACAGCAGTGGCAGCCTTTCTTTGGTGTTGGTCACCCAAACCTCAGTTTTCTAGAGCAGGGCTGAGAGCACTTAGTGTTCACTTTTTCCTCAAGCACTCATGGTCAGTGCTTCCAGACGTTTAAGCTCTTCTAAGTTACTTTCAAAACATTAATCCCCCAATGGGAAGTTGATTTGCTAACTCCAAATGTAATCAGAGTCCAATGATAGATTGTTTTAGTAGCTCTAAACATGCTTATTCACCAGTGAATGATTGTTTGTGTAGTTCATTTTCTGGCCTGTCTGTTATTTGGCAGGCTGCGATAGTTGGCTTGAGACACACGCACACAATTCGGGCTGCAGAAATAGGTTACGCACTTAGTTTGCATTTGCATTGGCAGATGCAGAGGAAATTGCATTCTTACTTCTTTTTTTTTTTTACTCTCCTACTAAAGTCCATTTTTGTTACCCTTGGAATTTGCCAGTTGCCAATAGAAAACAAGTCTTTTCCCATCATAAATTTGGATTGGGTTATTAACAAGGAGATATGCTCATATTCCTCTGAAAACAATCACAGGAATTACACAAACTGTGGTGATCAAATTTTTGGCTAACCTTCCAGCAGTGCTCCCAATCCCTTTTAATTGTTCTCATTGCACATTACACAGTTATACATTCTGTTGACTACAATATCAATATTCAAAAGTTGAGAAAGTATCTCATGTGTAATGACAACATAGATTTTGGAAAAAAATCTTACTGTTTACTGCTTCAGTTGACCTGCCTATAGTTCTGACACAATGTCCTTTTCCTTACAAATTTAATACCAGTTTTATGGTACTGCTTTGGTTAATACTATATTGACTTCAATTAAATTTAGTTTCATTACTGTTAAATATTTAAAGTACTTAAAGGAACATGTAATGCTTTATATGATTTTCTGTTATTTATACTGTTGGATGATGTTGCATATCTATATTAAACATGGTCCCAAAACTTGAGGTGAACATATGTAAAAATGCTTCAATAAAGTCAAAACCCAGGGATCGGCCTATTCTGACGCTTCTTTTGCAACTTTACATCGACTTCCTCCTCATGATGACATCAAATGTCCTCTGGTAGCATTTGTTCTTAAGGTTGTTGCTAAGGAAGCTCCATCGGTTTGTGTTGTCCACTTGCATATTTTAGATTGGATTCCGATTCGAGCATATATAGTTGTATATAAATGTATGTTTGTTTACGTAGCGTCCTGAGCTGTCGGGACTGGGCTGAGACACAGCTAACCAATCAGGACAGAGTAGGCTCATCAGTGGGTGGGGTGGGGGGTTAATACACAACTGCATTAAGCATTACCGCCAGTCGCTTATGGATGACAAAAACAACTCGCTAACAATGCAAGGTCATGATGACACGCAGCCATACACAGACACCCACACATTCTGTCCGATTTTTTTTTTTTTTCCCTTTGGGAGCTTCACACAGTTACACACACACATCCCATCTCTTTGAGTGAGTCTGGTTAAACCCCATGCTAATAAGGGCTGTGATTTCTGTCAGCTGAGCTTGTTTGGGTACAGGGAGATTAGCTTCTCATAGCTTAGCCACAAGAGATAATAGCTGTTTCCACTGAACATGTTTGTTTTTCTCAATATTTGTATTAATCATGAATATTAGTTGAGTGGGTGGGGTTGCTTAATTGCATGCATGCCTATTAACTCAAGGCACAACGTTTGCAAGAATGCATTATGCTAGCTTGTGTTTGTTTGAATAGATTGTCGGTTTTAGTTGTCTCTCTCTGTGACTGAATGATTAGTACATACATACAGTAATCACCCATGTGTCTGTGGTAGATTGTGCTCCAAGCTTGTGATGATAATGACAACAGTGTGACAAGTGATATATTTTTGCATACAGTATAAAAACCTTCGTCATTATATTGAGCACCGTGCCACTACAGTAGGAGTTAACATTAAATAATGTAGACTGTTAGTGTGGCAAACAGGACATTTCAAGAAATAAAGAAAATTGTAGGCATTCTTTCACTATTTTCTACATTGAAACAATTGATTAATTAAAAAAATAATTAGTAGTTTTCCTGGTGAATAAAAGTTGCATCTAATGAAACCCCCTCATTTCATATTATCAGGAAAGTCATTTTACTTTGCATAATGTTTGCTGTTCAAATAATTGTGTTAGCATGGAGTAACTGAACAAATGATCTGTCTGATGATGTTCACAGCTAAACTGACCAACATGCCATTCAATGACTTACAGTATTCGACTCCGATGATGATTGTGCTTGCTTCTTCTGGAGATAAATTGTGGTCTTTACTCTTCTGTTTCAGAGATGCTCGTCCACAGCCAGTTTCCAGTGCTGGAGGAATTTTCTCTTGTTGTCTGCCATGTCTGCAATCAGGTGGTCACTCCTCAGGGCTTCCTCACACACCATGGTAAGAGACGCACACGCGGAGTCAAACACAACAACAAGGGTTAAATCATACACTTCAATGAAATACATGTAGACACACACAGACCTCAGAGAATCACCAGTTGTCATGCAGTGATGTCTCTCACACACACACACACACACTCACACACACACACACACACACACACACACACACACAAACACTCTCATATCTATTCATATCAAAACAAAAGATTACTATTTATCTCTGCGGGACACTTTTTTTTCCCTGCTCAGTGTAAACAACATTGCACATTTCTGCCTAAAAATACTCAGTTGATAATAGCGGGAAAACTAAATAATTTAGAATATTCAACCAGATGTGGCATTGTGCAAAAGCCTCTTTATCCGAGACAAAAGTATATGAACAAAGCCAATTATGAAAATAGTCATCGCTTCTCTCGGGATAATGCAACACAGCTTTGAAAATTGGAGCTCTTGTGCTCCTGAGCTAAAAGAGAACAAAAAGAATATTTTACAAGCTGATGCTGCAGATTTTTGTATGTTGAATTGTTTTGAAAAATATATTGTAGACAAGTCTTCAAACATGCTTTAATGGACAAATATACATATGATACACACAGCTGTTTATGCTTTATACACTTTACTTATATGCTGTTTTTTTTTTATACATTGTGATAGTTGTTGTCATGGAGATTGTAATCTTCAGCTACAAACTTTATTGACCTAGTTGACATGTTGCTCAGGCGCTCATCAGTGGTTATCACCAAAGTGTTAAAATTGAACTTTGAGAAAGGAAGGAGGAGGAGGAAAATATGTAGGAGGCTTTCATCTTTAAGAGTGTTTGTTGTTTAAACGGTTGCGCTGTTATCCTGGCTCTCATTGGCCCTCCACCCTGTCCGTCTACCTCTTGTTTGTGCTTGATTGTGGCTCCACTGAGCGCGCTCGCATCTGCCCGTGAGCTGCTGCTGCTGCTGCTTCCTTCTGTTGGCGGCACGTGCACCAGCTTGGGGGGGGGGGGGGGGTCATGCTTTAATGAAAACGCACACAAACACACACACACTTCTCCCTGAGAGAAGGAGGCAAGCAGAGTTTGCATACACACACATTCTCACTTTCTGTTTCTCAGCAGAAAGAGGTCAGTGGTATTGTGAGACACACACACACACACACACACACACACACACACTCACAGGCTCCTGGCAGCCGCTGTTGTTTTGTCCCCCACCCCCCCTACCCCCTCCTCTCCTGTTGGCAGTATTTCTGCTAACTGACACGCACACAGTCAGGGTAACAACAGGTCTCAAACATGCGCATGCACACAAATATAGCCAGTAGTAATGGGAGCTCCCTGTGCAAACAAAACAATCCTCAGGCTGCAATATGATAATTATAAAGTGTTGCATGCTGACTTTTAGGAAAGTTGTGTTTCGTCATATATTTGTGTATTTATAAAGGTTTTAAACGTTTTAGTGCAGTGACCAAGTAGTCATAATGTCTTTTTACTATAGTTGATTCATTCTTAAATTCGAAGCATTAAATTCACTACCACTCTGTGTCATGACATGATTGAAACTCCCCCTGACCTCCGCTGAGTGGATTGCCTCTAGGAACCGGCCCTGCCAAGATATTCTTATGATGATTTATGCATTTCCTCCCATTGTTGCACATTTCCGTCATGTCACTGAAGTATCCTCGCAAGTATAGTGCCACTTTTCCCCACTGGGGATTTTTACATTAGATGCTGTGACCCTTTTTTATAGCGTTTTTATTCATTGCAATGGCAGTTGGGTGTAAGTGTGTGTGTATCCGTCACGAATCTGCTTTCATGGTTGACCTGTGCATCGAATCTGCAGTGAGGCTTCGCATACACAGAAATGCATGCGTGCACAAACTCGCACAGATACACATACAGAGGAGGAGGAGTGAGAGGGGGGTTATCTGCCTCAGGGGGTCAGTAGTTTCTAGTTATATGTGCCCAATTTGCTGCTCACTGTGGCTGTGTGTGAAGAAGAGGGTGATCCTAACTTGAAGCTATGAGTAGATATTTAATATTGTTCAAAAAATGTTTCAGACTTGTCCCATTTAGTGGACTTGTTTATATAAATCTGAGTAAGGGGAAGCGTGTATACTCTTAGCATAAGTTGGCCCAGTGGGATGCCAAATAAATCCCTCACCTTGGCAGTGTTGGTATCATGCTCCATCCAGTCAGCCTGTAAGGAGGAAATGTGCAAGGAAATACTTTTTATTGCTTGGGAGTGAACCTCAAAGCGTATTATGGACAGACTAGGATGTCATGGTAACAGTTTACCAATGAAGATGTACACTTTTTGTGACACTGGACAAATTGTGGTAAAGCTATCGCTTTTGGAGCTGTGTGTTTGGATAAATCATCACTCTGCCCCACGTTCAGATATTTCGTCATTTGCTCCAATTTCCTCTCTCTATCTCTCCACTCAGTCTGTCTCTGCTAACCCCTCTCAGCTGGTGGCCTGCTGTGTGCGAGCGAGACGAGTGCATGATGAAAGGATCGCGGTTTTGCTTGTTGGTGGCAGCGTCTGCCTCTCTTTCTCTCTCTACTCGACCTCCAGCGTTTCTCTGTAACGGCGGATTAATTGAGCTGCGAGGCAGATCGAAAAGACACCCTGAGCTTCCTTTCAGTTTCATCTCGCTCCCCACAGCAACTTGTGAGTGTTTGGAGCCGCTCGGTGCCTCCGTGTCTGAGTTTTGTTGTGTAAGTACGTGTGTTGTTCATTTCACGTGATGTTTAGCTGTTGTTGGAAAGTTTTGCCCTTAACCGCAGAAGTTCTGCTCAGTTTGGTTTGCTGGTGGTGTTGCTCGTTCCGCTGTTGTGTTATTGTTATTGCGGCTTGGCTGTGTCTCAACCATTAGCTGAGGCAAGGGGCCAATTAAAATGCCAGCTTCTACTGCACATCAGAGCTAGTTTTTGGTAGTATTAGTTTGTATTAGTTGTAGAATGGCAAAGTAACTAGCATTGCACCAAAGTATTTTTTTTTACCTTATATCACAATCAAATGTTGATCAGAAGACATGACATGTAGCATACATAAAGGGGGAAAATAATATAAGGAATGTCCAATTAATGAGCCAGCGACTGAGAACAAAGCAGGACTTTATAGTGTTTAAATGGATCCAAACAAGATCCCATAGAGACTCTGCTCATTCCTACTATGATAACTCAACCCTTTTTTGAGATGTATCACTTAAAAATCTAATAGTTTGACTAAAGATTTGTAAGAATTTAACACAAAAATTCACCAATCCAGGAAAGCTCCCATTTATCCATGGAGTCTGCAAGTAAAGATAGTTTTCATTACCAATTGATTGACTGAGTTGATTATTTTCTCGACTTTGTTAAAAAATCTTGAGAAAATGGTGCAAAATGCTTTTCACATTTTTCAAGAAGTCAAATTGATGCAGTCTGAATATGAATTTTATTTATTTTGCAAACAGGGAAGACTATGAAAACCAGCAATACTCACAATTGAAAAGCTAGGACCAGTTTTTTTGTTGTTGTTTTTTTTTTGCTTAAAAAACACAAAAGCGATTTTTACTGTTCAAATTCTTAAATCCTGCCTTATTGATTGCACATTGAATGTATCATGACTTGTGAAGCTGTTTCTTGTAAAATCTTGAAGCCTATGCACTTAATAGCAGTAATACCAAACCCAGAACAGATATTACATAGTCTCTTAAATGCAAATCTTCCCCAAAGTATTTTTAATAGTACCACTAAAATGCTCCACTGCTTGTACTGTTGTTTTCCCACTACCACTTGTTACACAGTTGACTGAGTTTTCATACACGTTTCTCATAATTTTCTCATATCTGTTTCTCTCTCTTCCTCTCTCCCCTGCTGCTCTCACGATGTAAACAAACCCAGCTGAGCTCCGAGAGCCTCTGCTTCCTCCTCATGCGAATAGTCCACACACAGGATGAGCCAGCAGCCAATCAGCAGCCAGCTGGGCTGTCAGCATTGCCATAACGATAAGCAGTCAGGAGAGTGTAGTAGCAAGGGTGCCCTTGTGGTTGAGTGGCTTAGTGACCTTGCCTGGGCAGCCGTCCATGTGTTGTAAATCAGTATGGTGAGCTCCCAACTGGCTCTTTACTCACTGAATGAGTTCTGTTCAACAACACAACTTATCTGTGTCTGTTTGAGGGGAAAAGTAACTCCTTTCCATAGAAAGTCGTTCTGAACAAACTGTTCTTACCTTATCAATACCTGAACTTTTATATTTTGTCATTATGCAGGAACACAGTCTTCCTTAAATAGTGGTCTTCTGGGAATATCTTCTCTTTTTTTTAAACTGCTTTTGTGCTGGATAAAAAAGAAACAGTAATAGGAATCCAAATAAAACAAAGAAATCAAATCATGCAAGAGAGGTTGACTTTGGACCCAGAATCACAAGTACATGATGTGTTTGGCTCAGTCCTTTAACCACAAGAGCATATCTGAAATCATATTTCTTTAGATTTATTAATTACCATATTCCTCACTGGCAAAATAATAAAAGGCTGAATTCACGCACATACAGGAAAGTACACACAGGCATTTTTCTACTGTGCTGCTTCATTGAGCTGTAGAGTTGAGTTGATGGAAAAAGGGTGTGTCTGATGTGTGAAACTGTGTTAAATAATGTTTGATTTAATGTGTGAAATTGCGACCATTGTAGCTGCATACCTGCAAATGTGGCTTTGGACTTTGATCCTGATACTCTGAATACAGCTGCCTCCCTACTTCTCCACTTCCAGTGGCCTATTTACACACCTGCTACACACACACACTCACGCACACACACACACACACACACACACATATATATATATATATATATACGCTCACATACTCAAATTATGCTCTTCTCTTAGTATTCTTCGATAGATGTATTGCACACACAGAGACAGTCATACAGATACAAAAACACCCATCCACTCACAGTATATACGTTCTCAATGTGGTAACACACACACACACACACACACACACACACACACACACACACACACACACACACACACACACACACACACACACACACACACACACACACCTGTTAGACATGCATGCATCAGCTAATCTCTGACATACACACATTGTACACAAACTCTCCTCCAGTCACCTGCAGCACACTTTCATGTGAACTCATGCACTCAGTGCAAACACGCCGTGCCGGTCAGTCTGTCTGCTCAGCCCTGTTGTTCCAACATACTGCTGTTAGTAGCCTACTACTACACTCATTAACAGGTTGTACAACATAACATACACACACACACTTACACACCCTTATGCTGCTTATTGGCTTAGCAGGACATCAGTGCTACTTGGTCAGTAGTTAATCTGTTTGATTCTAGGCATAATATATGTAGTTATATGCAGAAGTGTGTGTATTTTTTATGCAAAGTTTGTCTGTCAATGAATGAGCCTTCATGCACATATATAGTCATGAACAACAATATTTGTACATATGTTTTCAAGGTGAATAATAATGACATGACTCAATTATCTGCACACTCATATGTAGCTGCATTTGATTTGTTTTCAAAGTACATTTTCAGTGTCAGGTTGTAGATCTGAATTGAAATTGAAATGTTTTTTAATGACTTTTTAATTAACAGTCTTATATATTCTACCTGAGCTTTTACCATTTCTTTGCACCTCGCTGTACAGGATTTGCCTGTTATCAGCAGGCAGGAAATTCAAAATTAACAGCTTCTTCTCACCACTTTATCTATCAGTTAAATCTAGCTAGATCTTGCGGCTGCTAGATTAGAAGAAAAGAGCCACATAGTTGGTTTTCAACCATGAGCGTAATTATAAATAAAGTGTTAAGCATGATTTGTGTGCACTCTTGCACAAGTGTTTTTCCCCACCTCGTTTTTCTGTGTTTATGACGTGTTCAACCCTCTGTTTTCATTCAGGTAGCCGGGGTGTAGTTTCCCTGTGAGACAGACAGAGAGAGACAGACAGTCCTGGACCACAACCCCCACCCCCCCACATTCCCTCCCCACTTTGCTCCCACAAAGACATGCATAGCAAGAACCGTAAGTGTGAGCTCCTCTCCTCTCCTCTTTTCTCCCCACAGCCTCGTAATTGACTCGCTTGTGTACGTTTCACTTCTTCTGTGTCTCAGCATCCGTTCACTTGTGTGCTCTGATCAGATCTGGTTCAAAAGGTATTTATAATTGTTGGCTCTTGTTTAAACTGCGCATAGTAGCAGATCGGTGGAGATTCTCGGGCCATCCAGGTCATGGTTATCCAAGGAGGGTAGGGTGAGGACTTGGGTGAGAGGCAAAATGTCTTCAGTTATCTTCAACCAAGTCCAGTCGCCCTCAATTCAACCCTCCTTGGAAAGATTGGTGGAGTTTATTAGACAAGGACACCTCAGATGGTGTTGGGGAAGTTGCTAATTAGAGAAAAGTACACTTAATTGGTGTGTAAATGCTTACTTTGTTTTTTTGTGAAAACGTTCTGGCACAGATTTGCTCTCTCTTGCGCTACAACACCTCCATCTGGCACCTAAGCAGAGGGGGAAAAAACAAGTAGTTGTAAATATTGCATCACACTCAGTACGAGGTGCTAATCGGATGCAAATGAGTTCCAAAAACATACCCAGATCCAAAACGTACCCTCTAGCAGTGCATGATCTTGACAGTTGGGGTGTGTCTTGATTAAATGAGTGTGTGTGTTTGTTTCTCAGTGTGTCCTTTGCAGCTGTTTAAGTTTACATATAAGTATTGCATTCAGATATGACACTCTGTTTTTGTCTGTATTTCAGAGAAGCGCCACGGCTCCCCTGTCCCCTCTAGGAGCCCTCTGGTGCCCATGAAGCCCAAGACACCCGCAGTGGCCCCTGCTGTGGCTCCCAGTCCTGGGGACACACTAGCCTTCAGGGTCCCTAAAGACTACCCCCACTCCCGGTTCAGCAAGGCACCACTTGCTGTCTATCCACCAAAGGGGGCGCGGAACAAGACATGGTGGGCACATATTATTCTTATTTTTTTTTCCTGTTTAAATGATTATTAAAAGCAGCACAGCATTTAAGGAGTTGTCGGAGTGTTTTAACACTAAAATCCTCTCTTCCTTCATCTCTCCAGCGTATCACTTCCAGTCGTAAGCCTGGAGAAGATGCCCTGCCTCAGCCAAGCGGATTCCGCATCACACATCCGCCTCACCTCCTCCTCCTCCTCCTCCTCCTCCTCCCCCTCCCCTTCTACCTCCCCCATCAAACACCCATCCCTCACTCCCCCGGGCTCCCAGCGCTCCAGCGAAAAGCTAATGAATGGTCGAGGCACCAGCGGGCCGTCCACACCGCGCTCCACCGCGTCTCCATCCTCACTGGACGGGCGGCCCAGTCTGGCGCGTTCTCCGCTGGACAGACGGCCGTCGTCTACACCTTCTCCCTCCCCGCTGGACCGGAAACCCTCCCCGTCGCCTTCGCCCTCTCAGCGGTCTGGAACTCTGCCGTCATCATCGTCATCGTCGTCGTCGCCTTTGGAGAAGAAGCAGCAAAATGGAACTAAAGCTTCCTCCAGGTCGCACAGAAGACTCTCAGGTAAGTCATAAAAGAGATGTCCATTTTCTGTCCTGATCCAGCTGGAGTCGGTTTGGGATCGAAACTGGCAATATAACTTTTATTCAACTAAAACTCTTCTGCTTTAAGAGTTAAATATTTCTGTCTTTGCTCTTTTAAATAACTCACTTAGGCTTTACATAAGAATTCCTATGTTAATGCATGCACCCACTCTCACAAGCTCACATGCTCACTATGTCTTATCTCAGTATCCTTTGGAGAGCCTCCAGGCTGAATGTTTGGCTGCAGACAGGACAGCGGTGGGGTTAGACTGTGTGTTTTGGAAAGGGAGTGACTCCTCCCTATAGTTTTTAATGGCATTCACTCTCTCTCACACTCACTCTGTTGTTTTCTCCAGCTCTTCTTTCGCACTCTTAACTTTCAAACACTCAACTATTTTTTTTCCTTTTTAAATTAACATTGAGGCACACAAGTTAACCAAATCTTTAAGTAAGAGAGTTAGGGGGAAAATATTTGTGATGGATGCTTCAGTGTCTGGCTGTTGGTGTCATGTCTCTATCTTCTATCTTTACTGTCCTTCCACTTTTCATTTTGCTCTTCTTCTTCTGTGTTTGTGTTGCGTCTTGCTGCGCTGAAAAACCTCTGATTGACAACCTCTAATTCAGGAGCTCCTGTTGCCAAAAAGCTGCTTGTCTTTTAAAGAGATTTTCACCACCTCCTGTGCCTCTACATTTCTTCACCCTCTCACTCTCCACCTCCTACCTCGACCTCCTTGTTTCTCTCTCTCACAACACTCACCCTCTGTCCTAATTTTTTTTTTTCTCTCTCCCCACGCTCCTGTCTCCGGTTTTCTCTCTCTCTCTCTCTCTCTCTCTCTTCATCATCATCTCATTTATTCACTCATCTTGCACTTGTGTTTTTTCTGCGTTGTTTTGTTTCCCTCTGTCTTCAGTCTGCATTCACGCCGCCTCGTCTCTACCTCTCCTAACTTCCTGTTTCACTATGGTGTGAACTTTTGCGTTTGAGCACACGAGTTTGTTTATGTCAAAGTGCGTGTCTGTTGCCGTTGTGCATCTGAGTGTGTCTGTCTGTCGGCATCCATCGAAGCTGTCTCACACTGCAAACCTGAAAAAGATTACAGGGATTATAGCCGAGGCCAGCACTAGATTACAGCCCTTTGACAATAACACTGTCTAAGATAACCTGCTGAATAAAGGTTGTTGTTGGCTGTCTAGTTTGTTTGGAGCAACGGAGGTCTCTCTGTGTTTCTGAGTGGTGCTTTTGCTATTGCTGTTGGTGTCAGCATAGAAAAGTCATAAGTCAAAGTTTGGCTTGAAAGGCCTCTATGATTCAGCATTGTAGAGAATGCAAGCATTTTGTATTACTGTATTTCAATAGGTACAGCTTTACAAATGACTCCATTATGCCAAGCAACAAGAACAATCACACATGTTTTAAATTCAGGTCTGGTGCACATATTGAAGTTTTCATTTAGATTGCGTGGATGTGGTGTGATCACATTTGATGTACAGTCACCAAACAATCAGCTGTAATCAGATTCTCATTCAAATTTTGCTGAATCCTGATTGGTGCCTGGAAGTATTCAACATCACCTTCTCCCAACTGAGCCCCACACTCTTTTAAACTAGTGAGAAGAGAACACAAACAAAAAGAAATCCACAAATCTCCCCAGTGAAATAGCCAAATCTCTCCCAACTTTTGCAGAAAATATTGGATCCAATGTCGGATCCTTTTACTCATAATAGGAAACTGATTGAGAAAATAAGTTTTTAGAGTCTTAAAGAATGTTATTTTTTAGTTTGATACTTGTAACACCTGAGTCGATTTGTCACGTATAACGTTTTTACCATTCAAAGAGGCTTTCTAACCTTGGCTACCCAGCGACACTGTCTTTAAAATGAATGGTTATCTTTCATCAGCAAGTATATTTTCTCTTCAGGTTGGACTCATTAAAGCAGGATAGAGTTTTCTGGGCTGTCAATCCCTACTCCTGCCAGGTTGCCAGTATTTCCTGTTGGGAGTGATTTGTCACAGCGTGAGAGATCTGCACAATTTTATCCGTTTGAAACTGGAAGCGTTACCAATAATGTCACGCAGAACAGCACTATTTCACTGAGGTAGTGTTAGACCACAACTGAATGACTGAAATAACAAAGCAGCATGCAAAGAGACAAATGTCAGTGAGTGAACAGCTGCCTCAAAAGGAGACAAATTAATGTGCTTGTGGCATTGTAAGGCTCCCACTCCTGTCACATGTGATTTGATACTGAAAGAGGGAAGGAAGAAATTACCAAATGATAGTCTTTCAGTACAAAACTTGTGTTTGTCCATGTTTTACAGGGAGAGTGTTTGATCCTAACAAGCACTGTGGAGTCCAGGACCCAGAGACGAAACGACCATGCACGCGGTCTCTCACCTGCAAGGTAACACACACAAATACACCATCGCACACACACACACACTCGCAAAAGAAGAAGAAGAAGACACAATCGGCCAACCTGTGTGTAGTTTCTTGCGAGACAATAATAGTTTCCTGCTTGTGTCATGACTCTTCTTCCTGCTTCCTCTGTAAAACCGTCCGACCAGGAAATCAGCTTTGTTTGTTCATGAGAGTAATAATAATTGAAGGTGCAGTAACATCACTATTGTAGGACTACAGCCACGGTTCTGAGTGTCTGCCTCTGTGATATGTCTGCCCTGCCCATTTCTCAGTTAATGCTGGGTAGCAGTGCTGAAGCATTACAGGCCTCACACTTGCCTTGATGTGGTAATTATAGATGTCGGATGAGGCCACCACTTCTTTCCACAGTAATAGTCCATCTTACTGCCCTTACATCCAGCGAGCTTTATTAATCACTTCTAACTGGTTATTAAGCAATTAAGGATGTATCAGACTATTGTGTGTGTTTTTTTAAATGAATTATATATTTATTTTTTTAGAAGTGGATGCTCTTCATTTAAAAAAACAACAACAATTTAACCTTAATGTATACTGTCCCGATGAAAAACATAATTTTAAGCATCTTAAGGTTTAGATCAATTATCAGTTATCAATTTTCATATAATTGTTATTCTTTTTATGTGTGTCATTTTCCACATGCAGAAGAGCTAATACAAAAACGACATTCACAACTGACTTTCTTACAACATTTGCCATCCAGTAACATGAATGACAAAAGGTATCAGGCTAAAATATAGAGACAGTTGTCAACACATTTAGCTGTTTTTATACTTGCTTTGTGATTATTTTGAATGCAACACAGCTCAAGGTCAGAAATGAACTGGAGCTCAGGGCAAATGCCTCTAATAAAATGTAAATGTGCCCTTAGAATTGGGATGAAAGGGGCTTTTAAATGACCTCATAAAATAAACAGTTAAACAAAGACTTGATACATTTTGCAAAGTGTGTATGGATCTTGCTCTGTATTCAAAGTGCAACTCGGACAACCCCCCCGACTCTTTCGCCATGTAAGCATTGCAAAGTTGTGAGGCAACCTCAGCAGCTACTAACAGTAACATTACCAACATGAATTGTTTGTAAGAGCACAATCAGCTGGAAATGAAAGCAGGTTAGAAATGTGGACAGTCGCTGACCCTCTCCTGGTCTGCCCTGTGCCTGAAAAAGACACCAAAGCTGTCATAGTGCATGTTATTTTAACCGTAAAGTGCTTCAAATAACATGCCAAACAATCAGCGACGTTGTTGAGATGTTGAACTGTGATATTGTTACATAATTTTGTATTTTTTGTTCATACTTATACAAAATATGTATTAAATGGGTAAAAATACTCAAACAGTTATAATCTGTAACAAGGATTATAACCCAGTTTTTACCCTTTAAATGTAAATTCGGCTGCTGCCTTCGCTTTTTTTTTTATTATATATCATTAGATATTGGTCTGTCATGCAACATAGAACTAAGGTATTTCCCTTAATTTGAAAAAATTGCCCTGAAAATTGTCCAAAATTACCCTGAAACATCTTTCATGAGGGCAAAAAAAAAAGTTATTATACTCCCCTGGCACGTCTTAAATTATATTATGTTAAATAAACGGTGTTACTGTACTGTAAAGTGTGTTCTCAGTTTAGAAGCTCTTAACAGGCTGCACATGCATTTACTCTTAAGTCCTGCTTTGGGTGTAAAAAATGTAATTCAACTTCTCAGAAAGATTATTATCATTCAACATCTTGGTAAGTTGGAGTCAAACAGTAAACAGCAGCTCACATTTGAACATTCTTTCAGTGTGAATATCTGCTGCAGATTCTCATATCAGGACCTGGAGACAAAGTACTGGCATTGGCCTTGTTTTTGCTTCAGATTCAGGAGAACTTCAGTGATTTAGTGTTGTACTTGCATAATGTTGGGGACACACAAGAGACAGATTTAAAAGCAGAAAAAGAATGTCTGAATCTGTGTAGCAGATGATGAGATATCCTGATTTTAGTCATTAGTGAGGGTCAAGCTCCAAAAACACACTGGGTCCTACAATTCCCATAATTCAACTGGTCTTCCATTAGGTCCTCTGTGCCTGGTAAATACTCACGTAATACCGCCATACTCCATACATCCAGTTTGTAACTTAGGATATCTGTTTATAAATTTGTCGCCCCGAAGCGCCCTCCAAGATAACCCTGGTGACATCACGGTGACTTCATCAGCATTATTTTCTCAGCTCCCTACGGAGCCACAGAAGATATTATACAACTTTTTTCACAGGCTGATTAGTACTCCTCATTCTCTCCAACATTACATGTAGACTGAATCAGTGAAATGCCCCGTTCAGTTGGTGACACATACTCAGCAGTCAGGATATATGTGTATGATCACGATGTAAGTTGCGCAGACTTTAAGGGCCTGCCTTAAAGTCTTTCAAGAGGCTGTTACCCTCAATATAGCCTTTGCATGAGCGCAGGAAACTCTTACCACAGGCCATATTAACCTGTTTAAACCGGTAATGCAGCAGCCTCAGACTCACATTTTTTAAAGAACTATTAGAAAACCGAATGTTTGACAACTGGTTACCTTCCAAAGTAGTTGGAAGGGTAGACAAGCTTACCATGCGAAGACAATATTTACCCGCGTTAGTCTGGTGTGAAATGGGCAGCTGCATGGTGCAGTGATTAAACTTTGCTGAAACCACAGAGCCATGATTTAAGCCTCTGAGGCTGCAAACCATCAACCCTGCTGAAGCATGTTTTAGCTACACTCTGAATTCCTCACAGATCAATACTTTCATTAGCAAACTCTCTCTGGAAATAACCTAATATCTCTTAACACTCAGTGCTTATTATCCCACATAAAGACAAAAATGAGATTTGCAATTAACAATAATTTAACCCCCCGTCATTTCCTGCTACAGACTCACTCCTTAGCCCACCGCCGAGCCGTCCCCGGTAGAAGGACACATTTCGACATCCTCCTGGCCGAACACAAGGGGAGGGCGAAGGAGAAAGAGGGACCGAAGGAGAAAGACAGGGAAGGAGTGCAGGGAGGGAAAGAAGGCTGCAGCCAGAGCATCACGTCACAGGAGACCGTGTCTCCCAGCAAGCCTCACTGCCCCAACGGTCGACCCCTGTCCTCACTGAAGTTACGGCTTGCTAATGCGCACATACCCAGGTAGGACAGTCACACACACACACACACACACACACACACACACACACACACACACACACACACACACACACACACACACACACATTATTTCAAATTAAACCAAAACCTATGAGTCAAATCTTGTGCCTTTGTTAGACTACAGTTGATATTGTATTTTAAGTATTCAGTTTCTTTATGGAAGTTGACTTTATAGAGTTGAATCTGTACTTTTAAACACTTAAAAAAATGTAATTCATCACAATTTACATTTATTTATATATTTAGGATAATGTAGCATTCCTTATACACAGTAATTAATGCACTTATAATTCATTTTCCAGCAATGTTTCTTTACTCTCACTTAAAAATGAATTCTGCAGACTTCTCTTATCATTGGCCAACTCTTTTGGACTCAGTCAGACACATGGGGAAATCCTCGTCAGTTCATGTGTTTTCCCACCAGGGGATGCTGTAAACAAGAATGCCAGGAGTGACAAACACAAGTAGACACAATAGTAAAAGGATGGCAAGCCTGCCCTTGAGAAAGAATGAGAAACTCATTTCCTCTTTCTATTTGAAAGATGATCCTCTGTTTGAAGAAGGGAGTTATTTGGGGCTTTGCCACTGTGGCAAACATTGATTGCACTGTGAGCACAGATAAAACATAAGCTTTTGTGTTCATGAGTTTTCTGTCATTCTCACACTTTCTTCCTGTTTCCTTTATATTATTTTTCCTCGTTGTCTCAATCATTTTCATTTGTTTCCTCTTCCATTCTTTTCCCTTATCTCCATCACATTTCTGTTTCCTCCTAACACTTCTTTTTCTCACACACTATCTTTATTTGCTCTCCTCTCTCTTCCAATCTCCTTCCTCTCTCTGTCTCCATATTTTTATATTCCCTATTTGTATTACTAACTTTTCTTATATTCCCTCCCTTCCTCCTCTTCTTCTCATTACTTTTGGTTTCTCTTACTCTCCACATTCTCATATCTCTGCAATTTCACTCTCTTCTATATTCAACACATCCACACCAGGGTTCCAGGCTCCACCACCTCCACCTCCAGTCCTCTGCCTCCAGCACCAGCGCCTACCACAGCCCCAACCCCAGCCCCAAACCCAGAACCGTCTCCCCACAGCTGGGTAACGGCAGCGGGAGAAGGTGGTCGGCTTTCGAGTGACGAGGGAGACGCAGAGACTGCAGAGGACACAGACAGACCTGGCTTTCACTACTCCAGTCACCACCCACAGCCTTTAGGGGTAAATAGTATGACTAATGTTGCACTTGCAGGCATTTTAGCAGTTCATAACCTTCGAGGACCAGTTGAGGCCATTTTTATATGTCATTTGGAGCCGTTTGTTGTTGTTCACCCTTGGCAGTAGGTCTTTTCGAGTGTTTTCAATGCAGAAAATAGATTGTGTGTAAGTTTGATTTCTGAATCAGAATAGTTCAACATGAGCGGGGAATGAGTTTATTTGCTTTCTTGCCAAGAAGTACACGAGAAGATCTATACTAATCCTTAAAATTGAAGCTACAGCCAGAAGATGCTTAGCTTAGCTTAGCATGAAGACTGGAAGAAAGGGAAACAGCTAAGTAAAAGAACACAGCTAAAGCTCACTTGCTAACATATAATATTTTGTTCGTTTAATCCATGTAAAACTGAAGTGTAAGAACGACAAGTTGCTGTTTTCTGGGAGATTATGTGCCAGACTATTTTGTGCCAGGAGCACTGACTTCCTGAAGCCTTGTCATTGCTAGTAGGGTTGCCAGGCAAGCAGTGGAGATTCAAAATAAGCCAAATCTTTTCTTCATGCTCATGATAAAATTAAAATAGATGGACAGTTATTTTGTATATAAACAGCTGATGCAACCATGTTTATATTTTATTGCTGTGCTTTCTGCACATAAAAAAGTCGATCTTGCCAAACTCCTTTCAGCCACAATTTATCACCTCACTGTACAGTTTCAGCTTCTGTCTGAAATCACAGGGCTGATTTTTTGGATGGAAAATATGTTTTTGTTCAGAATATGTGTCAAAACTGAAAAAGTGATCACGGGAAGGACTTATGATTCAATTTCCTGTCTGATTAAATTTTACATTATATACATATTTACTGTCACTACTCCACTGAAATTCCAAATGAACTGCCCACTCTGCTCGGTGTGGATAGACACGCTTCCTGCTAAAATCTCAAAGGAAGCATTGATTTGGTAATATTGGCATATATTTGAGATGCTTGGATTCAGTTTTTTAGATCTTTGAACTTGTTCATTTTGATACCTTTCCGACTCCACTCTTACATCTCTCTCACCCTTCTTTCTCCCTCCAGTTTTGTGTATTCAGCAGCAGGCTCATGGGACGGGGCCACTATGTGTTCGACAGGCGGTGGGACAGGATGAGGCTGGCGCTGCAGAGCATGGTGGAGAAACACCTCAATGCACAGATGTGGAGGTGAGTATGTGTTTGTGTCTTGGGATGGAACATGAAAAATGAAAAACCAACGTTTAAAAATGAAACAAGTACCAAAAAATACCTTACAACTGGAAAGAATGAAAATATCTTCTTGTTTTTATTCCAGGAAGGTGCCACTGGCTGCTGAGAGCCTCTTTTCCCTCCCCTCCTCTGGTACCTCCTCCTTCACTTCACAACAAGCCCACCCTCCCTCTCCCACCTCCATCACTTCTCCTGTCCTCACCTCCCCCTCCAGCACCTTCTCCTACACCGCTAACTTTCCTCAGTCTGCATCCAAGGCCGGAGTGTTCAGCGTCCGAGATGCCCAGCAACCCCTCGCCCCGGCTACCGCACCAGGAAAAGCTCGTAACGGCACGCATAAAGCCAGCCGACCATCCAAAGAGATAGAAGACTCTGTAGTGGGCTCTAAGAAGAAGAAAAACCCTTCCTCCTCCTCCACCTCCTTTTCGTTTTCTTCCTCCTTGTTTCCGACTGTGGATAATCACAAAAGGAATGGCAGCAGCTATCATCCAACATTACAAGGCGCGGGGGGGACAGCTGCCACTCCAGCCAGGAAAAAGGGACTTGGGCGTGGGGGAAGCGGGCGCGGGGGAAGCAGGCTTTGGAGCAGTGGCGAGGACTGGTTATCTAGAGCTGACGGTTCTCAAAGCCACAACTCGCAGAACAGGTGGGTTCAGGTGGAGGACCTCGGATCTTTCATCGTTATTGTATCTTTGAGAAGATCCTGAAAGAATAACTTGCCACTCTAATCCAAGAGCATCAGCT
Source organism: Scomber scombrus (assembly GCF_963691925.1). Classification (NCBI taxonomy): domain Eukaryota; kingdom Metazoa; phylum Chordata; class Actinopteri; order Scombriformes; family Scombridae; genus Scomber; species Scomber scombrus. Next base: position 11,513,115 of record NC_084991.1, read on the forward strand.
GAATGTTTTCAAGATAATGGCGTCAAGTAGAAAGTTTATATAAGTCAAATTATCTTTATTGACATTTTGATTGTAGCCAGAGCTACAAAAGGCACAGCAGAAGCTCAGCTCAACACATGACAAAGAATGTAGGCAAAACACATCAGAGGATGATTGATTAAAAGTAGAGCATTATGTAAACAGTGAGTGCCTGCAGTGCAAACACTGTGATGACAGGTGTTTGGCTTTCTTCTAAAATATACAGCGCTGTAAAATCTGCTGTGATGATTTTAATCAAGTCCAAATAGATCCTGTTGTACAGTGAAGGTTCAACGTTTTTATATATTGCACTTCTTTTCCTCTCCAGCCGCGATCTTGGCACCGCCAGTATATCCCACTCACCCAACAAAGAGCTGGCTTCCAATCCCCATCAGCCACTGGCTCCCCCCTCCGGACCCCTGGCATATGGAGGAAAAGCAGAGGGGAGGAAGAGGAGGAGCCCCAGCTCTTACAGAGGCAAGGCCAGCAAGCTGAGCAGGCCAGGCGGGCTGAAGAGCCTCTTCGGGAAAGGGAATGACAGCGGGGGGATACTGGCCTCCACGCCTGAGTCTCAGAGACAGGTAGGTGTTACATATTGACTGTGTGTTTTCATTTTCGAGTACTTGTGATTTGTGTGCTCAATTCTAAATCATCAAACGAACCTTATAATTAACTGAGAGTATAACTAGATATTTTTATATGCTGTTAAAGGACCAGTGTGGAATATTTAATAAGTGTATAATCACCTGAAAATAAGAATTGTTGTGTTTTTGTTAGGGCTCCATAGGGAGCGGGTCCTCTTCCATGGAGCCCACCATGTTGCACCACCATATTTCTACAGTAGCCCTTAATGGACATACCAAACACCGGCTTTAGAGAAAGGGCCCGTTGCTTTTCTCACAGCCACTGTAGGTTCAGTTAGTTGCAGTCCACTAAATCATAAACACGGTTCCTTTAACTACAGTGTACCGTCTATTGTACTGGTAATTGATATTTCAGTCAGACAATGATATCCTAACTCAAGGTCTTCTCACTAGCTTTTCCTTGGGCTTTGAATGACAAGTATGAAACTCTGGCAATGCGATAACTGGTGGTCCTTAAACAGAGACAAAGGTCATGTTATCCTCCTACATAAGACCAACTGTTATCACATGAAGTAGTTTTTGTCATATGATAATAGCTGAACCGTCTCCATGTCAACCGAGAACACTTCATCCACTAATGAGATGTCTTTGAAAGTGCTGGGGAAAGCTATTAAGTGGATGTTTTTTAATCAAACTACTATTTGAACTTTTCTCAGGGTAAATGTCTTTGGAACTATATATTGCTGAAACTACAAAAGCAAACCATTTGTACTATTCTGTTACTGAGTACACTGGAACATGAAGTAATCCATCACTGCTACTGTATATAAAAAATCATATGAATAAGAGCTGTCATTTAACAAAGAAACACGTTTGAATGAACTGGCAAGTAATTTATTCAAATGAATTTGAAAGCAACCCATGTAGCCTAATCTTAAAACTCACCTGGATGACAAGCTAACAGGTGACCTCTAAGATTTGTTGCATTTTATTAAGTTGCCAAACAGCTTTACTTTTATTTAAGATTCATGATTTTTGGCATCCATCCTGTTCAGTCTGAAATGCCGCCACACTTTTCTTCTCAGGTGATTGGTTATGCAGGAAAGCTCACTAGTTTCTTTCATTTTGTGATGGACAGAGCAAACAATAGCCTAATTTACTAATGGGGCATAAAGGCAAGGAATAGATTATAGTGACCATGCGCTTCACAACCCCTCTGCTGCCTTTATATCTTGTGTATTTTGAATTCTGACAGATCAATACAGAAACCTTCAAATATAGGTCTAATTTTACCCACATTTTAATAAAATGTCAAGGCAGTTCATGTTAAAATCTAGAAATAAGTACAACATGTACAGAGCAGTGAAGTGTCAGCTAACTATCTTTTCTGAAACTACTAAAAAAAAAACCCATCAGACATCAAAGTGATCATGAATGAAAGTGAAGCAAACCATCTCCATCTTCCTCTCCCTGCAGGCCAAGTTGCATCACTGACAGAATGTTGGGCAGCTGTGCGGGCCACCACCGTTTGTGACCTTTGACCTCACCACTTCTTCCACTGACAGCACCAATCAGACTGCTTCACCTCGGCGATGTCACCCCTATTTACCCAGTGACAGTTCAGTCAGACAGTTCCTGCTGAGGCATCGGGGGGCTCTGGAGTCTTTGGCCACATTTGGACCAGCAGTTACTTACGCTCTCCAGCCCTGATTAACGGATGGTTTTGATGGAAATCTGCTGCGGGTCACGGTTGCGGTCATGGTGTCTTTCAGAACAAGACAGTGGAATCCAAAATCTTCTCCTCTTGAAAAGGGAATGTGCCTCAAGTTTGCAAAGTTTTCACAGCATTGTTAAAAATACCACCACAGTACAATTTCGGGGAGGCTTATTTTTAACAGTTGGAGTTTATTTCCGATCCGCTGAGAAGGAATAAAGTCTGTGATGGTTTTTGGAAGTTAGATGGTTGAGGGACCTACTGACACGACTACTGTAGGACTCAGACCACCCCTATCTCTGTCTTTCTCTTGATTTGAGCTTTTTCTCTTCCTCAGTTATGGAAGAGACAGCAACAGCAGCTTTAGTTGGGTTTTATCCAGCTTTTTCCACCTCCTCCTCTCTCTTTGTTTCCTCTCACTCTTTCTCTACCACTTTTTATATCAAACAACTCTTGTCGAGATCCCTGTTTATATTTTAACCCATCCATCCCTTTGTGTGTACCCCAGCATGCCTGTGTTCAAAGTGCACTTACTGCCCTCGCCCTCTCCCTTGCTCCCGTCTCCGCTGACTCCAGAGCAGTTTCCAGCAGTGCCACATAAGGACCTGTCCGCACAAGGGAAAAAAGAAACTTCTGTTTTTACCAACGACGCCGGTCAATGCATTTTATTTCAATATAGGAAAAAACTGGGGTTTTTGTTTTTTTAGTTGAAGTTTAAAAATATTCTGCGTTCTGGTTTAAATGTTGCAAGAAACACAAACTCTTGTCTGTGTGTCAGGACTTGTATCCAAAATGGAATTATTACTACGGTGTTGGATGTGTTTTTGTATAATAATTTATCATTCTTAAATGTTTTTTTGTTTTTTTTCTAATTAACCATTGAGGTTTGAGAGACTTTTTGAGCAAAAAACTGAATTTCTATGGCATTTTGAAGAAATGTTGAAAGTATTATGATAGTTCCTATTGTTGAACAAAATGTACATATCTGTTATTATTTTTGTATTTATTAATAATTGTCCCCTTTTACTAAATATGAGCTAAAGAGGGAGTGTTTTTCCCTGCTATCTTGGTCTGGGTTTAATAGTGTTGAGATTGGCCTGGTTTCTCAAAACCTTCAAGAATTTGTTCATTAGCACATTTTGAAATTAATACTCACAGTCATTTTGATTATTCCACATAACAACAGCTAGTGGGCGATTCTAAAAGAAATATTTTATTCAGTTCATTCCAGCTAATCATTTTGTCTGACAAATTTAAAAAAAAAACTGACCTCAAAATACACCCACTCGCTTTTCACCACCTCTTACATGCTGTTTGCTGTATTCCTTAATATGTTAATCATGATGGTATACAGTTTTTTTGCTGTTGGCATACAAGAAATCAACATTATTCTAAGAGGAATTGATACAATACACAGATGCCAATAAACTTAAACTTCACAAAAAGAAAGCAGTGTTTTATCCAAAGATTTAATCCAAAGTCTCTGCATCTTTCTGCAGCTGTGTCACCACCACCTCCTCTATTTCACTACCAAAACATTTTTTAGTACGCAAGCTGACTTTTTTCTTACCCAATTTTTTTCACTTCTCCAATGTGAATACACTGCTTAGAATTAGTATTTAGCATGAAATTGGGACGAAGCCAAGTGAAGTCATGTGATGACAGCATTGTCATTTGTCATCTCATGACGTAAGCATTTCAGTCATGTGATAACGGGTGGTTGAATGTGGGGGTTTTTGTGGTCAAACCATTGTATCGTGCCTGTTTCGTTTTTTGAAGTGTTTCCTGCTGCAGACAATAATGAAAGTCAACATTTTACAGACAACATAGTCTACGTCACATCTTATATTGTCATTATGCAGTATTGTTTTATCTTTACACCAGGAGGGTGGAGGTTCCCCTCATCACTGAAGGTCTGGGCCTGATCAGAATAATGAGAAAAGACCAAAAACCTATTTTATCCCTTTCAATCAGTCTCAGTATATGAAGATATTTAATATACATATGACAATGTAAAAATATGATTTATATATCCAGGGAGGCCATGCAGTGAGCCTAAAAACTGTCAAGATTGAATCATTTTTATATCTTGCCCTACTCCTTTCAAATGTGGATAAGATGGTCCAAAATCTCATGTTTCTGTATCAGTGTTTCAGGTACAGCTGAACACACTGCTCGCACACTGTGTATCTGACACAAGCTAATGGACAAAATGTCGATTTTGTGAAACCAAGCCCCGGTGAGTATTTTCATATATAGGGCCCCACATTCCTGTTTAACTGTGGTTCTACCCTTTTTCATACTTCTCTCAATGTTTGAAACTATAGTTATACTTTGAAACTGCCTTTATCTTCCAAGACCAGTGTATTGATTTATACTCGGTTGTTCTGTTGTGTAAAATCAGAGCCGGGTCAAAATGCTTTCAATTACTTCTCAGCTGGATTCCAAAAGCCATCGTTTAACATCCAGTGTCACATAACAGTGGATAAGACCTTGTTCTCAGCAGTTATTTAAGATCACTTGGTACCATTTCTTCTTCTATAGCAGTAGTTCACTGTGATGTAAAAGCAGAATACCCTTTCCTGTGAGCCTGTGATGTCTTTTAATATTTAAATATGCCTGCATACACCATCAGGTAAAAGTGCAGGAGGTGTTTTTGAGTTTTGGGTGTAGATTTTGGTATGGATGACAGGGACTTGCCCTACCAATATCAAGGTGTTGCTGGATTGTCCCGACCAATATTTTAACTGATGTCAAACAATGTAGCTGCTTTAACTCCACGTAATGCTAACAGTACGTTCTCTGCTGAGTTGCCAGGTGTTAATGTGTGATCGTTGTTCAGACATGCTGTTTATTACTGTTGGTGAAAATTCCTCCCAAAAGCAAATTAAATTAAGACATCAGGTCCTTTTTATAGAAGAATAAACGTCTCAGTAACAGTTGAGCTTAGTTCATAAGAATGTTCTGTAGTTAATCCAAACATTCATCTTTGAAATTAGTAGGCGAAATATACCATTTAATGCCATCTCCCCCCTTTTCTGTGAGTGGATCAAGAGCAGAGTTATAATTGCATATGTGTCATTAAGACATGAATATTGACTGGGTTGTTTGTGACTGCAGGCCATCATTTCATAATGAAAATCATGTCAGCAGCAGCCTGAGCAGCACAGAGACACATAGACGGGTGAGCCCTGATATCACAGTGAGAGATCTAGCCATACGTTTAGGATTTGAATGAAAAATAATACAAATAGAAGTTGAGTCTGAGATGATTAAAAGACGGTTTAAGCATCACTGTGGCAGCAAATGCATGTTCAGTAACATTTTGCAAAGTCAGGCTCTTTATAAGTGTGTGTACGCAAGTGTTCCTATTAAATATAAAAGAGTGATAGGCAAAAAAATGTCTGCATCAAAGATAAAAACTACGCACTTGGTTAAAGTTCATGATTAAAGCCCCTATACTTAACGACCAAAGTGGCAAAAACATGACTAAATTTAAGTGAGGATGTCACACAGGTGGAAGAAAGTTGCTCTGAAAACTGTCAGTCATGAAATATGAGGTGATTTCTTGGCTGGGTGAGTTATGAATGTAATACCTTTTTAAAAACACTTTACTACATCTACTATTTGATGTGGCTGATGTAACATGTTAAAAAAACAAAACACTTTAAATTGTACTGCTAAAATAACTGAAAGCATTTTGACCCGCTTGATGGCAGCGTAAAGCTGTGAACGATGCTCCCATCTGGTACTTGCCAACTGCTTCAGTGGGAAAAGTTTCAAGGATTTATTTGGGGGGTTTTTTGTTTTGTTTTTTGTCTCAAAAGCATCTACGCACTAACGATGAATGAACTGTACATAAAAGTAAGTAGTATTTGTTTTATGCTTTTCCAAGTGCTTCCCATGATGACACTTTATTCATCAGTGTGTGAGATCGTCTATCAGCTCTTACTGTAGATCAATCCAGTGATGTGCAGGTGTTACGCTTTATTCTGTGACCCATCAGATTCTGTGACCTAAACGGGAATTTCAGCTGTATTTCCACTGTACATATAGTCATCAAACATTATTGCATACTTTACTTTGATTGCCTTTTTTAAACACTGATTGTATTTAAACAGTGTGACACATTTTGAGAGTTAAGCAAAACCTGTCAGCCTATATATATATACATACATACATACATCAGCATTTTGTGCAATGGCAAAAGTGTGTGTGTGTGTGTGTGTGTGTGTGTGTGTGTGTGTGTGTGTGTGTGTCCAACTGCACACCTACAAATCATGGTCGACACTTGACAAAACTGGCAGACTGCACTGAAACCGCAACCATCAAATTCTGTCACCCTGTCTATATAAATACAAAGGAGCATCATGTTTGGTGACAGCGATCAAATAAATCACGCCAATAAATAATCAGAAAAACATTTGCAGAGGGAAGAGTGCAGGAACTCCTATTCATGTCACGTGATCTGGTGGGTCACAGAAAACGGGTGTAATGCCAGCTTGTTCGTCTTTATTTTTACTGCGCGTACACACGTGCTCAGTGTACAGTTAAATGTTGGTTTACAGGCTAAAACATGAGGTTTAGGTGGGAATTATGTTCAGGGGACAACATTTTTTTTTTTTTCCACGTGTACATTTACAGAGCAAAGTGACAATCTTTGTTTTTGTGGAAAATGCCACCCCTAACTTACTGTTTATAGTAATAGGAATGGGAGGTTTATGTTTGTTGCAGCTAAAATCAAGACATGGATGTTGATTTCAGAGCAGTTGTATATTATCATGGCTGTTAAAAAGTTTTATGGAGGTATTAACAGTTTTTTTTTTTTTTAAACCCTCCCCCTTCCTTTTTTTGCACTTTGTTATAAAGCCCAGATCTTTAATCAACTTCTATTTATATAAATATTTGAGATTAAAAAAGTCTATATCTATATATTTGTAAAAGTGTCTCAGCAAAAGAAGATGAAGAGTATATTCTTGGTGAGATTCGGTAGAAGGCCCCGGAAACCAGCACACTGTTGTTTCATCTGATCCAAACCGTGGTGAATGTCGCGTCTCACAGCAGTTGGATCAGAAAATTGATTTCTCATCAAAACAACTGAACATTTGCTGTAAGAAAAAAAAAAAAAACACAAAAAAGGTCTTATATCCAAGCTTTTATTAAATGATTGAAAGTGGATGTTGTGTTATTTGTAAATCGAAGATGCAGCTTTCAAATTTGTGGAGAAATCCCACCTCTGATGAATGTTCTCTCTATTTGACTTGTCAGCAGTGCATGTTTTCTGGCTAAACAACTCATCATCTGTCGATTTGCAGAAGCTTTTGGTGTATGACATGATATTTTTGTTTTACCGGAGAAGAGTAAAAATGTCTTCTTGTTTCCACAAAGAACTTCAATTATATATTGATATTTGGAAACATTTCAGTGCTATAATTTAACCAGATGCTTCTGTACTTGTTACTGTGTTTATTGAGAAAGCCAAACTTTACTGTTTCCCTGACTGCCTCCAAGGCAAAATCTGAACAGTTACAGTATTTTCACTCCAGCTCACGTTTAATGTTTTCGATCCATCACTTAGTATCCAGATGATAAAACAGTTATCATATAAGTTAAAGTGACTTGCACAGTGGTAACAATGTGGAATTACAATTATTTACAATGAAAGTAACAATGTGAAATTATTCAAATACTTTAGTTAAGCACATTTTTAGGTACTTGTACTTGAATGTCCATTTTGTGCTAACTTCTTCATCATACATCAGAGGGAACTGTTGTAAATATTTTTTCTCCACTATATTTGTCTAATTGCTACAATTTACTGTTTACTTCTCAAATGAAGGCTTTACATAAAAAGACATATGATAAGCTTTTTTGCCTTGTGACCCCTGACACAATTGTTCGGGGACCATTGTCACATGTTTGAAAAATACCTACAATTTCTCAACAGCCAATTTTTTCCCTACTCTATTAATCATGACCCCTCATATTCATCTTTTGATGCTTTGGAGGGGGCCGAGCCCTATGTTGGGAGCCACTTGACTAAACTACTAAACTGTAGCCACAAAATGCTGCTTTTACATTGATGCATCAGTATTGCTCTCTTAGTGTCATATATAACAATATAACATATTTTTTTCTGCAGAATGAATACTTTTACTTCTCATACTTCACCGTAAGTATATTTCGCTGATAATACTTGAGCAGGAAAGTAAAGGATCTAACCACTTTTTCCACCACCAGACCTGCCGCACCAATCAGACCTTTTGAAAACTGTCCATTTCTAATAATCCAGGTTAGTGGACAACACTTTAACAATATATTCATTTCAAGACACCGCTTATACGCATGTGAGTGATTTACTATCATTTAGTGTATGCTGACCACATCCTTGTAAATTTATAGTAAATGACCTCTCTTGTACTTAAAAAGAGGATCTAGGATTGTGACTCAAAAGCTTCTCCTCACAACAGGGGGACTAGGTTAGGGTTGAGCTCTGATGGCTGTCGACACAAAAGCCTGTTTTATTCTCTTGACGCAGCTCATATCAAGTAAACCTGTGGAGAGTCCCTCCTTGGGTCACCAATTCTTTATTGAATCCTTTATCAACCCTTTGACATTGCAAACTAGTTAGTCATGGCTTTAGACCCCTGTGTTGGTTAACATTCACCATCTTTTGGTAATATGTTGAATCCTAGACCAAGCCTCAAATACTGCTGACGCTGACCTTTGACCTCCCTGCAAAATGGTGAGAAAATCTCCCTTTGGTGATAGATTTTTTCAACATAAACAAGATTGTCTGATAATATTCATTTGATGTTTAAGTTAAATGAAATGGGAACCCATGATAGAATATAATGTGATGCCATTTTTCTGCCTTTCTCCCTTTATGGCGCTGATGTAATGTTGTTACTGTTTACAGAGGAAATCAGACTATTGAGACATCATCTGTGCTCCAGCAAGTCATTCAACACAATCCCCACTCAGCCTGAGAAAGGACGCTGCAGACAGCGATCAGATATTCTCTCAGCACTGAGCATTCACTGCCTCTGATTTGTCCTTACATGTGAATCTTTATGAAAGAGCTCAGGAAAGTGATCAAACGTTGTGTTTTTCTTAATGATACTGCCAATGACAGTCTTGACCAAATTTTTGCAACGCATTCCTTCTGTTCATCATTTAAAAACTGTGCCAAACAAGCGTGGCCAACTCAGAGTGTGCCCTTCTTTATATTCACTGCTTTTCTAGTCTTGTCGCATCTTTTCTAGATAAATAGCCTCGAGATGACAGTGCTGGTCTTCTGTTAGACTTTCACAGATCATTCAAATTCAGATTTTTAAGACATGTAAAGTTTATATACAATTTATTTGATGCTCATTAGATTAAAAAAGAGAGCATAACTTTCATTGGATTAATCTGGTTAGCCATTTTTATACATGTATTTTCAAATATGGTACAATGAAGAGACGGTGTTCTAGTAACATGATTTTACCAAACATTCCTAACATAATTTGTCTCTCTGATCTTTTTTTCTTCTCCCTTACATTTTATCAACAGCAATGACTGAGAGTTGTTTTCTGTTGAGGCCTTGCAAGGTTGTGGAGAACAGCTAATCTGTCCTCAAGACTGAGTCAGATGTGACTGTACACCCTCAGAGAGACTAGAGACGGAGTTACAAACAAAAACAAAAGGCAAACACAATGACCATGAAGAGACGGCAGCTCGCCATAGAAGCCTAAGCAAATACTGTCCCCTAATTTTAGCACTATAACATTTTATAATCTACTCTAAAGCAGGATTATGTCATTTTGCTGAACAGCAGTCAGTGTCAGTGTTAATTCGACTTTTCATTCTATAAGTTGATGTTATTTCTATTTTGAAAAGTTATATAATTTCATTGAATTACACTTCAAAAGTTTCCTTCCAAAAATGCCATTTTTAAAACATATATAGGAAGTTTTTTTAGAAAGACCCCGAAGTCTGGTGATTGAGAGATCTGTCAAAGAGTTTACCCTAATACACATAATCAGATCAAACTTCAGGGTTTCATATAATGACAGCAAACTCTTGGGAGCTATTTTCATGCAGCAGCTCTTCAGAGTTATCAGGATGATACTGAGCTGAGAGACAAATTGGTCTTCTTTTAGGTTTTACTCAACAATGTTAATCCAAGTAACTGTGTAAACTTGCTACTAACAAACAGGCTCACGGGTGGATGTCTTGATCACCAAGTCTCCCTCTCAGCCTAAATCTTCACATATTTCTCCGGCCGGTGTGTAAAGAGTTTCGTCTGAGTCAAAAATATCAGTAGCAGACTCCAAACTTTTGTGTGTGTGTGTCTGCAAGCTCTTGCAGTTAAAGTGAGTTAATTCTCTTATCGGAGTAAAGAAGACAGCTTGTGACAAAGTTCAGGACAGAGCAGATTGGCAGGAGGGGAGAGGAGGTGGGGGTGGAGGGGGGGTTGGAAGTCAAATTACACATGGAAACATGAAAGCACAAGAAAGCAAACACTTCACGGTCATGGTTGCTGCCTTGATGCGTAGCCCCACAGATTTGTGTTTTGGCATGGAATTAATAAGGTTTGTCTACAAAAGGAGCTCCTGCATTATTTTTTTACATGATCACTGTGCAGCACAGCACGCCATGATCTCGCTCATAATGCTCATCCCATTTTAAAACATGATTTTTGTTTTAAGAGAAGAGATTCAGCCTTAAACATACTGAATGTATTGTATTCTGTTCCTATGATATTGGGCAGTTTAGTGTATTTAATTATGATTCAATGTCATTTAAAGCTATTCAAACAATAAAAAAGTAAAATAGCAGTGAGGGATCTATAAAACAGTAAATAAATTGCAAGAAAATAATTCAAGCTAGTATGTAAAGTGGGGAAAAAACTGCTTTAGCAAACACATCACACAGCACTGAAGCAGCGTACAGATGGCTTGGCTATTACTGCTCTCCAGACGAATCGCTACATCCAATTAGATTTGTGTGAGCATGACATCCAGCAGGCATATCTGCCCACTATGTCTCCTCAGTGCTTTTACATTAATGGGCTGAAATGACAAGACGGACATTCCCGACAACATTGACACCTTGTGGTCAGTTACCTCTAACACGAAGCCCCAAATCTCATCAAGTCACGAATCAGATCAGAAAGCACTCAGAAAAGCAACGTGGCCCAGATCAAATTGTGTTTACTGCGAAGTAAGGAGCTGCTCCTATTTGTTCCTATTTATTCAGATACTCCTGCTGAGATGAACAATTACTGCACAGGTCGTCTTGTGAATTCATTATTACAGCAACTGCCAGACAACTTCCAAGACTGTGACATCCAAGGAAGCTGATTGGCAACATATTAAAAAAAATCTGAATGAAAGTACCTCAGTTTTTACTGATTTGTAAGAAGGGTGAATACATTACCTCTATAAAATGATCAGTTATAGTATTTGCTCATATTGCATGGCCTATTAAAACCAAAAAATTGAGCAGTGTAAACTGTTTATCTTGTTAGTCTTTTACTAAGTGGTTCCTGTGGGAGTCAAGTTGTACTCTAATCTCCAGTATCTTCCCCGCTCCCTCCGAACAAGGCCCACTTGTAGCTTCGGCTGTAATTATAAACAGGCTATTTGAATTACCAGCGTAAACAAATTATTTGTCATGCACAAAAAGTGTCCAAACATGTCACTAGGTGGTGTGATAAATGCAGCCTGCATGTAATTGAGAAGATAAAAGCTCCCGGTCTCTATGCAGCCACATCCATGAATGCCGAGGAGTTTCTCCCCCCATTGCAAAACAGCATTCTTATGATAATGGAATAATGCTGGTGCTTTAGCTAATTGTGTATAGACGATAGTGGTGGGCACCTTTTGTTGTGAGCTCTCACGAGCCTCAAGGAAAGAGCTGGCAGGGATTATAACTCATTATAGAACTCTTTGCATTCAGTGAGTCGAGTGTTTTTCCTTGATTTGATGCGGTGTTAGATTTTGCAGGGTGAATTCAGGATAAGTTTTTCTGCATCGTTTTAACGCTGTGTGAGTTATCTGTGAAATGCTGCCTATCCTGGTGGCCAAATGTAATATGTTTATGAAGTGCTCAAGATGGTATAAAAGTTCAAATAAGACAGGTGCAACACATCTATCTGAGTGTTCAAATCTAAATGTGATCGTACTTGATGCTAGGTAAACTAGAGCAGCAGTTTAAAGCAGCATAAATAACACTTTCCTTAACTATACCTACATATTGAAACTCAAGCTCTAACTCCAAAACAAAGTTAACAGAGATAATTTTTTGTATTGCCATTTTGTATTTTAAGCCATTTAGTTGATTTGGTTTTCTTGTTAAAATTAGTTAGCAGGTGAATTTCATTGTCTTGCTAAGTGGCTTGTTTCATGGGATGTTACCTGACATCCTTTTCAATGGCCTCACCAACCTGCTGAGGACATACGGCTGTCCTGAATCATTTAAGTCCATATCCTAGACTTGCCAAGCACAAAAACAAAGAAACAAACTAATTAAAAAAAACACATAGTACAATATACAAATATAACATACACATAGTAAGCTGTTCATTTATTAAATTACTGCAGGCACACACATTGCTTTTGTATGAGTCCTGGCTTCGGGAAGAGTTACACTGCTACTCACTACTAATCTATTATACTGGAATCATGTTAAACTACTACATATGGCAACACTTTTACTATTTATATTATATTATGGTACTATACATAAATAGGTAGCACTAAAATATTGCGTTGCACAACTTCTACTAGACAAGTGTAAGGCTATAGTAACCGTATTAATTAAGTTGAAAGTAAACTTGTCACTTAAAACTATATAGTTTATTATTTCTAGGCCTAACAACTACTGATGCCATTACTATGCAAAGATTGCTTCCATTAAAGTATACTATACAGAGTTTTATCACTACTTAATACCCCAATACTTTACAAATACTTTAGCACTTATGTAACAACCCATTTCATTTTCTGTAAGAGTATGAACAGTGGTCCATGAGAGGTCGTTTAAATGAACCATTGCTTCCATGAAACTGTGATAAAACAGAATAAGGAATCCTAATCAGTCTTTTAAATTGAGTTCATTACTAATGCACTGATAAGCTATTACAGCTAAATGATTTTGCAGCATAATCTGTTTATTCCTACCTCTCTTACTTCCAAAACTTTTATTCAGTAGTCACCTTTATCTCCAGGGTCAATCCTAAAAGTTATTGAAGGAAATTTGGCCTCTTTCTCTCCCTAAGGTCACCCGAAAGCAACCACCACCCCAGTCAAATACATAGCCTGCACTAAACGTATTCATCATTAATATTTCTATCTCCTACTTGACCTTCAGCTTCATCTCCACACCTGCACCGACTCACCTGCTACTCCATGCACTTATGTTAACCTACATGTGCAATATTTGAGCCAGCTGTTGCCAATTAACACAACCCTCTGATACTTTACCCTCTGATACGCTTTAACTAAATAACCTGAGCCTGTTTACTCAAGATGACCTCATTAATATTCAGCTAAGTTGTTATGAGCTGAAAAAAGAGTCATTTATTTGACATAATTCAGATTTCAATGTGTAAAAAAAGAAGTAATGGCTCGAACAATTATTTTCACCAGTCTGGATGCAAGGTAACTTTGGGTTAAGGTTAGTAGACAAAGTTAAGAGTGTTTTTCTAATAATTTCTGTATTTATTAGTTTGTAAAAAATATTGTTATTAGCATTATTTTTGGACAATAAGCCACCTCTTGATGTTAAGATGAGCTCGCGTTATATTAGCTTGTAAACTACCATTAACGTAGAGTTGTAAGCTAACCCAAGCTAGCTAGTTTTGGGTAGAAATGGCACAAAAGTTGATTTTATTTCTGCTAAAAATATCCTTCATATATTTCAGTTTGTTATAAGGAAGGATGGTTAAACATTGTTTGGTTTCCTGGGTTATTTATGACAAAGTTAAACTTATTTGACATAAATTAGCTAGCGTTATTGATGCTACTTTTGAACCAGTTAAGAGTTTCAAAGAGTATGTTACTGTTTATATTTGTATAAAAAATATGCCGTAAATTAGGCTTTTTCTATTAAAAATACATGTTTTTATCACTACCTTCTCTAGCCAAATAATAGCACACATATAAATATGTTGTGGGATGTTTCTGGGTGACCAAACTTGTGTTATCATTAAAATATAACCTAAAACTAAGTCAGTAATAATTAAAGGTGTTTTTTTTAGCCGAAACTAGTTTGTTAATAGTCTGATGAAGTGCATCTATGCCTATAGGCTCTGCATCATCTGCATTAATGCTTATGGGATTAGACAGCTAAACCACTGAAATGATCATTGTGATGAAGATGAAGTTATGAAGAGTTATATTTTACATGAAGGAGAGTTTAGTCACAGTCGGCGCTGTTTGTTAGGTTCAATTTGATGATGTCTTAACAAGGAAAATCAACTTGGACAATCAGATGTGGCTCCTCAGAAAAAAATAAGACCAAATGTAGGTTAGTGTGTTTAACTGTGGAGAAAACTCCTGGACTACATTAGTGTACATTTTATGTGCCACACAAGTCTGAATATCGCTTTTTGTTAAGTTCTCTAGTTGTTTTTCCCCCCCGAGAGTAGTAAAATATTTGATTAAATTTGTGATATAAAGTATTTAATGTGTGGCATTAAGTTTTGGATGAGTATATCCACCCCTGTTTTATTTTGCGTTTTGCGTCGTGAACTTGTGGAGAGCTCTCTGTCCTCAAAAGGTTGCGCGTTTTGGGGGATAAATCATCGTTACAGCTGTGGCCTTTAGTTTAAAGCAGGATTATTATAAAGCGTTTCTTTGTTAAAAAGGATCGTGCCCTTCATTTTTTCGCAATGTCTCCCTAAAGTGTCGGCATTTCCAGCTGAAATGGGACGTAGAGGGTGCACCTTTGCGCAGAGACTGGTTTAATGCTGAGAGGCTCCTCTGGGTGCACAAAGACAGCGGCTCGCAGAGGAACTTGTTCAGAGTGAACCGGGGACGCTGGGAGGCGAAATAAACAACCTCCGGACTCGAAGTAGCCACGGCCGCGCAGTTTTACCCCTTCAAACACACTATTCCACCACCCGTCCATCAATTAAAAGGTAAGGACTTGTTTTTAGTACGTTTCAGCGGGACTGTAGGGCTGCGGAGCGGGTTAAAGCTCCTTCGCTTTGGCTTCCCGAGCATGGTTGTTTTTGCAGAAAATGGCGTCATCGCCCTCTTGTTTCTGCCTGGTCGCGGTGGGGAGAGGAATAGTTTCAGAGACTTGTAGCAGCCTCTACGTGTGGCGTGTACCTCCTCAAAGACCCAGTCAGCTACGACAATGTGTTTTATACAACATTAAATCGTCAGAATAGGAGACACTTCATGATTTCGCTCGGTAGAAGGACGCGCAAAGATGGAAGGGTCACCGGTCCTGTGCGCCAAGCTGCTTCTTGGAAAAGGTGGCACGGAGCCGCAAAACGCAGCGTTTTACATTCATAATAATGCCATCCACCCCGGCTCTAGGCTAATCGAAATGACCGATGATGGTTTAGGGTTATTACCAGAGTGGTGATGGACGTATTTATGGGAGTGCTGCACCTTGTCTTTGTGTGTATTTTATTCGGGTGAGCTCGTTTTTACGCCGCACTCCCCTGCCATGCTGCAATCGTTATGAGGGGCCTCTTTTTACGGCTTGAAAGGTGCATTTTGTACTTGGCTTTTCCTTTGATCAAGTTAAGCTGCCCCTTTGTTGCTCTAAATAGTGGCGTTTTTAGGCTGACAATATAACCGTGTAAAAAGAGATTTTCGGGGATAATGGGGGTGATGCAAATCGTGCCATGAGAATGGCGACTGCCCTGCGCTCTGGTTCGCTGGTTGCCAGACGAGGACAGCCTGAATAAGATAAAAAAATAAGTCTTTTGGACGAATCACATAGTTTGCACAAAACTGGGGAAGTCCGGCGCTGCGCAATGATTGTGCTGCTGCTTTGCGCAGAGCACAGTGGCAGCTGCTGTAACCGCCGCCACCATTTCGCCGCGATATTTTTTGTGTGTGTTGGCCAACCTTTTGTAAATAGTTGGGGACTCTTGGATAAAAGAGCACAATAGTATTCATGAAGGCCCTTTATGGCCTGTGAATGCGGTTCTAAGTCCCTCTCCGGCTGTCCTGTCTTTCCCCGTCAGCTACGTGCATGCGTCCTAGCACTGGCCACCACACATCCACCATAGCGAGGCCACTCGGTTCCCTGTGAATACGCTCTGCTTGGTTCCTCCTGTGGCCAAAAGTCGAGGACAGATCGCGTGCTGAGTGATAGGGTGCAGGCCGTCACGATCAAATCGAAACAATCACAAAACATCAGCCATGGAGACTGCTCATCGCTCGCTCCGTGCACATTTTTATTAAGTTTCCTGAGTTATGCAACCGCATCCCCGTAGAGCGAACTGCTCATCCGCCTTTATTTACTCGTCACCCACCACCGGATGGATATATATGTGTGTAATATCAGGTGAATTGGACCAGTCCCCGCGGCGACGACAGTGAATTAGGAAGGTATGTCATTTGCAAATCACCCAGTGCCATTTGCGTCACAGCCCGCGGCCTCGCACGCCCATGGGGGGCGATGGAGTTGCAAATGGAGACTGTGTGTGTGTGCTGACGCTGCCCCAGCTGAAAGGGAACCAATAGACACGGACCCGGGCGGTAACAATCGCCGTGCGCTTCCACTCTCCAGTGCACCGACTTGGGATTCCGTATTACACCGGACGACCGCGCAGTTTATTCGGGATGGTTAGCTTTCCATCGCCCTGCTTGGGATGCGTAAGTGGATGCGTACATACACACACACACACACACACACACACACACACACACTGGTGAAACCTGCTTGAGGGCTCGACAGGCCAGCCGGAGAGGAGATCCGCCTGGTGCTTCCCTCATGGTGTTCGGTGCATGTGGCTATTGTGCGGTCGCTCATGTGTGGATAAACGTCTTTCTACTGGATCGTGACGATGTGACCGTAAAGCTTTATTAACAGCGCACAGAATAAGGTTGGATTATGATTCGGACATTGGATGAAGCCTCGCGTCGGTTTTTGTTACATCCACAGCGCGCCACGCGTTTCTGGTTTTGGAGATGAGCTGGGGCGTTTTATCCAGGAACGTTTTATTTGTTGCTGCTGCGCTTTTGGGCACTGTGCGTGGACTCACTCACCAGAGCTCGCAACTTATTCACAAGGCAGAAAAGTCCCGGAACTAGAAAGTACAGATTCAGTCAGCATTGATGTTATTTACATGCTCACTGTGTTGGCAATCGATGCGATTAATATCTAATCAATAATGTCTGATGATTGGTACCATAACACCTGACATATACGTCTAATGATATAAGCAGGTATTAATACACAAAAGTATTTTTTTTGGCTTTTAGAGGATACAACATGACTAAAACTGCAATTGGTTGAAATGTTAGAATAGGTTGTAAATATTTACGATTGGAATGTGTGTTATATTGACATAAAATAATCTTGACATAAAAAGATGCTTTGGTGATATGTTCAGGTTTAGGCTGTGTTTGCATGTACTTAGTGACAACAAACAACACTTATTGCGCTTTGTGTTTCAGACTGCTATCAAGTGTTGTTATGGGTGCAGGTGTTAAACAAATTAGGGCAAATAGACCAGTACCTGCACCCTGAAACATGCCCCCTCAGTCAGATATTCATCCTACACCATCTGATTCAGACACCTCTGCTGTTGTGGACTCTTGAGCATGTTTCATTTGACTACTATTCTTATCATTGTTATTTAAGTTTTCCATATTAAGACACGGCTTGGTGCAACTTTGAACCTCCATTTGGCTGTTTATTTAGGTATGTGATTGTTCAACTGGAAAATTATTTTTTGCTATTGCGTATTGATCAAGTTCAGATGCAGGGATGATTCTGCTGTACACGTGTCGTAAAGTTCATTAATCAATTCAGATTAGACCCTAATACCATCACCCTCTCTAAAAGCTGTAACACTGAACCTGTGTAGCTCAGTAGAGGTGGCCAGTCTAACCTCGAGGATGAATATGAATGAGTAAGTAGGACATCCGAGAAGATAACAAAGTGGGTTATATACGGAACAAAAATAAAATGGAGGGAAAAAAAGATTGGCCTGAAGTTTACAGAAATACCTTGCATATTTCCACCAAAAAAAAGTTGCATAGCTTTGTGACCGATCTGATATTTATTTTTCCATATTGTTCCCCCACGTTACAATGACTATGAAGTGTCCCAGGTATCATTGGCCTTTACCAGAGTGGCTTCTAAAGCACAACAGTTTAATGATGTCAGTGTATGATTCAGTCCGTTTAATGATGTGCCACTCTGTTCAGTCACTGAGTCAGCTCGTCAAACCCAGTGTGCAACTTTAGTCAGTCAACAAAACCATTAACCTGCCAGTCAGCCTGGAAGATATCCATTCAGTCTCTTGTACATCCTGAAAATTAGCCGGCCAAGTCACCAGTGACTCCCAGAAAATGAGTGTGAGCCTGCCAATACTTAAATGAACTAGTTATGAAGTGAGGATGTGAGGACATTTAGAGAGGCCACAAACCAGTTACTAAGTTCACATGTCTAACCTAAACAGATGTGTTGTTGTGTCAGCGATGAAGATGAACGCTGTGAGTTTCCAGCAAAGCTCGAGCTGTCAACAGAGGCCTGCTTTGTCGACATTATGTTATAAAAGTCAGACGATCTATTCAATAGGTTGTAAACATTAGTTTCCCCTCATCATAGGATTGTTAGGTGATAGTTTTTGTCTTTTTTAGGGATTTTTGCCTTGCAATTTAATGTTGACATCACCACTGATAGTTCAGCGGCAGTGTTTAATTATACGTTTACATGTGATTTAAGAGACTTTACTTTAAAGATCATATGCTTCGCATCCACACCTGGCCTGAAAACGCCCGTCATGCATCTCCCATGGAGCTGTATTTATTTAAATCTACGTCCGCGTCCCTTTTTTCCACACTGTGCTGCTGCATCTCTGTACGTTGCTTTAATGTGTCTGTGTGTCTGTAAATGTACAACGCAGAAATTTTCACTTTCACATCTGGTTTTGAGTATCCAGTGTCAATTTTTAGCCAAATCCATTAGTTGTGTACAAAGTGTGCTGCCACAGAGCGGGTTCTGGTTTGATTGGGTGATGAAAGTTATCACAGCAAAAAAAACAAAAACACACACACACAAGTGGAGCTTATTGCAGCCCCCTAAAACAGCATATGTTTCACTCCAGTAAACTTTGTTGAGTAATGAAATCTGGGCAGAAACTGAAATGTTGCTGTTGGTTGACTGAATGGTATTTTTATAAGTTAGTTTAAAATACAAAACCAAAAAATAATCAGTGTAATTTGTGTGTTAGTTTTTACCTCTCAGATATTTCTCTATTTGCAATCACATATGTGTTGAAAATTATTTGTCACCTGTGATTTAATGTTTGTTGTTATCTTAATAAGGATCAACTGGTGTGCATTTATAAGTGAGATCACGTCTTTTTATATGTTGCCACGAGACATTACTGTCCCCCAACGGTCATATTAAACAATCATCTTTAAAAGTCAGTCAACTCTCCTGAAGTGGTTAAATCCACACATTTTTATTTATGATTAATTTATATTTACAGGTACTCTGATAAGCTTAGCATGTTTAACTTTTTTCAAGTGTCGTTTGGCATTTGTGCATCATTCACACTGTGGTTTGTCTCAGGAAGTCCTGCACGAGTCCTGCCAAGCTCACATAGGTGAGGAGAAAATCTGTGAGAAGTTTTAATAGTGCCCACTTTTGGAAAAAAGCTTGTCTGGTTGTTTCTTTTTTATTTTTCTTGGCACAGAAAAGCCATAATGTAATTTCATTGAGTGTACTTTATGTATGTAGGGTAAACTTGTTTCAGATGACCTTGATGAGATGGATATGCAACAAGACTTGTCTTTGCTGTCCGTTAACCTGTAGTAAGTTTTTACTTGGTGAGGTAGCACATTATTTTATATTTAAGTTTACCCTACAGTGCCTTAAATGTCAGTGTGTGTGTATGTAGTGAATGCTAAAATATTGGCATTTTTCTCATGTGTGGCTGAACACTGGCAGAGTACAGTAAGATTAATTTCCTAGATTTCAAACATTAGGAGAAGCAGAAGAAAGGGGGCATCCCCAGCACATGAATTTCTGTCATTCAGTGATGTCATGTGTCAGCTGGAAAGGTGCGTTTTTAACCACTGGGGATCTCTGTCAGTAGGCCATATCATTGCTCTCATCCTTTCCTGTGATCAGGTGACATCAGTGGTGTGTCGCAGGCAGCATCATGTCAGAGAGCGTGGAGCCTCTCCATTAGGAGGAAGTCCTGTCATTCCGCCTCCGCACAGCCATCAGAAATAACTGAGAAAGCAGTGGAGTCAATAGGACAGTGCTGCACACTGATATTTGTTGGCATACATATATGCTTACATACACACATTTATATTGGCTGAAACATGACAGACTAATGTTCCTTTATTGGTGGAGGAGCAAAGACGCTGAGGTGCGACTGTGTGACGGATGAGAAAGTTCTGCTCCTCCGACATGGATTTAGCTCATCTGTTCCATCTGAAAGGGCAAACGAGGATTTGTCTCCTAAAATATGAGTCGTCCCCATATGGGAAACGCTTTGATAAATTGATTGCTTGTTGCTGGTGCAAACAAGAGTCACCGTGATGTATCGCTGAAGATGAGACTTAAACAAATGTGCTTATGAAATATGTAACATTGGAGAAGATATGATGAGGTGCATTTGTGAAATATTGTGTAACGGTAATGTTAAAATATTATTTATAATGAATGTCAGGTGGCTTTTTTTATTGTTGCTGAAAATGGCACGTATGTAAAACTCAGCTTCCTATGGGAGAGGAGAATTTGACACCTTATTTTCAGATTTTTTAGAGATGTCATTTCATCATTTTCTTTCTCAGAGTGCATCATAGGACATCTGGGTGTTTTTTTTCTCTGCTTCAAATCAGCAGTCAGGATATCAATAGTCACTGTTCGTTTGATTTTTATTTAACAGAGATCCAAGAATATGTTTTAAGTATGATATTCAACTGTTTACGGAAGACTAAGGCACATTTTTAACATTTTAGTTTATCTGGAATAACTTGAAAACATTGCACCTAAAATGGAGTAATACTTGAATTAATGATCTGGCAACATTAAAAGCCTCCAGAAGTGCGCAAGTTAAGTGAAGTGTAGATTCGGAGGCTGGACCCAGGAGCCCCAGGACACCTTTGCTCTCATTACCTGAGTCAGAACAGAAGTCACTTCACAACTACGACTGTCTGTTGCCACGGAAACGGGAGAATCCCTGGTGCCGGCGTGTTATCTGTGCATGTGTATTTTGTTTAAAACCGTCCTACTACATACAGCCTGTTTAGGAGTGAGTGAAGAAAGTGGTTTGCAGATGTTAAGACAGTTACGCCACAGCGGGGCTTTTAAAGCCCAAGTCCGCACTGGCAGGTTTTTCTGAAAGACTTCTCAACAGAAGTAATTAAACTGATGTTTTGCAACCTTCTTGAAGCCGTAACCCGCTTAAATGAGACTCAGGATCCCAAGAC
Source organism: Scomber scombrus (assembly GCF_963691925.1). NCBI lineage: Eukaryota > Metazoa > Chordata > Actinopteri > Scombriformes > Scombridae > Scomber > Scomber scombrus. The sequence continues at coordinate 11,535,065 of NC_084991.1, forward strand.
AAATCTAGTTGTTGATTACCATATGAAGCCTGCGCTGTAGATGTAAATTAAGGCCGTAAAGTCACTTTTGTGTTGTGACTGTGACCCACGCAGAGTCAGACTGAGATGTTCCCTAATGCAAAGAGCTTTTTATTGGCGGTTTTCAAGATAATCAGTTGTCTAAAATTACAGATCTATATATATTTGCCCTTCCCTGCTTGTTCCTATTCATGTCAGCAGGGTGCTAGGATGCATCCCAGCATGCATTAGGTGAAAGGTGCTACAGAGCTAGCAGATAAGCAGAGATAGAATTTCTCTCAGGCTCACAATTTAGGCCAATTTAGAGTCTTCACCACAACTAGATGTCTTCAGACTGTGGAGGGAAAGTCATAACAAGCACATAGATTTAGTCTTTAAATGTACTATAAGAAGAGAGGGGTAAGGGAGGGATGAACTTTCTTAAATGATGGAATTGGTCGTTTTTAAATGAGGTTGTTTTCTGGCTTCAGTAGGCTGGACAGACTTTCCGGTCCTAATTTCCCATTATAGTTAATGGTGAGTGTTAATCTTTTTCCCCCTGATATAAATAGAACCTGGAAAGGTGGAGAATGCATTAATATGCGTTCTCTTAATTCTGGTTGAGTGTGACTTATTTTTATCAAATAGTTCTGCTTCAAAACATGTTCAGAAAAGGTTTAGGAATGAAGTCCCTGAATTATACCCCACCTGTGGCATTCTTCCGGTGTGTCTTCATTTAATGTCAGCTGCTAGAGAAACCAAACTTGGATCAACGCAGCACAACACCAGAAAACAACTTCTATTCCCATGTTTGATTTGGACCAGTACCGCACTCTACTCCTGACAGACTGATGTTCCCTCGTCTTGTTTTGACTGCAGTTTGGCTCGTTTGTTAAGTAAAAGCTACATCACCGCAATCGTACAGTTTTAATTGGATCATTGTCAAAAGAAGTTGTTCAGAAAACGTCAACCGCAGTTTGAGGATAAAAAGACCCGTCAGGGTTCTTAGAGACGTCTGGAAATCTGGAAACATTTTTTAGTCTAAATTCAGGAACAAACTGAATTTGTCTACACAGTCATCACTGGTCTGTCTAAAACAGTCAGCATACATCTGGTAGTACGAGGAGTGTGATGATCTCTTGGCTATTTGTGTCTGTAATCGTCATCAGTGATATAAAACATGTTTAAAATTTTGACTGCAATTTGGGAAAATCTTGGCACATTCCTGGTTAAAACTGATTACAGTGTATCTGCAAAGACCTGTAATTGTGTGATGGCTTTGTAAAAATCTCTCCACCTGGCTTCGCTGAATAATACTGCAACCATTATTAATATTATGCAAAAATATTGTTGTTCTACATGATTGACAGTTTAAAGTGAAATTAGTTTTACCAGTCTAATTGCCTCACTTCAATTAACACCAACTAAAATCATCCAATTCAGTCGGTAGAAGCTGTGAAAACGAAGCCACGATTTCCTTCAGGTGACTTTATTGAAGTAGACGGGCGACCCACCGATACTTTCTGACGGAAGAGTCACCAAATACAGGAGTTAGAAGCCTTGTTTTGTTTTTAATCCCCCGCAGCACACCCTCTAATCACAGTGATACCTCTGTGTTCAGGCCCATACCTGTGTGATAACATGATTTACACAGCTGTTACCTTGAAAGGTATTTAATTTCCCATTACAAGGCCTTAAGAGCAGCCTGACCTTTGTCTCTCACTCAGTGGCTTGTTGTAGACATTGTTAAAGCAGACAGTCTCATTACTAAAGCTGTTTTTTTATGCTTTGAAATGTAACCATCTCACCTGTGGCTCAAGCTTTGCATACTTTAACTACCACACAGGACTCCATTTATGTGCCTGAGTGAAACGGTTGAGCCATATCACGTCGTTTTTTTAATAAAGATATGTGTTGTGTCGGGGCTGCCCTTCTGTGGCCTCTTTTCTATGTTGCTCTGTAACCAATGTCTTGTTTTTTGGAGACATCACTGGACTACAAAACTTTTAAAATAGGAAACATTTCAGGTTCGAGCTTTGTCTCCCTCTGCTGGAGTTTCAGTGGAACTACAAATTTACACAAGTGGGCACACATAAAGTCAGTGTTGTTGGTTCAAGCTCTGCAGAGGCTTTTTATTCTATTTCTCTCCAATTCTCTGACTATACTGTATATTCAATGTTAGGTTCCCTACAAGAACCTTTCTTTTCTAGCAGTTAGTTTGTATTTTCACTACTTTATGATAATTTCTCATAAAATCACAGGATGAACATGTTTGTCATCCTTTGGGAGAGGTTAGGATGACATGTGACGTAATTTCAATCAAATAGCAATGTTTTACCATCATGCTCTCATATTATGTCCAGTTTTTTGGTGTTGTCTTACTGTCTGTCTAAAGGTTGTCTGCCTGTGCTTAAGTCTGTCCATATGTTTGGGACGCCCGCAGCATGTCACGCTCAAACTGCAATAAGCTACCTTCACTTGCAGCTCTTCATCTTACCAGGTCACTATTCCGCTCTCGCAATGATTGAAACTAATCTATAGACAATAAAAGAACCCAAACATGTCCATATTTTCAAGTTCATAGGTTGTTGTTTTTTTAATATATACATTGGTGACAGGTGGGGCTGCACATATTGTAGATAGTTGTCAAGGGAGATTAAATCATACAACAGTGACGCTGCTCTGCATTCCTCAGCGCATCTGAAACGTGCCGAGCTGGTGGAGCAGAGCAGCGTGGTGTCAGGTGCATGAGGCCAAGTCGGACCAAACTGTTTTAAGTTTGATCGCCACTAGAGGGCAGCAACAGATGTTATTCTACCATTGATGCTGTAATAAAAAAAGTTGATGTAAAAATGAGATGAAGCATACAATTCGATGCAATGTTTCACTTATCATTAGTGGTATAATCAAAACTCTTTTTATACCAGGGACCTTCATTCAATGTTTAATAGGGGGTACAGCATAATGAATTCAAACTGGTCAAAAGAGTGAACAGATGTATTCTATAATACACCAGAAATTAGTTATAAATCAGAATAATAAAAGAGTGATAAAACTATTAATCCCAGCTCCTGTCATGTATATTTCTGAGGCAGCTTCCTACTATAACTATTCCCAGTGGAAGTGTGGTGTGTGTACTAGTGTGTATTTGTGTGTATGTTAACTTAAACAGTACTTATTTGCAAAGAATATTTGTGGCACATGTTTTTAAATGCTGATCCACTTGCAGTATATATGCAGTAAACGTGTGCTTGGCCCTTTAAGTTGCTTTGGGAAAAGCATATATCCATCAGCGTCATGTTAGCTATGTTAGTGAAGCCGGAGCACTTGTTTTAAATGCAAACAGAGACAATGCGCCTCATGCAGAGTAATGGTGCAGGTAACATGAGTTTAATGTCCTGCCAGCAATATGATGAGCAGTTGCATTAACATTGTGTAAAGTGTGGATGAAACATTACTGTGACCTTAAAATATTTAATTCTGTTTTATATTTAGATCTGGTGTCTGGCCCAGTGGTGTCTCAGCACTCTACATCATGAAGCTGTTATGTTTGCTGTGTGTGTTTCAATGCATGATGCATGCTTTAATATGTTGTAGGTGTACAATTTGGCTATAATTTTGTTGTTGATTTTAGTGATAGTTTGTCATTTCATCTAACTTATTGATGTTATCTTTTTAAAAAACAGGGATCTAATTGTTGCATTTATGGGTGTTAAAATACACCCATAAAAACAAGGCCAATTTTATTTTGTATTGCTTAATATCACAAACCACAGATTTGCCTCTTTTGCACCACAATACACCATCCTCTATTATTATAGCCATGATTCAGATGAGGGAAAACTCCCTCAAAAAACTATAAAAATGGAAGAAACTTCAGGAAGTGAGAGAGATATTCTTCCATGACATACAGACATGCAATAGATGGTGTGTACAGAATAGATCCAAATAGCAATATTACACAAATACAGCATGAACAAGCAACACAGCCAACTAAAACCTTCCGACAAGTTAAATGCAGTAAACAAATTGTATTAGAATATGACAATAATGATCATATGTGCACACCCATGTCTGGCAAGCTTAATTTGGGCAACATTTCCAATCTTTGAAATTGAGATTTGCGGCATAGTTCTATAATACCTTTTCTACAGCACAAATATATGCATGTCTGTTAGCATTGCCATTGTCAAAAGGATCTGTGTGTGGCATTAATTAATTGCTGTTTTTTACTGTATGACCATTATTATTCTCTTAACTGTAAATGTGTGTGTATGAGTGTAACAGAACACTTTAAATGATGAGTTGTTATGTGTGTATGTGTGCATGGGTATGGGTGTATGTATCTATATGTCTACATATTTGATCTATTTCTTTTATTTAAGTGTGAGATGTGTGTGTGAGTGATGACCGAGGATGGAGCTCTTTTAAATTTCGTTGTATTAACCTCAATGCAATGACAATAAAGACAATTCAATTCAATTCAGAAGGTAAAAACTGAGCTGATACACACAAATATGCATTTCCTGCATACAGATTTACATCCTGAAGAAATGGTGCTTTCATGCAGTGCAGTGCCTCTGCTCATGTGGATTGTTGTTGCAGGTTACAGGTGTGTGCCGGTAGTGAACGTGTGGTGCAGCAGGCCAGTCTTGGCAGCATGGTGAAGGCCCAAAAGTCAAGTGGGAGGAAGAGCACTCATTGTCTCCGCAGAGAGGTACTGAAAAACACACAAACAAACATCAAGGCTTGGATGTTATGTTATTCACTGTCAGATTGTGGAACACATGTGTGATTACCCTCCTATGCACTTTGTCATTTTAACAGCTACCGTCATGTAAAGGTCAAGTTTTATCTTAATGCTCAGCTCACCATTATATCACCTTTAACAAATATAATATAACTAAAAAGGCATAATCTGTATTCCATTATCCTACTTTACCAGACACTGTGCTTCCAACCAGCAGTGGCCAGTGACCAGTTTTCTGGACAAGGACAAAGTCTAGTCCTGGACTTTTTACATTTTTCACTTGACATCGCCATGAAGCGTTATTTAGTCCAGCACTAAACTTCATCCCTGTCCTGCAAACCTATGCTAAATGTCTTATCTTTTGCCTTTGTTTTATATATCTGTATGTATAACGTTGTTTGAACTTTAATAATACAAATGACAAATAAGAAAACTAGTTTAATATATTTAGCTGTAGATATGAATATGGATGATATATTTAATGTTAAATAACCAATAATACCAATCATAATAATTATAATCCCCCCTCTCTTTAATCTATGTTTCATCTGTCTTAATGTACTATTCAAACTGTTGATTACACCTAGTTTGATTGAGCAGAAAGTGGAAATTCACACCTTGTCCACCGACTGTAATCAATCCTCTTTCTCCTGCTTTAAGCTCCCCGCTTCCCAACGAAATATGAAATTGAGTCATGAATAGTTGAGTGATTGATCGACTGTGAAATTGTTAACTGAAGGGTGGAACCTCCTGGTATTTCTTTTCACATTTGGCAGTCATGGTGATTTCTTTTCTGGCCACAGTCACACAGAAGTTTTAGTTTTTCATAACATATGTTTTCCTTCCACTCACACTTTCCTATAGGGCACGACCCACTCGTGAGATATAACAGTACTTTATGGCTGTAGTAGGTGATGTGTGTGTAATCCTGTACAGATGGCTTCACTGACATGTTTAACATACTGCGAAACTGTTGCTCATTTGATTGTGCTGCAGTAGGCAGTGTGTGTTAGTGTGTGTGCACAGGGATGACAGAGTATCCAAGTGGCCCACTCGTCCTGCGGTGATGTGCTGTAATGTGCCTGAATAGTGGAGTCATTTGTCCCTCTTCAAGGGCGGCAGGGACACACGGAGAGAGGGAGACACACACAGACAGAGAGAGAAAATGAGGATAAATTGGTGGGTGGAATGGGAGGGAAGATTGGGGACTTAGAGAGGAAAGGAGGCCTGGTCAAGAGACAGAGCTGCATACACACACAACACACAGACTGATGTATGTGCACATACTCAAGGGTTGGTTTGGAGTCACTTATCTGTTGAAGGGTGAATGTGTGTGGCAAGGTTATTTTTCCCCTGTAAGATCACTGAAAGCTCAGGAGACATGACAGCCACACACACAGACACATACACACACACTTCCCCCTCATTCTGTTCAGCAATATAAGCATCAACAACTCATTTTATCAGTATTGGTTGTTGTCTATTGCATTAGTGATTCAATTCTGATCATGTTTCCATGTATGTGTGGTTTTTTTTAAAGTATTTCTAGTCAGTAGGTAACAGTTTTTTGTACATATGTTTTATTCTCATGTCAAAATGATTAAAGTCTGGAAATCCTTCAACTTCACTTTGCATGTTTAATATAAGTGTAAAATCAAGATATATTCCTTTCTTTTCTAAGTAATATGAACCACATTGTTCTTGTCCTTCTTCCTTTATGTTATTTAATAAAATTATATAATAGTGATTTTCTGCAGTTCCCACTTTTCATTTCTGGTTTTGCTCCCACAGAGTGGTGGCCAGACGGAGATGGAGGAAGTCCAGCCTCAGTCAGACGCCCAGCACTCACCAGAGGCAAAACCCCATGGAGGGGAAGAGTCCTCTGATCAACCCCAGCTCCAGACTTCTGACTCCGCTGAGGCGCTGTCTGAGAACTGGGACCAGACAGAAACTCAAATGGATGGCCAGGAAAAGGAAGATTCTGCTTCCCAGCTCAAGGGCAGATCATTGTGGAAGCCCATTCCTCCTCTACTGCCTCAGCCATCTGAGTCCAACGGCAGCACTATCCCTGAGACCAGAGACCAGAGCTGCCAGACTGAGGATCATCTTCAACAGACCAGCGCCGGCAGCCATGGTCATAACACAGGTGGGTAAAAGTTGCTTCCCTCTGCACTTCCTGCTGCTTTGATTCATCCACCTACAAGCTAAAACTGTCCGTCAACTTCCTGTTTAGCTTCAGTGCCAGACCCTCGGAGCAACCTGGCAGTAGCACTGCATTAGGTGTGCACTGCTGGTTCGCTTTATGAAGTTTTTTATATGAAACTCAATATATTACACCATCTTATATTTCTCCCACTATGACTGAAGGGTGGAATGGTATTAAATGAAGCAACCAGCCACTTACAAAAAGCCACTCACTCAAAAGTTTCCAAAAGGTTTTACCCAGTTAGAACAAGATTAAAACTTCAAGTGTTTTAACTTGGAAAATCAATCTTTTCTCCAACAGGATTCCCAATAAATGTCTGCTCATCTGTTTCTTGGAGTTTTTGGCTTGTAGCAAATTACATGAAATATGCACAGCCTGGGAGGCATGAAAATATAGAATGTAGAACATTTTATATGAAAAAACAAACTACAGGTTTTCTAATTGTTTCTGAAATGTAATGGCTTTCTCTACAGAAATGTTCTGGCTCAAAGTTGGGAGACAGCTCAGGTTGATCTCCTGAAACCACAAGCATGAAGCACTGCCAACTTCAGTTTATCACTTTAGTTGACAGCCAGCTTGTTTCATGGCTCTAAAGTTATGCTAACACATTGATACTGGATTGTAAAATGTTCTATGTGGTTATAAAAACTGGCATTATGATATTAAGGTTTCTGCATAGTGCTGATATGTTTGTTTCCTTCTTTCCTTCCATCATTCCAGCTTTCTCGCCCATATTTCTCTCTTCCTTTTCATCGTCTTAACTTCTCTGCTTCCTATAAAAACAGATGCAGATGACTTGATTTAAATGTAAAGTCTGCTACTGTGAGTTAATTTCTAACTTGCTCAGAAAACAGTTGCACCACTCAGAGTAAAAAGAAGCTGTTTGTGTGGACTGACGTTGATTGGTTGATCTTCGACCTTTTTACGGGGGGGGGGGTGTAGAGGTCGAGGGGGGGTCACTGACCTGCGCCACTGGGATTATAGCAGTTTGCCTGGGAGAGGTGTGGGGGGATGGGGAAGAGGAAAGCACATTGTGTCACACATTAATACATACTCTCCTTCTCTCTGTGTCAGAACCTCTCACACAGTTGTCAGTCACATTTCTAACTTTCTTTCTGTTTGTGTCTTTCTGGGTGTGTCGCTCTGTCTGCTGGCCTTTTTGCCGTCTGTCTTTCATTCGGTCTGTCTCTCTCTCTCTCTCTCTCTCTCTCTCACTCTCACAGACAAACACACTAGCCAATTTGCACTAACAATGCTATGGGCATTGTGTGTGTGTGTGTGTGTGTGTGTGTGTGTGTGTGTGTGTGTGTGTGTGTGTGTGTGTGTGTGTGTGTGTGTGTGTGTGTGTGTGTGTGTGTGTGTGTGTGTGTGTGTGTGTGTTCAGATATTAAGCCAACATAGCCAACTTTAAAGTATTGTTACTCATAAGTAACTCACCTAAATAAGCAGGAAGTTAAAAATAAATAAATAAACAAAAACAAATCTTCCGATTGACAACAGTGCATCTTGGCTAACATAAATTACAGTTTGTGGGCTGTAATTCAAGTGCACACTTTACTTTGCAAAACCCCGCCAAACTGTGGACATTTGTCACAGCTGGAGACATTGTCTTATTTGGAGCTTTGTCCCTGCCATTGCTGTTACAAAATGCTCTTTTTGTTGCAGCAGAAATTATGTTCTCCCTGACACCTTCTTTCACATCAATATGATGTGAGAAATTAGCATTGAAAGTGATTACAGGGTCTGCGGTGGCATTTGTCAGTGTAATTGGTCTGCTCTGTGGCTGTTTACCCCCCTCTGTTATTATGCCCATTGCTATGAAAAGTTAGGATTGTACTGATGTAAAAGTTATTGGGGAAAAAAGAATGAAATCAGGTACAATGAGAGCACACAGCCAGCTGGCATTAATAAAGCAGGAGCCACTGCTTCACTTCTGGTTTATATTTAATGTTCTACAAAAAAACAAAAGAGGTTGAGATCAATAAATTAAATTAATTTGTTCGTTTCTTTTTAGTGTTTATCTTTTCTAAGGCAGAAGTGTATGCTTTTGACCCTGTCTAGTGTTTTGGAAAAGAATGAGTCTGTTCTCTGCAGGATTATAGAAAAAAAACAACCTGTTTTGTTTAGAAAATAGACTTACAATAGACACACAAATATAGTAACAAAATCCTCTCTGATCTAAACTGCATATACTGCAAATTCACTTAATTGTGCTAAAATGTTAAAAAGGTTATCGCCTTAGTGCCCGTAACAGTATTCCTGTGACAATCTAATGATTAAAAGTAATTAAGAATAAAGACTGTAGAATAAGAACAGGTGAGTAAATCAAGCAAAACTCCAAATCCCTACCAGCATCAGGATTGCTTCTCTGCTCTCGCTGATCCTGCACTCTCCGGTGATCTGGAACATTTTCCAATACACATCAATAAAATCCTTGTGGTCACGCTCCTGCTTTGGCTGATAAAGTGTCACTGCGTGAAACTAAGGCTGAAGTATCGGAGGCTGTGTTGCCTCTGACCACTGGTGGACTAAGCACTAAAATGTGTTATGTGCCCCTCACTTGTTTTCCTCTAACCTCTATCTAAGCATCACAGAGAGATTTCATTAGCACTGTTTTTTTTTCTTTAACGTTTTTTTTTCTTTTTGTTCACGTCTTGGATGCAACTAAGAAAAGAGTGGATATATTTATGGAAATGTTGGTATTAGAAGATAAAGATAGATGGCCTGCTTCCTCAAAGTTATCCTTAAATGTGTATGTGTTTGTGTGTAAGGAGGTAATGAGGTCAGAGTGAATCACTGTCCCATCACTGTGTGACTCTAATTGTGTGTATCCTTTTGAGGACACTGCGATATACTTTGTGTCTTAATGGGTCCCCAGAATTCCCAGGTGAATGTGTACTTCTCAAAGACCATCATGCTCTGATGTAATTATATGATCACTGTGATAAAATACAATCTCTCTCTCTCTCTCTCTCTCTCTCTCTCTCTCTCTCTCTCTCTCACTCTCTCTCTCTCTCTCTCTCTCTCTCTCTCTCTCTCTCTCTCTCTCTCTCTCTCTCTCTCTCTCTCTCTCTCGCTCTCTCTCTCTTTAGGTCAGTGTGTGGAGCCTGGAGACCCTCCTCTGCTCCAGCAGCCTCTGCAGACCTCCAAATCTGGAATTCAGCAGATAATTGAGTGCTTCCGTTCAGGTTTGTGTGTGTTTTGTCTCCGACTGTTGTTCATACATTTCTTATTTACTGTCTTGTTTTATCTCCCTTCATTTATTTTGTATGTGTGGGTTTATTGTTTGTGAAGCAACAATGACTTCATTGTCTTTTCAATTTTCTTCCTTAATATATATTAAAACTGAACCACCAACAAAAAAATATAGAGCACTTGCCCCATATTTGCATTAAATTGACTTTTTTTTATATGATATTGAGAGACTTTATCAATAGTTTTGTCTAAAAAAATATAGAGAACTATCCAAATCTAGATGTAAACCAGATTTTATCAGACCAGAGGTATCAGTCAGGCCAGCAAGTTCCTCCATACAATCATGCCCAACACAGCACAGTTGCATCTATACCAAGCCAGTGGCAAAGCAGCACAGCTCCATTTGTACTTCCCCTTTTAGGATAAAAAAGGGTTATTACAATGGAAATAATTAAATTTTGGGATGAAGTCTTGGTCTCCAGGAAACCAGTGTACGTCAATGTAATGTCCCCTGAAGTGATAGAAACATGACAACATGAGTGTGTATGTGTGTGAGAGCCCATTGTGCAGCTAGTGCCATTTATGTGTGAGTCAGCCAAAGATTTCACTAATTTTGCATGAAGTGTGTGTGTGTGTGTGTGTGTGTGTGTGTGTGTGTGTGTGTGTGTGTGTGTGTGTGTGTGTGTGTGTGTGTGTGTGTGTGTGTGTGTGTGTGTATATTCAACAGAGAATTCAGTGTTTTCGTCATGTTGTGCACAAATATGAGTCAGATGTCACAAAATGCACAGAATATTTTTACACTTTTATCTGGACAAACACAATTCAGTTTACTGTATGAGTCAACTTGCTGACAACAGTGAAGCAAAAGTAGCGCTTAATACAAAAGTGTTTATCATCTGACATCTGGTAAATGGGGAAAAACTTTGAAATTGAATCAATTAAATTAAGATGACACATTTCTCCCACAGGCCTTCCAATACGTACTGGACTACTAATGCAATATTGATGAGATCATATACATTACTTTAGGTTACAGATAATTCTTCATATTTGAGATGAGATATTTATTCGTACACATTTATTTGTTTTTAAATTGTGCAGCCTGAAACCCGGCTCATTACTAGAATACAATGTTCACCTTTTTAATAACCTCAAGATTTAAAAAATGAATTGCATCTTAATGCATTTATTTAACTCAGGTGTTTGCAGTGAATTACTCCATGCAAATGCAATGTCTTTAATGGCCATGGTAACCTGGAGCCATCAGGTCTCGGGGGTTCACTAGAAGAGTCATCAGAACAATGTGATGTTGTCTGTTATGCAACCATGATTAGACAATATGCTGTCTTTACGCTGTGCATGTCTTCTCATTCTTGCTGAAATCAATAAAAGTAATCACTGCTTCTCTTTGGCTTGCAGGCACCAGCCAGCTGAAACACATGCTGCTGAGGGAGGTGGACACCATTTTCGAGTGTAAACTCTGTCGCAGTCTATTCAGAGGCCTGCCCAACCTCATCACACATAAAGAGTACTACTGCCTATCACGGCTGCCTGAGTCTGACGGTTAGTGTCCAAACGCATTGGCATGCAGACACGCATACATACAGAAACAGGACTAGAATATTTACACATTCACATTTATAACCATAAACCTCATCATAAAAAGTTAATGCCCTGAAATCAAAGCACAAAATACATAAAAGTAAGAAGGAATACCCCAAAGATCAATAATGAAATCAATAGACAGAACAGGTAAAACTCAAACTCCAAGAGTCGGGGAGTTCATGCATTCTCAGGTTATGCAAATGTAAACCTGTACCGATCACACAAACAAGCAGAGACTCCCTGAACGAGGCAGGAATCAAACTGGTTCAACCCAGACTCACCTAGTTTAGTTTACACACACACACACACACACACACACACACACACACACACACACACACACACACACACACACACACACACACAGGCAGGCAGGCCGGCCGATGCACAGAATCATTGATTACTTCAACCTCTCCTAAGGCTCCTCCTCATTTTACTTTTACATTCTGTCGCTCCAAGATGTCTTCTCTCTCTTTTGCACCATCTGCCTCCCGCTCATTATTCTCCTCTCATCTCCTCTGTATGTATTCGCACGCACGCACGCACGCACGCACACGCACACACACACACACACACACACACACACACACACACACATACACACATACACACATGTTCAATCCATCAATCATTTCCTTTACTTAAAGTGCAGTTTCTTCTCTGCTCTCATATCACTAAGGAAATTGACTTTGATCGTGCAGCCTTTTTATTTTATCTACTTCTCATTAGCCACTCGGTGTCTCTGAGTCTCTATTCTTTGCCTCAGCAGAAGTGTTTTAAGAAGTTGTAGGAAAATTATGAAAATCCAGTGCTCTTGTTCTCTCGCCTCCTTTTTAAGAAATAAACCTCAACACAAATGGTCAATTATATTTTGCTCAGTTTTATCTACTGTAATGATTGCTGTTGTTAAAAAGAACTTTGTTTCATCACAATCTTCTTTTCATCTGCTTGTGGTCTTAATTAAGTTGATCCGTGCACCACTGACTTAATATTTCTCAATCAAGACTCTATTACCAGTGTCTGAAAGTGTGTCGTATTGTTATTTTGATAAATGACCACATTGGAGTCTACTTCTCACCATTGAGACTCTGGGGATTCATTGTGTGGTTACTGGATAAAGTGTTTTTCTTTATAAGCAGTGTTTTTCATCATCCACCTGACAATGGACGTACACAGTCTGCAAAGGCAGTATAATCATTTGTAGTTCATTTCTAAAGTGCCTACAATTTAATAGCTCTTTCTCTATTTCCTCTTTATCTTCCATTTTAGAGAATTTAATGAAATAATCACAAGAAGTTAAATATAAACATCAAGGAGGCAAAATAATTACAGTACTGTTCAGTCACTGGTACTGTAAAGACACTTTAAAAGGACGTTCTCTGCGATAAAAAGTGTACCAAACTGAAAGCATTCAAACAGAAAATGCTGTGTGACGGTAAACCCTCATTTTTTCAGTGCATAAATAGAGATACCAAACCCATCACCATTCTAACCATATTAAGCATTTTTACTTTTAAAATTTGTTCAGTACCACAAAAGAAATTTGAAAAAAGGGGTTACTGGCTTCTGTGAGATGACGTCTGTTTATATTTTTGAGCTTTTATCTGATCTTGTGACATTAGGCCAGACTGTGCTGTGGAAAAAGATGACTTCACAGCTAAATGAATGCTCGTGTTTACATTATATTGTATGATCAGAACAATCATTCATTTTGATTTAGGTCAGATCATCATCTACTCTCCTGTGCTCTTTCTTAAAAGTGCTATCAGTTAAACATGACTGTGTAATCGAGGTGAGCTGACAACATATCCCTCTCAGTGACCTTCCCACAGGGATTTCTACCAGTGCTCCCGATTCAAATGCTATACTAGTGCAAAGCATACTATGGGTAGTTCAAGGAACCTGGGAGATTCGAGCATCCCCAAGAAAATTGAACTGCGCTGAGGCTGCCTGTTTAGAAAGACTGAAATCTGAGCAGCCATTAAAATAAGAGACATAATTGGCATTGATTAGAAAACTCTTTTGATAACTTGTACAAATTGGGTTTTTTTGGGTTGTTCCTTTCTAGGTTCTCCAGGTGACGACAGACAGAGTGTAGCCATTAAGGATTTATTAGATGCCATATATCCCAGAGTCGACCGGCCAGACTATGTGGTCCGACTGGAGCCCATCCAGACCACCACCAAGGCGGTGTTTCAGTACCTCACCACAGAGGAGGAGCTGGCTAGATATCCATCGCACACACCCAGGTAGGTGGCGTGTAGTGTAACCTTAAAAATGCAACTTATCTTCTATTCACAGTTCTCACTTCAACAGAGCAACACTACATTCTTCATCTACACAAGGTGCAGACTGGACTTTGTGTTTTATCCAGATCCTGTCACTCTAGTCCCTCGCTGGGGGTTTTGACTACTTCCTCCCTCCCATAGTCTTTGACTATATGTGTCAACATGCTTCACAGTGCAAGAGAGAGCCCGGTAGTGTGGGAAGGAGAAGCAGTGGAGGATGTTGACAACAATCAGGCCAGTCAGCCAGGAGGGCCAGAGAGTCCAGGACACAACCAGGGACAGAGAAGATGGGAGGCTGAAGAGGCAGCTAAAGAAGAGACGCCACAGCCTGAAGATGAGGGATCCACTAGTGGGGTAAGTGACTTGGCGCATCAGAAGCCACGTGTAAAAAGAAAGTTTTATACAATAACTGATAGAAGGATTTCCTCTCTTTGCTTTCACCATCCAGGTTGAGGATGTGACAATCTCCTGCTGTCTGTGCGGTCAGGACTTTAACTCACGCCGCAGCATTAGGCGTCACTGCCGCAAAATGCACCAGACTAAACTCGAGGAGCTCCGAAAGTTTACAGAGACACGGACAGTTCCCACAAGCCTGCTCTCTATGGTGAAAGGTGAGAGTTGACTCAATAGTTACAGTGCAGACTTTCCAAGAGAAACTGCCTGAAATAAACAAAAACCAAACAGTTTCTCACAGTTCTCAGCTCTGTGTATGCACATTGGATGCAGAGCAACTGTAGATTATTTTTTATTAGTGGTCCATTTTTATAAATAGGGTGATCTCTATAGAATTATTTATTTGCTAAAAAAAAGTTTGGTCCCTTTTGTAGTAAATAAACAAGACATTTTTTTTCTCACTGTTATGAAGGTCGGCCAAAGACTCTTAGCACACCTACTGGAAAATCCTGCCCAGTGTGCCTCAAAACCTTTGCTACTAAAGCCAACGTACGCCGTCATTACGATGAGGTGCATCGTGGTCTGCGGAGGGACACCATCACACCAGGCATTTCCTCACGACCTGGCCCGCCCTTCCCTTTGGAGGTCACGCCCCCCAGGAAGAGCAACACTTCCTCTCCAACACGTAGCCACCAGTCCAAGTCTACTCCTGTGAACTCTAAAACAACTCCAAACCCAAATTCACCAAAACCTCAGAGTCCACTTCCAGCCTCTCCACAGGCGACCCCGGCTTCATGTCGCTGCACACTCTGCAAGAGGAACTACAGCTCTCAGGTTTGCTATGTTTACCCGCTCGCATCTTTAGGCTCATCTAATTGGGAAATCCACACAGGGAAAGGGAGCAAAACCAGAAAATATTAGTAACAATATTTAACCGTTAGTTATATTAATATTTAAACATTTTTTGTTTTTGTCTGCAGGCAAATATATCAACTGATCTTTATTTGTATCTGTGTATTTCAGCTTATGTTGAAGAGGCACATGCGTATTGTCCACAAGATCTACAGCATGAAAAGTAACAAGTCTGCTACCACGTCAACCTCCGCTACCACGGCAGCCACTCCTAGCAGCAGCAGTGCCAGCCCGGGCCCCAGCAACAATATCCGAGTTAAAGAGGAAGCGGTAGAACCCTCAGAAGAGGAGGATGAAGAGGACATTGACAGCAGCCCAACCCCGTCTCCCAGCGATAGCACTGGCCCGAGTAAAGGTGTTTCTGTGGCACCCAGCGTCATGAAAGTGAAGGAGGAGGAAGCCCCGTCAAGCCCGAAGCTGACATCACCCGTATCTTCATCGGGCTTGCGTGCGGGCAACACTAGCAGCGGAGGCGTGGGCAACAAAATGACTAAACTGTCGGTGGGTTTTGACTTCAAGCAGCTCTTCTGTAAGCTGTGCAAGCGACAGTTCAGCTCACGTCAGAACTTATCGAAGCACATTGAGCTGCACACGGACGGCAACGACATCTTCATTAAGTTCTACCGCTGCCCTCTCTGTCGCTACGAGTCACGTCGCAAACGTGATGTCCTGCGCCATGTGACTGTGGTCCACAAGAAGTCATCTCCGTACCTAGCGAAGATTATGCCCAAACTGGAGAGCAGGGCAGTGAAGAGGCTAGCGGAGGTCGTCCTCAACAACACAACCCCTAAGAGGGCGAGCAGCGGGGTCAAGGAGGAAGTGAACGGACGCCACACCGCATCCTCCTCTTCCTCCTCTCCCTCACCCCCTGTCACTCGCAAGCAAGAGTGCTCCACACCTGCCCCAACCATTGGATCAGCCTTGTCCTCCTCCTCCTCATCTACTTCTTCCGCGCCGCCACCAGCTCCCATTACCCGGAAACAGCAGGACCTCTCTTCTACAGCGTTCACCCCGTCCCCTCCTGTCACTCGTAAGCAGGAGAGACAACAGACACATCAGCACCGCCCCGTAACCCCCCCGATGACCCGCCGCAGTGATAAACACACACACCAGCGCAACTCCTCCTCTTCCTCCACCGCCACCGCCACCTTACCGAACCAAACTCCACACACCCGGCGGCACGACACCCAGTCAGAGAGCAGCAGCACCGGGACTTCCTCCACTGAAGTCAGGGTGACCAAGAACTTCTCCCTGCACGCCTGCGACCAGTGTGGACGGGCCTTTGCTAAGAAGGTAACAGATTTTAAATTCACTTTGAAACACTTTGTGGGCTTTTCTCATATTATTCCCCAAGACTAGTATGAATTACAGAGATTAAAAAGAACTACAACTCATCATCAGGGCATACAATGTGATGGATAACCACCTCATTCATCACCCTGTATGCCTTGATCAAGACTCTACACAAAGTAACTGAATCTATGAGAGAGAAGTCGTTGTAGGAATCCCATATAATAGTTTTGGTTTTTTTTATGTTCCACCACTTCAGCATTTGTCGCACTCTTCCTCTTCCTCACAACTGTCTAAAAATACTTTGAAAGCAGTGTCCAAACCATTGAAGAGGATGTGTAAATAACTTGTATATGTGAGGAATTAGGAAATAACAGGATAGTAAGTAGTAATTCTATTTTCTTTGATTAAGTGATTAATTTAAGTTTGTAGCTGCCCACATCTGGCCAAACACAATTTGTAAGAAGTACAGATAAGTGGATTATGTGATCAATAGAAAATTAATTGGCCACTATTTTGATCAAACAAAAATCAAACATTCTCTGGTTCCAGCTCTTCAGATGTGAGGCTTTGTTGCTTTTCTCTGTTTTGATATGTTTGTGATTTGGACTGTTGGTCCAAAGAATAACATTTAAAGATGTCACTTTGGTCTCTTGGAAATTTCAAGAGGCATTTTTCACCATTTTCTGATGTTGTCGAGAGCAAACAATTGCTTAATAGTCAAGCAAATTATCCATAGATTAATTTATAATCAGTATAATTTAGTTGCAGCCCTACTATCAAGACACATTAACTGAATAATGACATCATGTATTTACCAGAATCAGGTGTTCTCACTATCTGCATTCTGCCTGCTGAGAGATATAAGACCTACTTCTTAAACGTGTACATAAATTATCTTTTCTTTCCAATTTTTTCATCAGTTGTACCTGGAGTCTCATAAGCGAAGCCATCGTAATGCGGCAACAGCAGCAGCCAGCAGGAGGAAAGGAGTCAGCACCCGCTCCAAATCCCTGGTCTGGTGAAAACATACATACACTGTAAGAATTCAAAAGGTTTACCTACAGCACAAGGACTCTGACACTTCATCGCTGTTTTCTTCTCCTACTCTCACTTTGCTTTTTTCTTTCTGCCTCTGAGTTGCACCAGATTTCTTCCTGTCTTTGTTTTTTCTCTCCTTCTCTCTCAGCTGCTGCTGCATTTTCACAAACCACAAAGAGCGCTGCTGTGAGCAAATTTGAGAACGTCTGTGTGAGTGTGTGTTTGTTGGCTTCTGATATACGAGTTTCCTTTGTGCCAAGAGGTGTGTGCGTGTGTTTGTGTGTGCTTATGTTTGTGTAGAAGACCGTTCCCTCGGGCAGAGATGAGAAACCACCGTCATTCTGCAGCCTTTAATTGACCACTCGGCACGTTTACCAGCTGTTTCCTACGCTCTCCCTTTGGCAGATTTCTCTATGTATCCCTCTCCTCATTAGAAATCTTCCTCTTTTTCAAACTGTTATTTTCTGCTCCTTGCTTATCATTACCTCCTTTCTTCCCTCCTGCCTCTCTCTTGATCCGTCCTCTCACTTACTCTGTTCTTCCTTTTGTTCTCCTCTTTCCTCATCATTCTCATCTCTCTCTCTCTCTTCCCACAGGTCCGCAGGGGATAATGGTGGAGCGAGCCACTGACAATGAAGAAGAGAAAACTTCTCAATTGGGGAAAAAAAAAAGACTGATGGAACGAGCACAGAGAAGAGATGAAGGAAACAAGGAACAATGGAGCATGATGGAGGAACAAAGGAAGTACAGAGGAGTTTCCACCTTTTTGCTTAAGAACCAAATATAGTATTGGAGATTTTTGTATAGTTTCATTATGAAGCCAGCCAGCTGTAGTGCACAAACTGGCCGGATGGTGGCGCTGCTATTCACGGAGAGACTGTAGTGAAAAGGAGATTCACTACTACTGTATATATCTATATTTACTTACCATAGTATGTAAATGCAGATCCATATGCAGATGACGGACTTGTACTGCTTTGCTCTTGGTAAACTGCCGTTAGCAAAAGGATTGAGACAGACTATGGAAGTGTGTGTGTGTGTGTGTGTGTGTGTGTGTGTGTGTGTGTGTGTGTGCATGTGCGCGTGTGTGGTGTATGTATGGAAGAGGGAGGGAATCAGAACTGGATTGTATCCTCCAAAAAACTGACTGGAAAAAAACGTTTTTTTTCTTTTTTGTTCGATAAGAAAACGCAGAATTTGACACTTACAAAACCTAGGGTCCTTAGCTATTAGCATTTCAAACTGATTAATTTTCAACTTGTACTGTATGTATAGTCAGACTATACTATAAAGTGAAGAATACAACAGAATATACATATTCATCTCCTACTTTTCCCCTGACATACACACGTGTTTCCCCCTATAAGTCATCAGAAAGGTAGAGCCTTAGAGTTGAAAATCCCCTTCATCTTTTCATGTGAGTGTTTCCTGTTGATACAGAAGAGCAGACAGATCACAGACGAGCACTTCACTGTACCATTTGTCATGCTAGCAGTTCATAGTCTGATTTAGCCACCTGTTGTATATGCTTTACTGTCTGACCAGCAGCAGTCTTCTATTTGTAAGTCATAAAGTTCATAAATTACAGGGTGTGGTCAAAATAAGAGAAAACCAGAAGTGTATTTTGGCAGTTTTCTTTCAAAACTGCTATTTTGTTTATCTCATTTTTATTTCCTTTTCTGTTCTGCTGGATAGATTGCATGCTCGTGAAAGGTATTTCCTTTACTTTGACTGTACCCTGCTTTATCTTTGTATATCAGATAGGTGATCAGCCTCAGCAATAGACTGCTTGTAAGAAAAAAAAACACCAAGCTTTGGCCATCAGTTCTTTTTTCAATTCAAAAGTGACAGTATATACACAAAGAAAGGACGGAGGAGAGATAGAGAGTAGATTTAGTAGATCTGAGCAAGGCAAAGTGACACCTTAGCTTGCACAATAATCAAAATCCCTTAAAAGGCACTAATTATGATGATATAAAACAATATAAGGTAGTACAATGATAATAAAACTTGGTTGCTCAATTCACATCAGCGTTACATTGATTTTCCTTCAAATAGGGATTATTTTAAAGATAACAGTTCAGTTTAACTACTAACTCTAAGGTACAGTATGCTACCACAGGCGAACATTTAAACTATTAAATTAACATAGTCATTACTGTCTACATGGCAGGTCATTTGTGTTAATGTGTGAGAATCCAATTCACAGAGAGCAGGTTGAGATAGACCTGCACATTGATTGAGCGGTAATGTGTGTTTGAATGCACATTTTTGCAGACAGGCAGCTTTCGTTTTTACTGTAATAGCTGTACTGCTTCAGACATTAGAAAAACTTCAGTTCCTGCATCCAGTGACATAACTTTGTCACCTTGCTTGTTATAAACTTTCAGAAAGCAGTTGCAACACAGTATTACTGCATCTAAGTACACTTACTGCTGTAATCTACTGTTGGTGGTGCTGGTCGTGATCACAGTGGGCCAAAATATGGGAGCTGTAAACACACACACATTAAAAGGAAAGCTACATACCTGAGTAAGAAATACCATTTATTTCTACTGTTTTTGTTCCATTAACAAAATATGCAGGGGCTCCTTGATATCAACTGTTTAGCTGTTTTTATTTTTAAACTTTACCCATAAGACCACAATTTATTTCAACTACACTAAATACTGCATCAGTTCCATTAAAAATGTGCTTTCATATACTCGTTTTGTGGGACGCACCTGCAGGTAGTCTTTGAAACACTGGCACATGACAAGAGTGAGGAGGAGAAGGAATGCAGGAAGACCAAATGTAGACATGTCTTAATGTTCAAACAGAAAGCCATTAAATGGAACAAAACCAGAAAAAAAGGAAAGACCAAACTTTATTTTTATAACTGAAAACGCTAGTGCAACAAGGTCTTGAAAACGTGTATTGATTCATCCCACATGGATGGTAT
Source organism: Scomber scombrus (assembly GCF_963691925.1). Taxonomy (NCBI): domain Eukaryota; kingdom Metazoa; phylum Chordata; class Actinopteri; order Scombriformes; family Scombridae; genus Scomber; species Scomber scombrus. The sequence goes on from NC_084991.1 coordinate 11,555,683, forward strand.
AAATAATAGTTATAATAGTCACAATAGTTATTGACTTGTACTTTACTGTTGGTTGACCATATGCTTCAAACATGTCTGACTAGTTACTACTCTGTCAATGTTTAATACTGAGGCAAGTTTGCATTGTTCCACGATTAGTTGTCCTTTTTTTTTGTATTTCATTCCTTTTGAAGGACATGTTTTTTTTGTTATTTTGTTGAAATGTGTCAGGAGGAGAACAGGAATCAAACCTCAAGAGATTCTTAAGACTCTTTTTATTTCGTACTTCTTGTCATTTCTTTGGTCGTCAGTTGTAATATGTGATTAAGCTCACCTTCTAGAGAATCGAGAGGAGTTAGAGAAGCCTTTCAAATGTGACAAGAATGTTAAAACCAACCACTTATGTACTAAATAAAAAATGTACTGCATCAAAACTCGCAGGGGAGTTTCTGTGGCTCCGTTTGTGTCCTCAGATGTGAGTCATAAACTTGATTCAATCAATCATATTTGTTTACCACATTTGCGGAGAGCAGATTTCATTTGCCTTCTGGGGAATTGCTTTTTTGGGTATTTACAGTTTTACTTACTTTTGTGAGATTTTCCTTTCCCATGTTATTTCCTGTGGTGCAATTTGTCATTTCTTCTCATGTCTCCAGGAGTGATACAAAGATTTATCTTGAAGACGTCAATAAGAGACACATATAGTAGGAAATAAAAACAATGTTATATAAGCGGAACAACGAATTGATCCCACTGCTATGAATACTTGTAGTTTACCCAATCTGAACCTGAAAATATGCCCCAGCAATTGCCCTAGTTACCTAATGTTTGCCAAAAGAGTGCCCAGCTGTTTTGGGAATGATTTAGGTTTTGTTTTTTAAAAAAACTGTATATTTTTGTAACCTGTTTCTTAAGGCTGAGCACATATTATTGGGTAAGTCGAAAAAAGATTGTGATTCGGACTAACACATAGTTGGTTTAGGTCTTTTCCTTGTTATTATTGCCTATAACAAAAATATAAAATATATCACCAACTTTATCTAACTTGGACTTGGAATGACAAATACCACTGCAGCAGTCCTATATGTTCAGCAGCTCCAATTCCCCCCCAAACTTTAAAACCCTCTTAAGTGACACAAAGAACAATTCCTGCATTTAATCATCACTTGCTATTCCTCTATTGCAATGTCATCATATTCGCCACGAGATGGCGCCATTGCACCGTACCCCTCCACATCGCCCTCCGAGCTAAAGCCACAAATTGGACATGTTGCGCACATCTTCCACATTGTCACATCAGAGAACACCCTGGTCTGTTTCGATTGCCTGGTTCCTCACTCTACACACAGCTTATCAAATTGTTATTACACAGCAGATGGGATGCGGTTCATTTGTTTAATCCCATTCACAGCAAAGAGCCACGGCGCTTTGGTTTTACAAGGGGGGGTTGATCAATAGGCGCAGTAAAAATGGATTGAAGTTCAGGCAATTAAGAGTGCGACACAACGCCCCTGGGAGTGTATTTTTGACGACTTATTAGTGTGTTCAAATAACCAAAGCCCTCTGTTGTGCATACTATCGATCCAATTGATTAGTAATAAACTTGATTGAACGGGCCAGCCGGACCACATTGATGTAGTTAGACGATGATTTGGTGCGGGAGGGTCACCTGAAAAATACGAACACTGGAGTGTTTTTGCGTCGCTGTCCCTTTCAGCACCGAGGAGCACGAGAGGAGAGGAGAGGAGAAGAGAGGTGTGTGTGTGTGTGTGTGTGTGTGTGTGTGTGTGGAGCAGCACGAGCGGACTTCACGGGAACTGTCCACTCGCGACGAGCTTAGAGAGAGCAGTATGGATAAAAATCAGGTGGGTTTTACCAACATTATTGATCATGAGTGACAGATTCCACGTATGATGAATTCCTATGCACCCCCCCTCTCTCCTCCCTGTGTGTGAATCTTTCACTCTCTCTTTTTTTTCTCCCTCTCTGTGAATCTCTCTCTCTCTCTCTCCTCTGTGTGAATGTCTCTCTCTTTTTGTATCTCAGACTCATTCTTGGGTATCGACTTCATTACATGCAGCCTCTCTCTATTGTCTCCTTTTAAACAAGTGCGGGCTTAATAATTCCATTTTCTCCTGTAGAAGAAGCTCTGCTGGTCACGACAGAGCACTTTTTCAAAAAGAAAAAAAAAGCTATATCTTGATTTTTTTTTTCTCCTTCACGTTCTCAGCTTGCGGATGGTCTCATTTTCTTCTAAATTCGTTTGCTGTTGTGTGGTGAGGCAAATAAACTCACCACTCTCCAGGAGGACTGATATTTTTTGGAAGGGGGGGGGTGGGGAAAACTGCTGAGCTCCGCAAGGAAGTTGCCTGAGGCGGACAGGGACCCCGAGGAGTCCGCGGGAAAGAGGCTGGACGCGGTTCTTCTCACACCTCCACACACTGCCGGATGAATTAGATTTTCTGAGGTATCTCATATACTATCATTTCGTTTTCTCCATTCAGACTGAAATCTTGTTGCCTGTATTTCCTCAGTGGGTGTTTTTTTTTTGTGTGTGTGTGTGTGTCTCTCTCTCTTCTGTGGGGATCCTCACATTCCTCTGGTGATGGATTTGGGGCAGTCTTGTCTTATTTAGGCTATTGTCTTGTTTACTACCTCCTTATTTCTTCTGAGATCTTAATTCTATTTTTCACATGGATTCTGTACAATAGAGAGGTGAGTACCAGCACATGGGGGGAGATATGTTTCACTCAATAATTCGTGGGTATACAGTGTTAAAAAAATAGAGATGAGATTTAGAAAATAAGCTCCATAATTTTGCTCAACCCTGAAGAGATTTTACTGTGCATGGCACTGTCTTAATTAGGGTGCAATCAGAATACCACCACTGCTGTGCAGAAGCCTATAGGGCTGCATAATGAGCATACACCCATAGACTTTGATCTCATATGGTCGTGCTTCTGAACCTGTGGGCTGTGTTTTATCAACAGACACATGACTTAATCACGTCAGAGGTATATGAGGTGTCTTGTGGCAATGTGATTTTATGCCTTTATCATATATGTACGGGAACAGTCAAGATGCCTTCAGTGATTTAAAATGACCAGCTGAAAGTGTTTTGACATGCATATTTTTGATGATCTGCATGTATGTGCCTGTGTTTCATGTGCGTGCGCATTTCACTTTTATTTATTTATTTTCGATCTGGGTAAGCCCATTACACTGAATGGAGGGTGAATCCGGAGAGTGTGTGTGTGTGTGTGTGTGTGTGTGTGTGTGTGTGTGTGTGTGAGGAGGAGGGAGTTGTACTCAGGGGATATCACCATCTGAATGCATCTTTGGCCCGTGATCTCACAAAATCAAATGTCATATAGTCTGACAGTGCTCCTGGAAAGTGGGAGCTGAGAGATCGGGGGAAGGTTAGGGAACAGGTAGGGATAGAAAATGAGAGATTCTTGAACGAGAGACTCCTACTTAGGAGAGAGAGAGAGGATGAGGAGGGAGGGAGGACAGTGCTGCATGAAAAGCTATCACTTTCTGAAAAGAGCAGTGCGTTCCCCAGAGAGGAGTGGAGGCCTGCAGAAAGCGATTTGTTAGAGCAGAGAGGGAGAAGAGGTGACGCAAAGGAGGGTTGGAATAAAGGGAAAAGTGGAGGGGAGAGAGGGCAAAAGAAAGAATCAGGAGGGGTGAAGGAGTAGAGGAGCGAGGAGAAGAAAGGGGGAAGATAGGAGCGAAAGAGGAAAGGAGAGGGAGATAAAAAACCACAGAACAAGGAGTGGGCAACACTCACCTAGACAGCAAGCCGTAGGTGCAAATTAAAAAGAGTGATGAGCCAGCCGCAGCCTCTTGGGGTTTAACCCTCTTCATCTTTGAGCCACTAACTGGCACAGCAATGTCTGCAACCTTCTTTAAGGCATCCACATGGGAGAAGGAATCTGGTTTTGAGCCTTCTGCAAAGCATCCTTAAAGGACAAAGACTCTCATGGGAGCACAGATGAGTAAAAGCAGAGATCAGGTGTTAACTTGTGGAGAATAGCATGAGATCAGGTGTGCAATACAACATACTGGCAGGGGTGTCACTTCCTTTGGCTCCTTTCCAATAAGCGTGGGTGTGAATGAGACATGGAACTTTTAATAACCTCTGGGCCTCAGCTCAGTCACGAGAACAGAGCAAAGGCGTTCACACATCACCCTGTTCTGATTTTTTTTTTTTTTTGGTCCCCCTCTTGAGACATTTGCATGTAGTTACATGTCGCATTAAGCCAGTTAGGGCCCATGTGGTCACTCCCAGTTTGAGATATGGTTTGCCAAATATTCAGAACACTGCAAAGATGAAATATGTAGCAAAAGCAAGGGAGATGACCAATAGAAGATGAGTCTGTGAACTTTATTGGATCTTGTTAGATTATATTCAGACAATGACTTGCAGTCATATAGAGAGGCGAAGTCCCTCCCCTCCTGCTGTCCCCCCATGGGACCTATTTCATTGTGTCATGAATTATATATAAGATGTTGTCAATTTATATCACCACAAAATATTTCCTGTTGAAAAAAATTAAGTGTAAAAAATAGTAAAGGGTAATTTAGTTTTGTGTGAAACCGCTCTGTGATTAACATTTATCATCTCGCACAATATACATCAGCAACACCAACATGGCCGTCACCATTTTATCCAGTGACTCCTGACACGAAACACGCAGGCATCGTGCTAACGTTAGCTTCGGCGGCTCTGGGAAGGCTAGCTTGAGGAGCGACAAAGGTATAACGTCACTCACACGACTTTTGGGTGTGTAGTCTTCCGAATTATGTATTTTCAGTCTGCAACAGCTTTACGACAAACTGCAACTTTTAACTGGCGAAATAATCATATTTTTTATGAAATAAGGTCCCATGGTGTTCCAGCGGACAGGGAAGAGACTTCTCTATACTGTATACATATTTATTTGTATGTAGTAAGGATTAATTATAGGGGCCCCAAACCTCACTAGGGCCCCCAAGACTCTTTTACGCCTGAGGGAAGTGGAGCTTGAATTCAAGGAAAAAGTGTTGAATAAACAATATTGCGGGAAGTATAATACATGGCATTAGCAGATGAATCAGAGCTGGCTAACCAAAGCAATCATAGTGGGGGCTTGGATGTGTATGTGTGGCTTTGACCAAATTCCATTTAGAGTGGAGAGAAACTGATGAATTAATTAGGACAGAATCGAATCATAAATGGATTCATCGAGAGAGCGGTTCATGCCATTCATCAGGCAGGGCTGGTGAATATTTAGGAAAGTTAGCTTTGTAAATCGTGCTTTACTTACAATATAGATAGCCCATTGTGGTTGTTGTTGTTTTCATTATAAAATCATCAGTTCGACCTAATTTCGCAACATATAGGCAGGACTGGACAGGAAAAATTAGCTGTGAGAGTGGGTAATAATGCAGGTGTTGCCTCTAAGCCCTTATCATATCAGTATATTATGGGATTTAGTGATTTAGTGATTTAGTGATACATACGGTATTGACAGACACATTTGCTATTGCTGATATTACCACAAACTCATTAAACACATGGTGAACCTTGAGCCTTTGGGGCCCCAGAGGATCAAGGGGCCCCGGGGCAGTTGTATGCTTTACCTGCTTGGTATTCCAGCCTTGATTGTAGATTTATGAGTAGGTTAGACTCCATGTTGTAATGCTAGAAAATGGAAGATGAGCATGTCTTCTTGTTTGATATGTGGACACGTCTTCTCGTGTGTTTTCTCGCTAAAGGTTAGATGAGCTCTGCAATATGTGCACACTTTTTTGCTCAAGTTGAAACATTTTCAACTCATGAGGTATTTGTTTTAATTTGCGCTCACCCGGGCAAATTTGCATCCAACTTTCCTCCGACTTTGTATATAATCGTGCTGCTTCCCTTTTCACATTCTGTCTAAACACACAGTAAAGTTTTCTGATTCCTGAAGACTCCAGAAAATCACTGCTCCAATCCAAGATATAATCCAACCCATAAGCCCCTGTAAAACTTCAAATTTGTACATATTAAACAGATGAGATAAATGTGTTAATTTGTTCTTAACTTTTGTCGCCTCTGGGCAGAGCCAGGCTAGCTGTCTCCCCTTATTGGTAGTCTTTATGCTATGCTAAGCTATAGAGGCGCTACTCAGTGGTCAATTGGTGCTGGAAAATGGGTCTGAAAGTGAAAATAAGTGATGTAATCTACAATAAGGCTAATTAATGGGATAAACTGTGTGATATAGGCCATCTCAATAGCTAAGCTTGTGTGTATCGAGGTAAGCAGGACACCTCTGATAAAGAATGATGTTTCTGAGTGATGGCCTAAATATCAAGAAATGATGTCATTAATTGGATATCCACCAAACAGCCTTGAACAGCATTGTATGGTGCTTAATTTAATGTTATATCTGATGTAATTCTCCATTCAAATGTCAATTTCTAGGAGCTTTGCATCTTTACTAAGACGGGCTCAATATCCGTTGCTAGCAAATATAATGATTACTGTATTTGTTAACTATGTTTTTTGGGGAAAAAGGTGACGATGAGGCAACAATTAACTCACCTTTAAATACACATTTAGAGATCAATTTCTTCCTCGCCCTAAACAGCATCCATGCAAAAAATTACAATCAAAGATTTCGGTTCAGGGAAGCTAAATGAGAAAATAAATCCCCAGGGCCTTGGCTAATGAAAGCACATTAGCAGCCGTATCATGTAGGAGCCAACCAGTTTGTCACAAGCAATTTTCAGTCCTGCCCAAACCAAGTTATAGCAAGTTATATCTGCTTAATGTGCAGCTCAGTGGGTAAAGCATGACATTATTACTGCCAGGGATGGAGGTGCAACCTCCCTGCAGTGGGAAAAAGTAGAAATGTCATATCAACATTCAATACTGTTAACATGAAGAAACAACATTCAACATTAAATCTACCTGTTGTGATTTCAAGTTGTGTGCATGTGTGTGTGTGTGGAGTAGGGTGTAGTGGATTTAATGTGTTCATTTAGCCGCAGCAGAAACAGCAGGTGTTTGAATGATGCAACGCACTTGCTCCAAGGCACCGCTCTCTCTGTCTTTTCACTGCTGTCTCTGTTTCTCTCTCTCCTGTCTCACATGCTTTTGCTTTCTGCCTCTCCTCCCTTTCCTCCGTCTGTCTCCCCCATCTCTCTCTCCTTCCTCCTCCTCCGCCTCCTCCTCCTCCTCTTCTTCCTCGCTCTGTTCATTTCTCTCTAGCTCTTCCTCATCTCCACCGCAGCAGGTAACGTGCGCCTTCGTGCGAATAGCCCGAGGAGCTCGCCGAGGTTCGCTGCTGTCATTTCAACAGCTGTTCCACTCATTGATATGCCAAGAGATGAGTGTGTATGTGTGTAGAGGTGATTACAAGCTGACAGATTTGGGTTTTTCAATTATAGAATGGAAGTGCAATTTTTGACAGGTCTGCTGGAAACATTATGCCCATATGAGTGTTTCCAAGCAGCCGAGTGAGCATGTAGGTGCGCATATTTGTGACATGTTATTTCTGTGTTTGATTGTATTTCTGCCTCACCCGTGAGTGGTTTTCACTTGTTTGTCATGTGGACTGTACTTCCCTGCATCTAGTTGGTACTGAGACATCCTCTCTCTGTCCCCCCTCCCCCCCAACAGGCTCTTCTGAAGATGTGACTTGCGGATTACAGGATCCACTAGATTCTGCGACGTCACTGCCACATTTCCACGCAACCACTCTCTTTGTAAAGCCGTCTCTTTTGGAATATGATTCGCTTATGGGGCTCGGCTAGCTCCTCCTCTGGGGTCCTTTACCCCTCCCTTGTTGGCCAATAGGAAGGCTTTACTCTTTAATACTCCCAAAAACGCATCTTCTGTTTTGGAATACCTATCCCGAACCCTCCTTTAAGATTTTTATCTCATTCACTGATCATGGAACCTCAGTGGAACCCAACTTCTTACCCCCAGTCTCGCTCTGTCATCTTCCTGCTTGTGGCCACTTCCTACACTTGGCTCCTACCCATTGCCTCCCCTCAGAGAATCCCCACAGACCCCCAGGCGGCTCCAGAATACGCCCACTCCATCCGACTGGATGGCGACATCATCCTCGGCGGATTGTTTCCCGTCCACTCACGGGGGGACCGTGGCACACCCTGCGGGGAGCTGAAAAAGGAGAAGGGTATCCATCGTTTGGAGGCCATGATGTTCGCCATCGACCTGATCAACAAGGACCCTGAGCTGCTCCCTAACATCACACTGGGGGCCCGGATCTTAGATACCTGCTCTAGGGACACGTACGCGCTGGAGCAGTCCCTGACTTTTGTGCAGGCCTTGATAGAGAGGGACGGCTCTGATGTCCGCTGTGCCAACGGAGACCCTCCGATCTTCACCAAGCCGGATAAAATTGTAGGGGTGATAGGAGCCGCGGCGAGCTCAGTGTCCATCATGGTGGCCAACATCCTGCGTCTGTTTAAGGTAAGATTAGACTCTTTAAGCTTTCTTCTCATATCCTCTCGTCTCCTATCCTCTCCTCTCCTCTCCTCTCTCCGTCTCTCCTCCTGAATGATTGCCACGTCAGGCACGTTCACCCGCCTACCCTCACTCATCATCGCTGGCAAGATAAAGTTCAGTGATGACAACCAATTAAAATGTAGTCAGTCTTCCTGGAGTTTTCAACAGAGAGGGTAAAAAAAGAGAGAGTGATTATGTTTTAGCCCGTGCATTTGCCTTTAGAAGACTAAAGTGTGATTTTTATCTCCCGTGTTCAGATGTGTGTGCATGTCGGTGTGAGATGAGATGTGTCAAGATGTGTCAAGTCATGCTTGTAAGGAAGGGTTTTGCATATGTGTGTGTGTGTGTGTGTGTGTGTGTGTGTGCGCACGTGCGCTGTGGAACTTAGATGATTCCTGGCTTGTGGTTGAGCCAAATAAAAAATGGCTGCCAAACACGGGTATCAATTACTGCTGAAATCTGTCAACAGCCACTTCATTCACTGCAGTGTGTGCGTGTATGTGTGCAAGTGTGTTGCGCCTGTGAGGATATCTCTTTGTGCAAGTGTGTTTCCCACTACATGTGTGGGCCTAATTGAGCACCCTTATGAGTGCTCATGTGTATGCATGCGACAGTGTTTCTTCTCTTTGTGCCGCTCGTGTTTTGTGTCCTTGCAGAGGCACTCATATCTGTGATAGAGAATACTTGTGTCTCTCTAGGCGTGTGTGTGTGTGTGTGTGTGTGTGTGTGTGTGTGTGTGTGTGTTGGCGTTGTCATCATTAGCTGAACAGGGCTGATGGATAGCCTTATGATTATGAAATATGAGTCCAGTAATGACGCCCATGGCATTTCACATCCACATCTATCCCACACTCTTTCTGTGTGTGTGTGTGTGTGTGTGTGTGTGTGTGTGTGTGTGTGTGTGTTTGTGGCCACACATTTTGTGCCTCCCTGTATTCGGAAATCTATACTCTACATGCGTGCATGAGAATATATGGGATATTTTTTGTACATGTGTGTGTGCGTGTGTGTGTTCGAACGCACTTGTTAACAACTAGCTTGTGCTTTGAATGGAAGATTTGCATATTAAACAACAACAACTAAACATGATTTATGCCAGGATCTGTCACAGCAACAGCACTCGAACAGAGCGCCTTTCTCTGCACTGCCTCGTTCTCATTTGCCTAATACGATTTAGTGTGTACACACGTGTGTGTACATGTGTGTGGATTGTATGTCAACGTGGGAGTGAATCTTATGTGTGTTCATGGATATACTGTATGTTTGCGTAAGTTTTCCAGCAGTTGTTTATCTGTGCATGAGTATTTGTGTGTGTGTGTGTGTGTGTGTGTGTGTGTGTGTGCGCGTGTGTGCGTGCGTGCGCGTGTGTGTGCGTGCCCGTGTATGCATGTGATGATATCAAGAGGCTTGTGGCGGTGGTATTATATGACACAAGACGGTATCTTTCTCTGCATGGTTTAACATGAATAATGCAGCATGCATCACAGTCTGAAAATAGTATGGAGGATACACACACAAACATACACACACACACACACACACACACACACACACACACACACACACACATGCATGCACGCTGCTATAAACATATGTCTTTTTTAAACGGGCTAATCTGACAGTGGCAGTCACAGCTAGTCGCCCACTCAACACAAGGGGCTCAGAAAGCAAACACAGCCCAGAGAGGGGTGTGTGTGTGTGTGTGTGTGTGTGTGTGTGTGTGTGTGTGTGTGTGTGTGTGTGTGTGTGTGTGTGTGTGTGTGTGTGTGTGTGTGTGTGTGTGTGTGTGTCTTCTAATCTAGCAGCAGACAAAAGAGATTCAAACAACAGATTGTGTGAAAAATTCCACATCCAAATCCTGAAGAAAACAGCCGCTATTTTTATTTATTTTTATTCCCCTCGTGCTCAGCCGCGGAGGGAGCGGCGTGCTGACAATCACAGCGGAGAGAAATCATGTCAAACAAAAGTTGTTGGTGTTTCTTTTGTTAGCGGTTCCTCTTTTGAAGATTATGTTTAAACCGTCTCTGCTTTGTGGAATGATACTTAGAGGACAGAGTGGATGACATCAGATATAATAAAATGAAACTTTGATAATCCTCGTGGGTGAAACCAGGCTGCCGCAGCAGCATCTTTCAGAGGAAGTTTTGTGTATAAAAAGAATAGAGCCAATTGCTGTCATCTAAACACAGCAAAGCTGACAGTTTCAACACTGAGTGTGAAATGAGAGGCTCACAAAGGTTGTATACAAACCAACACTTGAGCCAGATAATGTAGTGGTTCGTTGGGTCCCCAGATGATTAACAAGATTTTATTTTTTTTATTCACAGTTTATAATCTTTAATTTTCTGTGTGAATGAGTAATTTAGGCTTTTCAGTTAAAAAAAAAATCAAATAAAAATGGATTTAATGGTAATTTGCATGTAGACCTACTGTAGATTTGTTTAACAAGCTCAGAGGCTGAAAAGGGGAGACAATATTAATAAAACTGGAAGAGAGGACACCCAAAATAATCCCTCGCTACTCATTTTAACATTCGCCCCAGATTTTCTTCCACATAAATTTAGCTAACTTTAGGTTAGGATTAGGGTGTACGATCATCTGACTTTTTGTGTTTCATGCTTCTGAGTTTTTTGTATGGATGTTAAAGATGGCTTAAACTACACCTACATGACTCCATTTTTAATAAACATAATTACTTTTTAAACAGACGTCACTGCAGCTGTTTCAGGATGTGTGAAAGTGAAACAGCAGCTGTCTAATGAGCTCTTCGTCAAACATTGTGTTTTCTGTGCACATTGTTCCTTGGATCTATAGGGAATTTAATTAACAAGGATGCCATGGATTCATAGGATGAAGAGCAGGTATAGGCTACACTCAAGGGGCTTCACAAATTGCAAGTTCAACATGGAGGGCACCTACTGTATCTGAAACATCCTCGTCATCTCTATTATGTTGTTTTTTTTCTCATATTTTGTCTTTCCTCATCTCTTTAACCATTCCTCCTGAAAGAGTAACCGTCTCACCCTTGGATATTGATTGTGTTTGTTCATGGTCGGTAATTACAGCGACATTATGGATCGGCAAGCCCTTGAGACTTTTCAACACCTCTCAAAGCACCTTGAGGCAAACCTTAGCGACAGCTGCAATCTCATCTTTGTCCTGGAAAACCTAATAACACATACAGATACCTGACCTGTGAGTTAACTCTATCAATTACAGACACAAACTGAACGAGATGATGGCTGCCCTTACATCAGTGACTGCTAATGGATAGCACTATGTGTGTGTGCATGTGTGTGTGTGAGTGTGTGGCTTTGTCTGCGCCAGGAAGTTCTCACTGTCTTACATTGAAGTGAAAGGCGCCTTTCACCCAGTGACACCCGCATGCTGTGTGTCGGAAGCTGAAAATGAAATTCAATTCATAAATTGATAAGTGGCGGCTGTCCCCCGTTGAGAGCAAATGGAATGACTTTGCCTCAGGGAATTTAGAAAACACTGCTATTATGCACGCGCACACACACACACACATACACACACACACACACACACACTAGAGCCTCTACCCTTCATTCAATCAGCTTCAGTTCCACTTGATTCCGCTTGAGGCTTTCAAGCGCACACACACCCCCTCTTGTTTCCTTTGAGGATACAACTTATTATCTGTGTCTCTGTTGGTGCTTTTTATGAAGTTGTGTGTTCCGAGGCCAAGGTCACAAGAAGAAGTCTTTCCCACGCTCCTTCCCGCACTGCCTCACATACGCTCAGCTGTGCTCGGACCGTCGGGTGAGCAGAGTGCACCATAACTCATAAGGGTTTAGCATATCAGCAAAGTACATCTTACATATATGCACGTGTGTATTGTCATGTGTATATGCATGTATGAGAAAGAGCCTTCCAATCGCTTCCTTTATTTGGATTAATTTTCCTCTCCTCTTGTCTCCTCTCCTCTCCGTCTGGGAAATTAACTGCTACACTATGTGATATCACTGATATATTCATCTCCTTGCATATCACCACCGCCGTGATTGCTTCCCTAAGGACTCTTCTCTCTGTTGTTTCTGGTGGATCTCTACACCATACATTGTGGGACATGAACATCTCCACTCCCAGGAGGCACTTAGATAGACTATAGTCCGCATTGTACAAAGTTATATGAATCTTTCTTTTATGTGTGTGCGCCGCATATCTTCAAACAGAGCGCACACATGCACATGCAAGTGAAATCACACACTTTGCTGTTAAGCAATTAGCTAGAGCAAATGTTTGCTCAAACCCTCGGAAGGTACAGTGGACTGAGGCTTTTTGGTCACACATATACCTCTGTATTGAGTTCACTTTGTGTCAACTCTTCACACAGTCAGCACAATGTGGAACAAACTGTGGATGATTTTTGATTGCTTTGACACTGAATGCATCCAATTGTTTTTACACTCAATCACAACTACCACCTAAACGCTGTGTATTTACAGCCATATTTTAAAATCTGTCAAGTATATGTTCCGTAGAAGAGGCTGCAATTTGCTGCACTCTGCTACATCCACATCTAAAAAAAGAAGATAATGCATAAACTCTAAATTGGGACATAGCCTACGACACTTGAGCGCCTCATTTAATGAAAGACTTGGAAAGGGGTCAGATGAGGTGAATCCAGACCTGTGTGGGTTTTATCGCTCTCTTCCAGTCACAGAGTGGTTTGCATTAAGTCCCAGGATGCTGCTGCTTTTCCTTCCACTCCACCCTTCATTCCTCAACCCCACAGAGGAACTCTTGTGTTCATGGAGGTGAAAAGTTTTTGAACACCAGTCACATATGTATAATATTGCTTTGCATAGCTGGAATTACTTGAGTTTCACTAAGATTAATTGTTGAAGCTGAATTTTAGTAAAGAGAGCTATGTGAACAGTTCTGAAAAAGTACTACTTTTGTAACTGCATGTCTTTGGACAGTGGTCTTTTCTGAACTTAGTGATGGTTAAAGTTTCATCTACTGGTTGGTAGTGTTTTCAGGTCATTGTGTTATGAATGACAAAATCAGATGCTGAGATGTATATGATGTGTTTTGGTTACATTGGTGCATTTTGGATGTTGTGCTGGGTTGCATGGTGGATAAAAGAAGACTAGAGCAATTTGTTTTTCAGGCGCAGGAACACCCTCTGAATTACAAATCAATTTGGCATTCAAGCGGCACGGGGATAACAACAGCTGTATTAAAATGCAATTAACAAGAGACGCTGTACTTTTATTCAGATGCATTTTAGAAGTGATTGCGACGGATTTGCTATTATTCTCACGGTCAGGCAGAGTTTGGGCCATAGTCTTGTCCTAATCCTCCAGACTGTTTGATAGAATAATGACAGGAGAGACACTGTGAGAAAGAAAGAGAAGCTGCAAGAGGCAAAGCAACAGAGTGTAAGAGAAGGGATTTAATGAGAGTCTGAGGGGTAGAAATAAAGACAACAACACAAAGACACAGAAGGAGAAAGACAGACACAATAGAAAGATAAAAAGGCAAAAATCCTAAAAAGACAGTGAGCAGGATAGACCATGGCGTCCTTTGGACTGTAATGATGTGGTGTTGATTTCTTTCATGGAGGCATTAAGCATTAAGAGGGTGATAATAATGAAGCAACAGAGCACCCTGAACAGCAAGCAGGAAAACTCATTAGGACACGAGTGGGTCTCCGTTTTGTGCCGACTTGCGCTTGCCAACGCTTGCTGTTTGTATCTGAGCACGCCTCGTGAGCGTATCGTTTCACTCCAAATCATCTGCAGCAGGGAAATATCGCGGTCGCTACAGACGGGCAGGACACGATCATCCAACCTCGACTAACGAAGGCAGACTTAATGAGCAAACGGTTAATGATGGGAGACTTAATTGTCCTTCTGAAATTATTTATTACTTTCATTTGTTGAGTGTTGCCTGGAGATGATTCATTTACAAGAGCCATATGTAATGTGTGAATGCTGACTTAATTGGATTTGCTAGCAGCTGTATAGAGCAAATTTTTTGAATCGAGTTTGGTAATAACAAACAGGACACATAAAATAGCAACAGTAACCAGCTTTTACAGGAGTTAACCGATAAATATATGAATGTAAAGCTGAGCATTACTTGAGTATAACTGTTCTGTTTGCAGCAGGAAACTCTTGGGTGCACGATGTGAAACAAATCCATGTGAAAATTGGTCTCAATCGATCTACTTCTTTTAATGTGTAAATGTCTAAAAATGACTAAACTTGTCTTATATAGTTTGTTTAGATGTGTAGTTACATTATCTCAATGTCATTTTTTAGATCTTTGTTGTTTCGAAATATATCTTTAAACCTTTTGTTATCGAATGTCTGGATCTTAAAATGTCAAAGAAACAAGTTGAGCAAATGCTAGTGACAGCTCAGTTAAGAGCCCCTTTCGGATGTCCGCTGTCCATTTAACAGCCTAAAAGAAATTTTAGTTTTTTTTAATGTGAAACTGCTTTATTCAGTGTTTTTAGCCGCTTTTAATCCCCATGTACATTTGTTTTGGAGAGGAGGAGACCGCTGTGGATAATTTGGTTCTCTCTCAGAAAAACCTCCTGAACATTTGGATCAAGCTGGGCAAACAGTGGTGGCAGCTTGGCTCGCTGCCTCTCCGGATGCCCTGTGTCTGCTGAACAGTGTCAGAGAAACACCAGGTCTGTTTCGGCTCCCGTAAAAAACCTCTTGAACAATTAACACTGAAGGAATCCTAACCGGAAGAAACTGACTGATATGATGGTGTTGGTGGTTGTTTAACAATGACAACAGCTGCTATGATCCCACGCTACTTCACAACGCCATCAAACAGTTTGTTATCATTATTATTGAGCGACCTGAAGCAGCAGAAATTACATATTGCACCTTTAAAAAATCCGAGATGTTTTCCAGAGAAAATGTGTAAAAACCAAAAGTGATGAACCTGAAGTTCAGTATCTACCACACATTCACACATTCACACACACACACAGTCGCAACATATGAACAAGCACACATACAGCATGTGATGTGTCAGGAATTTAATTGAAAGTTTAATCGAGTCCTCTGATGAGAAACAGAAGGTCATTACAATGATGTTTAATGAAACTGCTGACGGTGTACGTGTTAATATGTAGATTTATTTGTGTCCACTTGACCATGAGTGTGTGTGTGTGCTTGGGAGAGAGGGCTGTCCTAAAAAAGTTATTAGTTGAATGGATGTGTGTGTGTGTGTGTGCGTGTGTTTGAGAGCGATGAAGAGAATAAAACGAGATAAAGACTGCCTGTGAGTATTATCTGTGTGTGTGTGTGTGTGTGTGTGTGTGTGTGTGTGTGTGTGTGTGTGTGTGTGTGTGTGTGTGTGTGTGTGTGTGTGTGTGTGCAGAGAGGAGGAAAAGCATTGTATATAGTGCATTACTGTAAAGTGGAATGAGATTCTATCTCACCTCTTCCTTTCATCAGGTTTGTGCCTGAATAGAAGCCCAGATAAGGGATAAGTGAAGCCGATACACACAGGCGATGGTTTCACTCATCACAGCTGGACAGCGCAGACCTTTTCCTGTGGCAGAAACTTACAGGTGTTACTAATAACATAAAAGGATCGCTCAGTCATACAAATGTCATGTTATACTTCATAGGTCTTTCTGACAGTGGACATTTGAACTGGTCAAACACAGGTGTGACAGGTTACATTTTAATGGGTGCATGGCGACCCTAAATGGTTATTAGTTAAACCTATGTGTTACCCATTATGTCAAATCAAAATGTCTTCTGTAAGAAAAGCCTGTTCATCCCTGTTTACTTTGATCCATCCCAAAGTTGGCAGTTGGCATCTGCAGATCATTGCCTAAGGGTCAACTTCAGGCAGGAGTCCTTCTAATACCTAACATGCATGTTTTGTTTGGAGTGGAAGAAAAGCCATGTGAACACAGGCATAACTCCAAACAAAAAGGACTGCACTAAACCCTGGGGGGCTCTGGGTTTTTTGTGAGTTGCCAATTCTCCCACTGAGCCAACACACTTGGTAATTTACGTAGCCGTGCCAGGAAGCTGTGCAAGCGAGCCAGCATGCACAATACTAGAATCCAGACATTATTAGTGCTATTAGTCACACCCCGGTTTGACAAGACACGATGTCCTCCATATGAAAAAATGTTAAAATGTGTACTGGCTTTAGCAGGACTTGTAGACTTTTGGGTAGCATTATGGACTGCTAAAAAAGAAAAAAAGGTTCAATGTTTTTCAGCACCTTCCAGTTTTGTGCTGCTTATGTATCATACTGTAATCTCAGTGCTACAAGTGCATGTGTATAAATAACTTAATCATCATTCAGACAGTGCACCTGGGTCTATGAAAGGATACATAGTTTAAACACCAGGAGGAGACTCGGCTCGTCGTTACAACAAGAATTTCTGTTGTAACTTTGGTTCCCTGATGAAATGTTTCCAGCACGCATGATTTCACCACTTCACTTCGGAAGACAGTGTGTCTGCGTTGGGATGCTGCTGCTGTAATGGATTCTCTCATTTGAAATAAATGAACTCGACAAGGAGAGAAAATGAGATTGAGGGAAGACTCACTGTGGGTGAAAACTGGTTTCTAGAACTGAGGAGGTTTCACTCCCAAATGAGAAATTCTCGACTGTGTTGCCTGTTGTTAGTAAGCAGTTGCTGCCGGGTGTGAGTAAAACTCAACGCAGGTTTTAATGTTAGATTTGAGTGTGTAGATAATGCAAGGGAACTGTAACAACTGTGGCACCTAAAATTCAATGCTGTTTTCTCACAGGAAGCAAAGACTCCAACAATGAAGAACAAAAATAGATACGCCATTTAAAAAAAACAAAAAAACGCAAACATGTCGGAACTGGAAAAGAAACTTATGAGTGAATTATCAAGCCAGTCTAGCCTCAAAACACACACAAAAAAAGCATTAGTTTTCCTGTTATTTGACCACAAAATGACCACGGCATTGACTGTGCTGTATTTTAACCATTGCATACCAGTGAGAAGAAAGAGAATGGGCTTTGACATCAAATACACCCCCTGCCTGTCTGTGTATTTTTGCTTGCTAGTTTCTTACATAATGATTCAATGTCTCTTCAGAGCTGTGTATTCGCTGATGTTATGGACGTTATTTTTAAGCTGTCTTGTTAAATTGTGGAGTGTCTGGAACAGCAATTTTGCATTTCTTCAGCAGCTCACTGACTTGTTGATGTTTGCACAAGGTCTGCTACTTGCTTGTAAGTATTTCTATATTCTTGTCATGTTTTCAAGCTGAGCTGTACAATGAGTCATTAGCTTAAATTAATTACTGAAAATGCTGGAGTTGCTGAAGCTTATTGAAAAGAGCGTGTTAGTCTTGTACTTAATGCGTGTATTTAGGGTTACAACAAACTATTATTTTCATGATTGATTAATCCACCAACTAACGATTTCTTGAAGACCGAAGTTTTATCTGACTTACATTCCTAAACTCAAGAAAAGTCAAGCAGCATGTCGCCGTGATAAATGAGCTGAAAGTAATGCATTTGGAAGTTTTGCTTGATGAATCCATTAACTAATCACTTAAGAAAAGTTGCTTCAGCTCTACTTTACGTGCATTAAAACTTTCTACATAAAATTAGTGATTATTTTTAGTAATTATTTCTAGCCTGTACATGTCACAGGCTTTGTAGTACAGGATGCTGTATGAGTAATACACAGGTATAAGTCATGTTTATATAAGTGCATTATCTTTTTTTATTTATATATTTATTTTTTGACGTGAACATAAGCTAAATATCAAATCCTACATCTTAGTTGAGCATTATGTGCGTTGTAGTATGTAGTATTGTAGTACAATGAAATGGTATTACAAACCCAAATTTGCTGGTAAAATAACACTTTGTTTGACTTAATATCTTATTTCTGTGACTTGGCTTGTGAATTAAGCTATGACTAAAATGAGCACTTAGTCTGACCCTTTGGTTTAAATGACCTGTTTGATAAGTGTGTGATAGTGAGTATAGTATACATGTGTGTTTTGGCTGTGTTTTATTACATTGGAGTAAAGAGTGTGTGTTATATTTGCTAATTGAAAGTGTTGTGTGTTACATGAGGCAAAATTATTCGGGTCATCTTTCAGTCCTGTTAGAATAGACTTGACAGACACACACACTCCACAGGTGTGAAATTTGGCGTTTTAAACACGAAAACAGGCTCTGTTGAATCTATTAATAATAGTCTAGCTGTATTGACTCGCTGCTGTGTCTGCTATATGTGTTTGTGTTCTTGTTGTTTATTACAGCATTTGTTAGGACTCTTTGCTGTAAAGCTAGTTCTTGATTTGCTTCATCTCTCTCATCTGACTGCTTCCTTGCTGTCGTCACTTTAATTAGCCTGTGTGGTTGCTAAACGATCTTATTGCTTTGTGTACAAAGTAAGGACAGGGTCGCCGCCATAGGTGTCAGAATGAGCACTTTGGTTATAAGTTCAACACTGTAGTGTGGAGCAACCCCAACATGGGTGGGGACCATGTTCATTATTAAAGTTTAAACTCTCTTCGCTGCTAAGTAGGATTTAATTTTAAAGGGCGAAAATATAGAGATTGAAATACAGTTTAATCTGTGTATTCCAGTGTAAAACTAAAGAATACAGCAGGAAGTCTTTAAAATTGAATGACACATTTGTAACTTCTCAAGTCTCTTACTGGGACATCGACAAAAAGCTGACATGGGTGAAAAATGCATCTGAATACATTTTTAATATTTGGAATGGGGGAAAAAGGGCTTCATTAAGTCTGACTTATCTTTCAAGCAGCATTTCCAATGTTGAGCCTGGAGAAGACATGGGTAACTTTAAACAAGAACACCCTAAATAGTTCAAAGATATGAAAAATATTCCAAAATACAGTAGTAGGATGAGCAAAAGTAGGACAGATGAGGAGAGAAAGTGAGATTGGGAAGCAGGGGATGGGGTGGGGGGGGTTTAAAAGAGCAGGACGAGGGCAGTAAAAATCACCACTCAGAAAGACGGAGTGCAGTAAAGAGGATGGATAAGGAGAGGGAGGAGGCAGTAAAACAGTAATTGTCATGGTAAAAGAGTTCAGCAGAAGAGCGGCGGAAGACTGGAGGGAGAAAGGCGGGTTGCAAGGTGTTTTTACATCTTGCAGCGATGTTACATTAGATGAGAGGGAACAGGTGGGAGTAAGGAGGAAAAGAGAGGTTAAGTGTTCGGCGTTTCCACATCCCTGCTTTCCTGCTCTTGGCATGCCTCAATCTATCTTTCTTCTTGCGCTGCTTTCTTGTCTGCTCGCCATCTCCTGCAGCTTTTTCTGACCATGTTAATAGCAATGGCCTATTATTTATGAAAGACCGACGAGAAGACATGGAAAGAACATTAGCAGAGAGCCAGGGTCTCCCTAGGAAAAAAACCCCCAAAACAATACCTTTTGAGGGGTCATCGACAGGAAGTGTTCTTACCAGGGTGTGTGTGCATATCAGTGTGTGTGTGTTTTAAAATAGATGTCCTCCTTTGGAGATTTATATAGAACATGACATATGCTGGATATAACAATTTCTCTCTCTCTCTCTCTCTCTCTCTCTCTCTCTCTCTCTCTCTCTCTCTCTCTCTCTCTCTCTCTCTCTCTCTCTCTCTCTCTCTCTCTCTCTATCTCTCTCTATACACACTCACACACACACACACACACACACACACACACACACACACACACACACACACACACACACACACACACACACACACACACACACACACACACAAACATTGAACATACAATACTTCTACCCCCTCTATCTCTTTGCCTATTCGAATGGCTGTGATTGAGACATTGATTTATTGATAGACAGAGAATGGAATTAGAAATGGGAGCTTATTTATGGCCTAATGGTGTTTTTTATGTTTCTGTTTGTAGGTGTTTTATGTCTGCGTGAAATTTGTTTACAGATGGTTGGAAATGTGTGTTTGTGTGTATGAGAGAGAGAAGGGGGGAGGGTGGACGGCAGAGAGCAAGAAAGAGAGACTGCATTACTTGCAGGGTTTTGCCAATTACCCCCCCTAAGCTTGAGGTCAAGGAAGAGAGAGACAGAAATATTTCTTTCTTATTTTCCCTTAATCCATATTCATGGCCTGCCAAAAATAATCTACCTTTCTCTTCTTCAGTGTCTCCTCTCCTCTCCTCTCCTCTCATCCTCTCCTCATACTACGTCATATGTCCTATATTGTATAATCCTGTATTACAGCTGTGTGGTGTTTTGGTGCCTGATTAGCCTTCCAAACTTGTGAATGTATTACTCAAACTGAACCTCCCTGATTTGTATTCCATCTTCTCGTCAGTATCTGATGCAACACAACCCCACCAAATGCAACTTTATCTAAGTGCTTAACGTACAATCACATTATCCTCACAAATAGCACAGCTGCCCCACATTCACCCCTGAGAAAAGATGCCATAGTTCATCTTTTTGAATGATTTTTTCCTCACAGCCTGGTTGACAACTACATGGCACAGCAAACAGGAGAGAAGACAGAACTACTAATCAACATACAATTACCAGAATAGGGAGTGCATAGCAGATGTAAAACAGATTTGAATGCTATGAATAAGGGAAAAAGGGTGTCTTGATGTTGCCATGATTATTTAACAGATTAAACTATTTATTAATGGACAAATGAGTTCTTTCTTTCCAGTTGGGTGATTTAGTCGCCTTGGATATCGTCAGAGCTGTTAAACTTAAAGGTTTGAGCTGCTTTGTGCTTTAAAGCGCAGAGGGGTCACCCAGGAAAAAAAGATGGATGGGATCATGTTCATGAACTCCCAACAAAAAGAACTAAAGCAGAGCCAGAAAATGTAAAAGTAGCCATTAGCTGAGTTTGGACGATGCAGAAATGTGTCGTCATTTGTGAAGTCATTGTGGTGCATTTTATGTGTGGTGGTGATATGAACGCTCTGCAGGACATTACACTGCATTAACTGACTTTTAAGACTGCACGTTGTGGAGAGTATATTGCTGCATTATCATTTTCTAATTAAAGTAATATTCCGGGTCGATTAAGTCAGTTTTTCTTTTAAAGTGACACAATATTGACCTGGTTGGAGAAGGGAGATAGGAGTTTATGCATGTCACTGTAAGTAGTTAATGTGGGTAATAAATAATTGTCTGTGTGAACGACGCTGGGAATTCTGTTGAACTCTGACCTGAGCTGGCCAGAGATTGTACCAAAACAGGAAATACAGGCTGGAGTTTGGCGAGCTTCAACCTAAGTGAATGGAAGGTGAAGCATACTTTTACTTTATTTATTTGTTCCCTTTTCCCACCTTTTCCCCCTACATTCTCTCTTCTCATCCTCACCAGCTTTTACTCTTTTACTGCGGCTTCTTGATCTTGCCACCCATCCTCCCTCCTTCTTCCCCTTCTCTCCTTCTCCCTGCCCTCACCGCCCTAGCCAGTAGCACTTCTCCTCTGAGGTATAGGCAGCACTAAACGGCCTCGGCGCAGCGTCCCCATGTATTTTTAATGGCCACACCCGTCATGCTGGAATCTCAGCCTGAATTATGTATAGGGAATGAGTGAGAGAAAAAAGAGAGGGAAGGGAGGACACAGGGAGGAGAGGGATGATAGAGGGAGAAAGAGAGAAAGAGAAAGGAAAAACGGGGATAAAAGAGGGGGTGGGAGATCAGTGAGGACAAAAAACACGCCGGGCAAGCGAAAGAGATGGGATGAGAGTGTGAGGCACAGAGGACGGATAGAGATGTGTATTTTGGAATAATCACAGCCCTGACAGAGGAGAGGAGAGGAGAGGAGAGGAGAGTGCGACCTCTCGCCTACCTCCATCAAACCCTCATTTTATCTCTTCCACCCTGGGTTCCAACTTCACCTCCACACGCCGCATCCCTTCATCTCTCTCTCTTTCTCTCCGGGGTTCCTTTTCTTCTCTCTGTCTCACTATTTCATCACCTCTAACCCTCCCTCTGTCACCATCTCTCTCTTTCACATCCCCCTCCGCTCCGTCTCTTCTCCACCAAACTTATTACTCCCCTCAGTCCTCAACTTTTTTTTTACTCCCCTCTTTTACTTTTTCACCCTTTTCATCTCCCTGCCTCTCACTCTCTTTCCTCCTCCCCAAATTATTGCCTTTTTTTTTTCGTGTGAAGCTGCGGTAATGGAGCGCTGGAGGGAAGGTGGGGGTGAACAGAAAGGGAAAAAAGTGAGTGAAACTGAAAGAGAGAGGGAGTCAGATATGGAGAAATTGAAGTACAAATACGGCAAAGATGTTAAAGTATAGTCTAATGTCTTTGCAACGTCAATATGTTGATGACACTAATCAATATATCAATAAGGATTATTCACTGTTCCTTTTCATTTGCGCATATCTTTCTGAGTACTGGGCACTGAAGCGTGAGGGACATGCACAATATTAGTTAATGGAGCAGATCTGTGACTCAGCTATTCCTCTCTTTTATTACTCTATCTCCCTCTCTTTATTTAAAATAGCTGAAACCCTGTGGGCATGTGTGTGTATATTCTTGTTTACTCAGAGCTTCTTGTGTACAGCAAAGGGTGTGCATCCAGTGAAAGGCTAGTTTTATCATTAGTGAATCCAACAGAAGCCATTACAGTCCAAACCATTTGTCTCTCTCCCTCTACAGTTGGAGGGGAGGTCAGCCGTAGTGCTGGTAGATGATGCATATAACTTTGCAGTGCACTCAGTTCCACAGTGCTATTATTTTATTCACATTCGCATTAGTTTTATTAAGACAATATACTGTTATATGGTCTGGAGCTATATCATTGATAGTGAATGTGTAAAAAGGAATAGATTAAACAATTCAGTCATTATCTACTCACTTCAAGTTGGCAGAAAAACCCAACACACAGTAAGTTATACCCCAAACTCCATGGCAACCCTCTCTGACACTTGCATTTAATGAGGCTGACCCCAGAGTTCCGGTATTGCCATCTGGGGTCCAAAAGTTCACATATCAGCCTCATTATTCCCTCACTGACCATTTATATTTGGTACAACAGCACTATAGATAAAGAAAGAGCCACATTTTTTTTTATGGAGCTGACAGCTGCCGTTAAAAAGAAAGTCCCATTCTGTCATTTTTCAAATTAATCCTAAATTAGATTAAAGAGTTCCAACATTTTAGTGATGTAAACATGACAACACAACCTTGTTAAGCATCAGAAAACATTGTCAACTTAAGATTTGGCCGCACACATCCGCAGGTGTTTTCAGCTACTTTTCTGGTCAGGTTTAAGTGGGAGCCATGCTAGAAATAGACCCTCATTTGTCATAGCAGGGAAAGCACATGTTAGTAATAGTGTTAACAGCATCTCTGTGTCATTAATTGTCCCAGTAAGCCATGTCAGTGAGCCAGCATGCAAATACCGGGATCCTGGAACTGGCTCGCTTAAATGCAATGTTGTTTTTGATGTTATTAATTCCACTGGTGCTATTTATGATGTAAAATGAAAAATCTGCTGTGAAAAAGGTCAAGTGAATGTGTTGGCTGTGTATTAAATCATATATGGTTTGTAAAATTGATTTGACACTGTTTAATACATTACATCTGGTAGTCAAATTTGCCTTTTCTCCCAACCTGTACAGTGCATCATGATAGTTAGCTCACAGCTAGCGCCCATCGAACTCCAATGATGTATTGTGGGATCAATTGATTCCACCATATAGGGTGTCATTATTCTCACCAGACATTCAAACAACATTACAGTAGACCATCAACTTATATTGGACTCATGATGTCAGACACAGCCATAAATGTCTTGTTGCTTCACATGATCATTTTTTCAGTGGTGTTTTAGAGAATAATGCTACGGACAATGCGGCAAGCAAAAAAAAAAGCCTCTGTGGGAGTTTGTAATTCAAGCACAGGCAAAGCTTTAGGAAAGTATTAATCAGCTACAGCCTGTATACAGAGTCTTGAGTGGAGGTCTAATCAGGGGGATTAAGTGAAAACACCTGTCGGGAGGAGATGTGGATGTGCAGGGTTAGTCAGTCCTTGGTTTTGGCACCTGTAGTGGTAGATAAGCAAAAAATATAATATAAGTTATTATAGACTATTTTTTTAGTAATTCATTTGAACTTGTTGAAGTCTGTGATGTGGTTTTCATCATCACTCCTTGTCACAACTTCCTGCCCCCCTATTAACTCAATATGAGGGGCCACAACAAAATTTTCAATACACAAATGGATGAAAGAAAAGCCGTATATTGTATGTACTTTCTGAGCAAGCCCATTAGTAATGGTTGCGATAATAGTAGTTGTATTAGAACTAGTAGTCATGGAAGTAGTTAGTCTTTAAATCAGAAAAGTTTTCACCGCTGTCAGTTTGATGTGAGTTACAGTGAATCACACACACTCAGCCTGACCTGCTGTTGACTCCTCTCCAGTGGTGATTGAGAGCTGAAGATAGACTCGAGAGGTTACATGATGCGAAAAACCTTGAGGCTTTGGTATTTTGGTATATTTTTGATATTTCAGCACAACGTCTGTGATAATTAGGATGACATTTAGAAAACCTTTGATATGTTTCCTCTGGTCTGTCAGGAAGCACCAAGAGGAACACGTGGAAACAAAAACTCTTTCCTCATTATGTGCTTTGGCTACTCCGAAATGTCTCCCGGTCATTCTAGTAAAGTCAGTTTTCTTGGCTGACCTTACAGTTTGTGTGGATTGTGGAATTGGTGATAAATAAACGATTTACATTATGGATTCTGCAGTGTTTTGACATTAAAAAATATTAGGCGGCCATAAACAGGCACTTTGTCAACTCATTAAGTTACTCAGTGCAGTCTTACGCTGTCTGTAGGGAAACATTAGCAAAACTAACAAACAACTCCTTCTGCGACAGCATGTACGTTTGTTTTCTTAGAGGAATAAATGAGCAAATATCCAAACCAGAGATACAAAGTACAGGCAACCATCCCTAGTGTCAGCGACTGATGTGGAGAATCTCACAACAGTGACTGCGAATCGAATTTCTGAGAAAATTATAAAGCCAGGAGAGCACTGAGCTGCTTCATATGACCTCATCTTATTAATTATGGTCTGTACTATTAGTTTCACACCGGGTGGTTCGCGGAGAGGAGGTAAACTGATGAGTAAAGCAGAGGTGGAGAGAAAAAAGGAGAGTAATGAGATGCAGATCAATGACAGCATGAATGCAGGAAGACAAGCGTAGTAATACATGTGGGAATCAGAGACAGACACATTTAAAGAGGGACAGATATCAAAGAAAAAACAAAACAAACGAAAGCGGAGAATACACATGACGGCTACCGTATATAAGTTCTTAGATATAAATATCACAGATGTCTACTGTGTCACATGTAGTTCATTCTGGTGTTTCTCTATTCGTGATTATTTATAGTTTATTGTACTTCTTTTAAGAGTAGCTTATTCCCAAGTGCAACAGACTGTCAATCACAATACAACAAAGACAAATTTGGAATATAATATTACGTTTTTGCACAAACCGTTATGTTTGCTGAGGCCCGGGAAAAATACATGAAAGATCTGTTTGGAAATTCATTTAGGTCATGCTTGTGTTATTTGCATGTGTACAAGAGGAGGCTGGACTGCTGTTTGTTAACGATCACACCTGTTAAAAACACACAGTTATCACAGCTGATAATAACCTGTTGGCATCGTCCAAATTTAGTGGGAGGTTCAATTATTTTACTTTGACCTGTGATTTAAATGTGCAGACTAAAAGAGAACAATTACACAAAGATGGATTAAAACTGTCAAGCAGTGCCCCTTTTGATGGTGATATTATGGGACATCATGTCCTTTCAAGCCACATGCTACCGGCTGCTCTGAAAATTTGGACTGGTGACATTTTGATCACAGGCTCACTCTTCAAACCACGAAGGTACTGACGCCCCCCTGTCGCCTTGTGTTAAATATGAGCTTTTCCTGGTGTGATTGTTTCACATCCCTCTATGCTTCAGCCTCTCCTTTAGTCAGCATTAACCTTCAAAGAGCATCCTTTACAGCAATGATTCCCTGCTAAACACGTGTCCTCTCTCGTTCAAACACACACAGAGCCTCAAAGTAAAACCTTTTACACCTGCTCAGGTGTCTGTAAACACCCATTTTCTTTAATTGACTTTAGCTGCTTTACCTTTTCTACATAACTGTTGACCTGAGAATACATTAAAAGTCCAGAACATGACCACTAAATAGCTCCAAACATGTTGTGAAGCATAACTGAGGTGTTCTGAATCCAAAAAATATATTGAATATTCAACACTTTTTGAATTTTTGATGCCTTTTTAGTAGCTTTTTACTAATTAGAGTAGACTTTAATGGAATTGTATATGGTCAGTCTTATATCAATTTAATGTACTTCATTAATCAATTAAATGTACATATTTGGAGAAATTGCTATCAAAATAGTTAGTACCTAAGTTAACAACATAATATCAATGAAACAACAGGGAGAGTTAGCTTGCTTATCATCATTGCTAATGTTATCAGACTAACCAGAAGCAACAAATAACATGACCAGCTGCCATAAATGCAGTGGGACTTGGTGACATGGATACTTAATCTCCATGAAAGAAAGAAGAAGACGTGAGTCAGATACAGCTTTTCTCTCTTTCTGTCTTTTAAGTTGCTATTTTTTTCCTATGATGGTTAAATGTGTCTCTGTGGCTGTGTTAACAAGCTCCTAAACATGCAGCACAATCATATCATGTACTGTAGGTAGTTTTTGCTTGGACATTGAAGCTGTTGGAGAGTTACATTGAGCTGTTGGACTCACATGGAAAGAGTCTGATTCAAATGGACTTTATCCAGTTTTTAATGAAGTGGTCGTCATCAGTTGATGGGTTATTTTTTTGGGTGAACCACTACTATTAGTGTTGGGTAAATGTGAGTGGTGCCATCAAGGATGTAATGACTTGTGTTGTTTACTACTTCTTCTGAGTCAGTCTTATATTTATGTCCCATAAAACAATACAGGCCTACTAACTCTCTATATACACAGACAATGATGATGCATAAAAAAATGGGGATACTCCATTAATTGTCTCATGCTGAGCCAATTTAAAGTTGCATTAACATAATTGGAATTGAAATGTACATAATTCAGTGCCAGTGATTGAATTTGCATGCATACAACTTGTAAATAGACAGATAGATCTCTCATCTAATTTATTGAGTGTTTTGTTCAACCAATCCTAATGTAGTATACATAATTTAATTTAATTTAATTTAATAGCAATCGCCTAATCCTCTGCAAACAGTTGACATAGCATTTCTTCTGATGGACTGTCAGCAAACCTAAGCCTTTGTATCATTATACCTGTTGGCAAGGTGATTGAGAAAGCCTTTGGGGGTGCTTACCCCTGCTTAACTCCATAAAAAAAGAGGCTTCGTAACAATACATAAAACTCTCCGAGCGTGTTTCACTCGCAGTCTCAGAGGGGATTTAACCGCTAAGACAAGACAAGTCTTTCCCTTTCTCTCACTGAGCTCTGTCCAAGTGGAGCTGGACACCTGCCAAGGTTTATGCGCTGAAAAATGTGTTTGGTACACACACACACACACACACACACACACACACACACACACACACACACACACACACACACACACACACACACACACACACACACACACAGAGAGTTAGACATGTATGCACACTCGGGTAGGGAGACACACATCGTAGAGTTACATTCATACTTAGCCACATGCTGTTGCTGTTTTGTTGTGGTTATGGGATAGTTATATGGAGAAGTAAAACCTCTTGGTGGGCCTCCAGAATCTGGGTTTATTGTATAATGGTCCAACTGGCTGTCATTTTGTCGTTTTATTTCTCGCTTTTGTGTCACGGACTCTACAGATGGACGCAAAGCTATGATAAAATTGCATCATTTTGCCTGAATTCCTACCAAAAAAATGTTATCTTTTAAAAAAAATCTATTTTAAAACTGCAGCTCACGACTCAGGAAACTTTTAGAGACTTTAGGACAGATGAGAACTTCCTGCTCAGGAGCCATAAACTCATTAATCCAGTGAAGGTTAAGTGTTCAGGGTTATCTCACCAGATAAGAACTTTGCACATCTGAGCCCACTACTCTGTGAGAAAGTCGCTGCAATATACTTCAGAATAAAGCACTTAAAACAAACATGGCTGAATCAAGGACTTCGTAAGATTTTGGACTAATACACTCAAAGACAAGGTCAAAAAGTCAAAGTTAATATGTAGTTTAGAATTTGAGAGAAAGATTTTGATTTCTTCAACATCATAGCTGGCAGCACTGGTTATATTTTTAGTATTTTTCCATATCTCCTGCATTCTCTGCCTTTGCATAAAGGCATTGCTGCTGTGAACGCTGTCAACCAAATATGATTTATTTTTAGGATGAAAGCAGATTTATATATATTGGTGGCGTGCCTAAATGTTTAAAAACGTGTTGTAAAAATTGCAGCCACCCAATTTTTTTTTTGACGCATGTATAAAACTAAATTCAACAAGCTGGGGGAAATCTAAAAAGAATCAATTCTGGTTTATGGAGGGAAAGATAGTGCTCAATGTCAGCTAAAATCTCCTACTTAAAGACTGCTAAGAGGGGAAGGAAGAAATAAGAGCCTGTCTTCAAAAGACACAGACAGAGGCTTTGAACTCTCGTGTGTCCCACTGGGGCAGCTCTGTTGGCTAGCTGAAGGGGAATTCACACTTTAAAGAGAAGATGCTTGTTTGGGGGTGGTGTAGCAGTCTCTCGTTGTATATTTCCTGCAATGATGCTTGCATATTTGGTCAACCTTTTAATATTATTTTGCCACTCTTAGTTGGACTATTGTTTTTAGCATTCACACTTAATTTTGCAGGGACAGCAGGTCAGTGAAAATAAAAACCTTTGATGAATAGTATTACAGAAAATAATCTGGTTTTATTACTAAAGCAGTGTGTATGTAGCTTCATTCTGGATAGGTGTGCTTTTCTAGTCAAACTGTGCCTACACAGGTTAATACAAATACTCTTAGGCATTCATCAGGCTGAATTCTGCTGTTGCTTCAAGGTTTTGTTCTACTTCCATCACCTCTTGTCTACATTAGACGGCGTGTTGTCACCAACATGTAACTTGCATCACATAAAACTATGCAGGCTGCAAAAAGTGTTACTAACCTGCTTAGTCTACTTACTGTTAATTGTTTCTGATGCCTGTAATATTTGTGAAGAACACCAGTTTAAAGATGCTCTGCACTCTTCTAGTTAGGCAGCAGTCCAGCAAAGTCATTTCTGGTGCATAATGTCTCACCACCATCACCTCACTCTACATGATAAGCAAATGAAAGGATGTTCAATGACCTCTTCCTGTTAGTGAGTGTACCTCCATCTGGTGTTGTGGCTAGGTTATGACAGTCAACAGGTCACTTTGATCCCTATGTGCTGCATCTTGATGGAGAAATTCAATTTGGCTTTAATGGCTTTGTCAATCTGCAAGTTAGTGTCTCTGTGTAATGGACAAACTTCACTTCACTGTTAACTAACAACCTGGAGGCTGTTTTAAAGCCTGTTTGTGTATATGCATGCGTGTGTGTGTGTGTGTGTGTGTGTGTCTATTGTGCTACTAATGGACTAAGCCCATTATGCCTAAGTGAAGAGTTGGTTTTAATAGTTTGAAACCACAGGGCGTTACTGTGAAGTCTGCTTTGAATAATGTCCGCTGTTAGCACAGAGAAAGGCTGCGTGGGGGAGATGTTCCCTTCACAGGTACACACGCTAACACAAATGTATAGGAGGAGTACATTTTATAGCAAAACACATATTTTTCATAACAAGCACATAATAGGCCCTCTTAAGAGCAGATTCACACTAATCCATCCACCATTAAAGTACTAAATGCAAAGTAAAAACTACAGACTGTCATTCAGTTACTGTTAGCCATTGGCTGGTGGGAGGCAGGTGAGGGATCATGTTCGTGTTGACTAGCAGGTAGGTTGTGATGTGTGTGTCTACATTACTGCATCTGTTTTCACCCACCACCCTCTGGGAGTGAGAGCTGGAAGTCCAAATTGGTGAGAAAGTAGGAAAATGAAAAAAGAAAGTTTGCATGTGTTATTATATAAGCTGTTATCAATCAGTAATTCTTAAATGAATAGTGAATTATATTACTGTAATGTGAAATGGGCAAAAGGGGTGTTGAAATCTCAATGAATGATCATTTTGCAAGTCCGCAGAGCTTTTTAGTCTCTCTGAGGTCATAGTTT
The DNA here is from genome assembly GCF_963691925.1 of Scomber scombrus. Lineage (NCBI taxonomy): Eukaryota > Metazoa > Chordata > Actinopteri > Scombriformes > Scombridae > Scomber > Scomber scombrus. The sequence continues at coordinate 11,586,396 of NC_084991.1, forward strand.
TAGTCTCAAGGTCCACATATTTACATTTAGCTACTCTCATTAACTTGCAGATGGCTGACATGCTGCCTGCACAGCAATAAACTAATAAACACATCCTAACATCTAGCAAGCTCAGATAATAAGACCCATAAAGTGAATACTGGACTTCTCTATGTCTGCCGAATTTTATTGGATGTTTTGCATCCATATATAACAACCGTATCAACTTGGTGTTGGCTTTGTATCTTTCAGCTTGTCTTTTTCTCCCCCTAATGGCTGAAAGAAGATAAATGCAGCTTTAAAGTTACTTTATGGTCATTTGGGGAACATCATTGTTGGGTTAGGTTTATACACACAGGTTGTGTAGCGTCCTGCTTCACAAACAAGTGTTTGTATTCCAAAGGGTACAATTCAGCTGTGCCTTTTCCTCAGTGTATGTGTGTGTGTGTGTGTTGGGACTGTGGGTGGTTTGTGTGTATATGTGCTACTGAACAATGTACTTTACCAGAGTGAAGATATCTGAATAGGTTTTCACTGTTTGGGGTGAAATATATGGATGTGCTTTAATATATCTGAATATATCTGTGCGTGTGCGTGTGTGTGTGAGAAAGAGGGAACAAGAACAGGCGTTTCTCAGTTGGAGGTGCCATTATGGAAATGGGAATTAGATTTACACTGCTGCAGTGCACACACACACACACAAACACACACACACAAACACACACACACACACACACACACACACACACACACACACACACACACACACACACACACACACACACACACACACACACACACACACACACACATAGTAATGTCCTCCCCTTGTGTGCTGGTAGCAATGGCAATGTGTTCATAACTAACCTAGTGACATGTATTTCTGTTTTGCACAGAGAAAATCACACACACACACACACACACACACACACACACACACACACACACACACACACACACACACACACACACACACACACACACACACACACACACACACACACACACACACACACTAACACAAACACCAGAATACTGAAGCATTTGATAACTGTACACACTCACTTTCATATTTACACACTTTATACAGTAAAGTCTACTTTCTGTCTTCTAAGTTCGTCTTATGCTTCACAGCAATTCACAGCAGAATAATAGACAGCAATACTATGTTTACAAAGTGAAGCCTCTGTTCCTGTGTTTGTGTCTCTGTGTGTGTGCATTATATATCTCTCACCTGTTCTCAGTATTTCTCCATGGGGTGCTGTTGGGGCTGTTTGACTAAGTGAATGATGCCTCTGCAATATTGTGTAACATATGAGTGGTGTGTGTGTGTGTGTGTGTGTGTGTGCGTGTGTGTGTGTTTGTGTGTGTAGGGAGACTGATCAGGAGGCCTGAGGGGTTCTGATTAATTTAACAGACTATTGGTGATAACAGACTGCCTTGAGGTATTATTCTCTGGGTATAACACACACACAAACACACACACACACTTTTTTGGTTGGCAGCATTTTGTTTATGTGTGTTTGTGCGCGTGTGTGTGTCTATCCTCCTTGGAGAGAGATACGGAGAACTCCAAAAAACAATTTGAAAATGGAGGGAAAAGGAGAAGGGAAGAGATGTCAAGTTGAGCCCTTGTCAGGTTTCTGCTGCCGAAGCAGGTTTTTGGCATCCAGAGAAAGCAAGGGTTGATTTCTGTGTGTATTTTATTTTGTGTGTGTGTGTGTGTGTGTGTGTGTGTGTGTGTGTGGGGGGGGGGGGGGGGGGGGGGGGGGGGGTTAGGGTTTCACTGTGCTTACAATTTCACATTAGCTTCCACCTCAGCCTAACCTCTGCCTGAGAGGTTTGCATATGTTAAAAAAAAAAAGAGAGAGAGAATACAAAACAAGTGAATCCTCTGAGCTCTCTGTATGTGAGAATAATATATGCCAATTCACTTTCAGTTTATTTGAACTATTCCTATTTCAATTCAGAGCCTTTTTCTAAAGTCCTAGTTTTGCTCTTTTGAATCACCAGACATGCATTATAAATTGAATCCATGAACTAGTTAAGAGTAAATGATGATTTAGGAATTAATTCATCTATACTGTTCAGTTCTAGGCAGGGAAAATCATGCTAACACATCAGTGCTAACACGCTTAACTTAAAAACACACGTTCCATCAAACAACACTTCCGGCATTCTGCTAAAATGTCAACACTTAATAAAATGGATTTGTAATTCTCGCTGCCGCCCACACCGTGTGTTTTCCGTGGAAGAAAACTACCCAAGATTATGCAGCCAAATACAAGCTGACATTTTACTGAAATGACTGCTGCCTGGTTGATCTCATCAACCGAATGCTGAATCCACCCTGAGCATTCGGAAAATAACTCGAGACATGTTGTGTGAGACAAGGCGGCGTTCATCTGTAGTATTTCACAGAGGAGCTCGGCATGGCATCACATATAAAAAGAGAAAGAATGGCATAAAGACGAGACAAAGACCACCCACATGTTAGATATAGGTAATGCTAATTGTTTTCGGCTCTAACTAGTATTTAGAACTGCTGAAATTCAGATAAAAAACAAACAAACAGATGTTATATTCTCATGTATTTAAAGGTTGTTGTTTCTTACTGTTGCAGGACACGTAGTATGTTACAATAAGCGAGCTGTGCTTGTGGCGAGGACGGCTCCGAATAAAAACTGTAGGGAAAAAAACATGAGGGGTTGATTATGCAGCAGCCATGAATCCTATTAGTAATTAAGAAACTATAAATGCTAAATTAGAGAAGTTTTTACAAAGTATTTCATTATCATCATCCACCCAAACTTTATCCTTAACCATTTTTTCCAACTATTTTCACCAGTTTTTTTAAAATATTAAATTAAATGTGATACATTCCTGGATTATATTAAAAAACATATAATGCTGCTGCTTCTCAAGTCAAAGACAAGTTCCGTTAATAGTTTCCCCAACAGCTGGAAGAGTGAAAAAGGTTAGCTCTGGAATTAGCAACAGTGGATTAGCCTAACATGACCAGACCCACTTAAAGTGGACCGACCTTTTAAATTAAGTTCTCATTTTAGTGTCAGTCTCAGTCGCTCTTAATCAGAGAACAGAGAAATGTCTGACAGCTGAGTCTCATCCTAGTTGCCCCCCCCCCCCCCCCCCCCCCCCCGCCTGCTGCCCCAAAGCAGTCCAACTAGTGGAAACACATTACTGTCATAACATTATGAAGGTGACAGCATGGCGTGGACTTTTATAGTTCAGAGAGGCTGGAATGTCAAAGTCCTAATTGCATGAAATGCGTCTCACTCACAGCCCGCTATTGATAGACACATTGACAATAACCATAGTTAATCTATGACCTTCCAGTATCAGGGCTGTCACTCCTATCACTTAAAGAGCCTTAATGATTTGTGTAAAATGAATAAATTGTTAAGTGTTTCATGGTTTCTTCTATTTTTGGATATTTTTATATTTGGGCTGTGTCGGTCCGTGTTTTGGCGGTGCAACAAACACTAAATGTTTCTCTGGGGATACTTCAAAGAAACAGCAGCACCCACACATTAATGCTTCTCTTGGTTTCATTTGGAGGCAAATTAGGTGAAATTAAGCTGTTTCTTAAATCGCCAATTTTCTCAGGGTGAGGTGGTGACATTCCTGCTTAAGTGTTTTGTTGCTGACTCTGTTCCAGACTCTTTTTGTGTGTTTGTGTTTGTGTGTGTGTTTGTGTGTGTGTGTGTGTGTGTGTGTGTGTGTGTGTGTGTTTTCCAGAAAGACACAGAAAGTCGTACACAAAGAAACAGAAAGTCCAAGTGTGATATCTCCACAGGCGTATAGTATGTGCCGTTACTCATAATGTAGCTATTGTCACATTAGTTCATGAGGTTTGAAAGATTATTCATAATATTTCCCTTTTTCTATGTGTGTGTGATGCATGAATTTTTCATGGTTACGTTGCTTCTACTAAATTAACTATTTCAGAAACATAAACATCCATTTAATATCTGCCGCCTCCTCCGCTGCACTCTTTTCCCCCTCCCTCCATCTCTCACACACATTTCTAATTTGCTCCACTCTTTCGTCTTCTTCTCTCCCTACTTCTTCTCCGCTCTCATCTCCTCTCCACCACCCGTCCATCACGTTTAGGGACGTTAATGCAATGAAATATCCAGTCTGGCTTTAAAAAATGGATGCTGTTTTCTATTCCGTCCTCTCACTTCTGTCTGGCAGTAATTATGGCTGTCTAATTAGGCCTATGGAGGCTCTGAGAAGAAAGCTGTGGATGTGTGAGGGAGAAGAGAGACTGAGAGAGTGTGTCTGTGCATATGTATGGAAGAGAGGTTGTGCACAAGTTGAGCGGAATACAAAACAACGCTGTCTCATGACCACAGAGAGGGTTAGTTTAAAATCAAGAAGTCTCTTGTATCAACATACGCATTGAACATGAGATCCAGAGAGCAGACAATGAACAATAAGTGGAAGCACAGCGAGCTGCTACTAATTGCCTGGTGAGTCTTGTATTCATTTAGATGTAGCAGACTGTTATAAGACGACATAGATGGAGTGCAGACATTTAAATTGCCTTCTGTGATTTCACAAATTGGAGCCTGACTTTAGAGACTCCATTAATTGGCGTAGACTGTAACATTATGTTTCCCTTATTACACTGATTTCTGCCTTTTGTAGCGTCACTTTACAGATGGCTGGTTGAGCGGATGGATGCAGGAAAGTTGCACGTGTGGAAAGGAAAGAGGGAAGATGCCTTTTAAAAAATTAATCAGCCAATCCCAAGTATAGTTTAATCTCTTTGAGAAGGTAAAGACTCATGGCAAACTGTGCTTCTCTAACCTATCACATGCTACACACACTTCCCTCACTTGTTCATTAACTCACTGGACTGAGTCCGTTCTGGTCTTAATGAGTTAGTGTTGACATTCAGGACCTAAAATAATACAGCTTGTGGTGTTTTAAGGATTCTAATAATTTGATTTTTGATCCAGTTTCTGCCCGTCTGTTCATTATTTTGAAAATGTTAGATTTTTATTACTGGTTTCAGGGCCGTTAACATTATATTTGTGCACCGAAGTGATAATTATTTTATAATCCAGTTCATCAAGTTTCAGTGCAGTGCTCTCTCCATTCTCCATCTTATCCAAATTTTGTGTTTTTCCTTAGTTAGTTTCTTCTTTTTTTTGCACCAGTTGCATTAAATATTTGATGACTTGTGGATTGGATATTGATGTCAGTCTACCTGTTGACCAGTGTATTGTCCTCTGGATTCACTCAGCTGTTCATTACATGCTCTTATATGTCAAGACTGAAATATCTGTGTATGCCAATAGGGTTTTGTTCCCTACTTTGGACTTATACTGCATAGTTAGACCAGTTAGTGCTTTCCCACGGGGATCAGAATCTTAAAAAAAAAAAAGTTTTATTAACAAGATGTAGGATACAAGGGTATCTTGAACCACGTGTTTGACATTTTAGCTCAGAACAACATGAGAAAAAAACAAGAACTATTGTGGGAGCGAGACAGTAAGGAAGTAATCTGTGCTTGTTATAATAGAGTTGGCACACACACAAACATGCACCTACACACACACACTCACACACACACACACACACACTTGCACGCATTTAAACTTTCTTCTAGACGGTAGTATACGTTGCCTATGGGCAGGCCTCCATAAAGCCAAAGGGCTAGTACCAAAACCACCCGTCTGTGACACTAGTCTGGAGAGAAGGTCACTCTCTACAGACACTCACACATACTCACACACGCACACACATACACGCACCGCATTGGTATGTGAGAAGGTCTCTCGGCGCCTACGGCTTTTAATTCTCTCCTCCTGTCATGCCTGACTGGCACCAAACAGACACACACGCACACGCACGCACACGCACGCACACACACACACACACACACACACACACACACACACACACACACACACACACACACACACACACGCAGACCCTGAAAAACATCCTTACACAAGACACAAAAACACTAGCAACTAGACCTCCTGCACACATGCACACACATCACTCAAACATCCTCAGTTCTGTCACTCAGTAATAAATTGGGTGATGGTTATATAGTCCAATCCAGGAACAGGCTTTACAACAGATGAGCAAGTACAAAAGACACACACAGAAGTACACACACGCGCGCGCACGCACAGAATTTGACATTGGCCTGTAATATTGCACTTTTCTCTCATACAGCTTTTAACACACACATGCTCGCTTCACTTGCTCCTAAGTCAGCGTGGCATTGAGACTTCAAACCTCAGACAATTGAGTCCTATCAGCTCTTAGTGTCTTCATTCTGTCTTTATTGTTGCCCCAGACGTCGTAGTTAAGCTTTAAAGGGCTAAATAGATTGAGTGATAAACTTTATCTTCTGTCTCTTAGAAACATCTCAGTCAGATAGATGGATGAATAGATAGAGAGAGGGGGGGGGGGGATTTCAGTGTTACAGCATCTATCACATAAATGACAAAAAAAACACAGTAACACTGATAAATGTAAAATGTGCATTGCCACTGAGTGGAGGAGTCATTGTAGATAGCTGTAACTCCTTATTGCAAGCAGAGCTGAAGGAGCCTCCAACTGAAGATGGTGTGTTGTCCGAGCAGAAGGTTGTGTAGGAGGTGTGTAGTGTCGTCCATTATGATGAGCTTTTATGGGATAACAGGAAGGAGGTGGAGAAGAAAGAGCAAGAAAGATAGAAATCAAAAAAGGTGTAAAGAGAAGATACAAAGTGAGATAGAGGCACAGTCATGTCTATTTTTCAATGCATTTCTGTTTCCTACCTAAGAACAAGCAAAATGGTGCTTTTCACTCCTGCAGTATTCTGATGGGATTGGTTTTACCTGCAGAGATCCTTTGAAATCTTTAAAGCACAGTTGTGGTTTATTTCAAGTCTTGTCTAGTTTTATTTCTCAGTCATTATAACATTGTATTCAACAAAGTGAATTCCTAGATCCTAACATCACTGACAAATTCCCACAGTGTGAGAGGTCAAACTGCACAACTACAGCAAGTTAATTGATCTGTAGACATGACGGATGATTACAACAAACTAGTGATGCACAATATTGGATCTTGTGCCGATATCTGATCTCATTTTGGCCAATCGACGATGCCAGCCCTGATATATGCACATATTTTCTCCCACCTGACTGAGGAGACTATTATGCATGCAATCATACATTTTGCCAAGTATGATCAAGTAAGACAATATATGAAGGAAGAGTTTAGGAGCTCAGCATTAAAACTTTAATGAACTTGCCAAGTGGGTCGAGCAATTTTCTTTGAGTTTATTAGACAGACAGTATTAATGGGTAGGATTTAATCTGTGGTCCTCACTCTGGAGCAGAAGGTGGCGGTGATGTATCTAATACACTGGTTGCCAACTGCTGTTATGAACCAAAAAGAAAAAGGAAGAAGCAGAAGTTTTTTTTCAAACAGTGTGGTACATCCTGTCAGCAGAGATGTTTCACCTCTGTGCAGCCGAACACATCAGCTCCTCCCAGACTGTCACCCTGACGGTCCTGGTGGTTCCTCGGCAGACTCCACTTCACTCAGCTGCTTGACAGACCTGCTGTTTCTTCCTACTTTAACCTGGATAACAGACCTTGGGTCGGTGCTCTGGTTGGCTCCACAAACAGAGCCGGGCTAGCTGAGAAGCTGAAATAAAGACAAGTGCATATTTACTGACAAGCATCATCATTGTCCATTGATCCAGGTTCCCTGATGATGTCGGAGAGTTGTAGACATATCCATTTGCTGTGATCACAGAGAACTCTTTGGTTCAGGTCAGGCTGGGTCTCAGGTGACCCAGTGAGAATACACTTATCAGTACAGATCATCTGTAGAAAAACAAGCATTAATGCTGAATGGAAACTATGCACTCAACCAGTGTGCTCTCCTCATCCTGGAGACATCAAACCTGAAGGATTAACTCACACTTCAAATATCACTGACACTTATATTTGTGTCTATTGTTTATCAGACAAAGCCTGGCATAGCTTTGTTTATCCACATCCGTTTATCTTTCTGACTACATCACAGACAATAAGATTTGGTTTACTGACAGTCACAAGTACAGGAGACAGAGCAGTACCCTCTTTTGTTGGTGACTGTATTAATATGGATACCAATTAATGTTACCAATGTTATTGCATTGAGAGATTATCAGTAAAGTTGCATAATGAATATAATACAATTTCAGAGATAAAACAACATTGTCACCTGGTTCCACAGCAGACAGACAACAAAACACAAATATTTCATTCTGGCTAAAGTTTCCAGTGAAATTAGTTTGTGATTTGTTGCTTCTACAGTCTTCACTTCTTATGGAATCAACTAGGTGAAGTCTGGACAGTGACACTCTGCCATTGCAACCCACACTGTTGTTAAAGGATAGCAACCGAGGCTTTAACTGGATGCTAGCCCTGGTCTACAAGCAGCCTCGAATGAAAAAATACCTGGCTTGATTATGTTTGAAATTGCCAATCAGATTTATTTAATCATTAATTGAAGGTTGTTCTGGATTGTTCTGGCCCACTAACCCCTGTCCTCGGACTAAATCAGACTTGTGGTTTCCAATCTTTATGTTAAGATAAGCTGGCTATAGCTTCATATTTACCATGCAGAAACGAGGGTGGTATAAAAATCCCATTAAAAAAGTGAATTCCCTAAAATGTGTCACTATTCCTCTAAAGTGGTCTATGATTTCCCACAGAATTAATATCACCAAAGGACCTCTCAAATCCCTCAATACAGAATGTGGATCAGTCTGAGGTTTTATAGTTTGAACTTTTAATTACTTGACTTCTTTGGGCAGAAGTTGGATAACAAGTCCTCCAAGCTGAACGACAAAATGCATTATGTGTAACATACTTTTAGCACAGCATAAAGTGCTTTCTGATCTGACGCTTACATCAGCCATGTGGTTAAAGTCAGGGAACGATTGTGGTCATGGTTACAAGAAGCCAGCATTGACTGTTGGTAGGAAACAGGAAACGGTAGTCTTCTGAGTCAAAGTTCAATGTTTTCTTCTTCTGTGTAACTGCCCTGTCTGGCACCCTGCAGTATAACTAGCTCTCTATTCTCTTTTTAATCCATTTTTGTTCTCCTATTCTCTTCTCTTGATCCCTATTTTCTCTGTTTACTCTGTCTTCTGCTCCCCTCCCCATTTCTGTCTATGTCCATATTACAGATGATATTGGCAGGCTGTCCTCCTCTCCAGAGCTGAGGCTGTGTTTATCTGAAGCTGTTAGGCCGTGAACGTCAACATCACCCAGAGCAGATGAGGCTTGAAATTCATTTTGGAGGAACAAGAAATAAAAAGTTTTTTTCCCTTCCTGTTCATTTTCTTTTCTCCTGTCCTCACACTTTGTTTGCCTCTCTCCTAGTTGTACGTTTCTTGTTTTGGCAAATGAGAGCGCCTGCTCCCAGAGATATATGTTTTTTTTCCATTCAATGCGTGTGTGAATGACAGTGATGGCTTTTTGTGTTCTCTTCTTTTGTCACAGCTAATAAATTTGAAATGGAGAAAGAGAGAAAACTATGGAGATTTAGGACTGAAGGTAATGGAGAAAAGGAAAAGATGCAGGAGGAAGAGAAAAGTTGAAGGTCACCTATACCCTGTGCAGGCGTACGTTTAGAGTTGGATATTAGATAGCAGGGTTAAGATTTACTTTTCTCCACGACAACAGAGTGGGATAACTAGAGGGCCGCTGGGGCATAATAGAGGGGCATTTAGGTGTACTAGAGGGGCAACTGCATGAACTAAAGTGGCACTTGGATGTACCAAAAAGGGAGCTTGGGTGTATCAGAAAAGCACTCAGGGGCATTTGAACACTTGTTGTGCTTGGGTGTATCAAAGGGGAATTTGGGGGACCAGGGAGATACTTGGAAGTACTACAAAGCAGAGCAGCAAGCAGTTGATTTAATTGCCAACTATTCTGATAATCGATTTATTTTTTGGCATTTGGTGTCCAAAGACATATCCAAAGACTTTGGATGTCCATTGTCCAAACATTCCAGCTTCTCAAAAGTGAATATGTTCATGTTTATTTAGTCTTCCATATAGTAGAATGAATGTCTTTGATTGTGGACTGTTGGTTTGGGAAAAAACAAGACACTTGAGGACTAAAATGGCACTTAGGTGTAACAGAGGAGGACTTGGATGTATGAGAAGGACACAATAGAGGTGCACTTGGGTGTGTGGCATTTACATGTATTAGGTCCATTTTACTAGGTGATGCTTGGGTATATCAGAGGCGCTCTTGGCCATTGTAGATGGGCATCTCAGTGTCCCAGAGGGTGACTGTCATTTAATAGGGACACATGGGCTTACTGGGGGAAATTTGGGTATCCCTAAGAAGAGGGGCTAATGCATACATTACATCCACTTAGGCTGACCATAGGGGCACATGGGGGGAGACACAGGTTATGAGTTGGGGTCAAAAATGAGGAAAAAGAGAGTTGAGAAGAAGAAAGAGAGAAGCTGGAGCACAAACATAAAAGTTTCCCTGTGTACAGTACTGGGAGGTTTCAGTAGAGATTTAGAGGGTGCACCTGTGCATATTTGTGTTTGGCTACTTGAATGTGTTGTGCTTCGTGCAGAGGTGATAATAATTCACAGTTTCTCTTTATGCAGCTACACAGGGTAGAGGTGAGAATACTCTTGTGTGCTTTTTTCTGTGTCATGCTGTCAGATGAGAATATGCACGCATGCACACAATATGTATGAGGAAGAGAGTCTGTGTGCAGTATACACACACACACACACACACACACACACACACACACACACACACACACACACACACACACACACACACACACACACACACACACACACACACACACACACTCCCCTGTCCTCTCTGCATCAGCAATAATTCACAAACATGCAAAAATACGTTACATAGACAAACACAAACATAGATGAAAGGCTGCTGCCGTGTTGCCAGCTAACATGTGGGCAGCGTCTCTCTGGGGGGCTCGAGTGTTGATCATTTCTCTAAGTCAACACACCACAGCTGCTTGTGTTAGCTGGAAGAAAATTGGATGGGATGCTAACAGGATGGTTTGGCTGTGTGTGTGGGAGGGCAGAGTAAGAGAGGCTTTCTCCATGTCAAGAGTTTGTGGTCAAGAGTAAGTATGAGACAGATTTCGTGTGTGAGGCAGAAAAAGACAGAACCACAGAGAGATGAACAGAGCGAGCGTCTCATCAATTATAAATGATTGAGATTTTGGCTCAGTTTATACGATAACTGTGCATTTACTTACTGTGAAAGATACATCAAGCAAATACAATGCAGTTGTTTCAATGCAATACACTGTACCCCCCTGAAATTGAACTGTTAAGTCAGTTAGGAAAGGGGCATGCCAATGTTTTTGTCATACATATGTCCACACAGCAGTCATTCATTAATGCAAACACTTAAATATACTATATCTTATCAAGTGGAAACAGTAAGTAATAAAAAATGTAGCTGTGAATTCTTGGTAATCTGTGCAGCTTTATAAATACGAACAATTTCTACTTTAGGAGGTATCTGTTGCCTTCCTTCAAACAATGCTAGTCACTTAAGGTTAATTGCATGTAACAGTGTTCTATGTTAAGTGTTTTAATGGAGCACAGGAGCAAATGATCTATTCTTCTATCCTATTTTATGCAACATTTAATTATACATTCTTTTTCTGTACCCATGTTAAATTAACCCTTACATTCTGACCCTTCACAATTGTGAAGTGTCCCCACATAATTAATCTTAATGCCAAACTTCTGAGCTAATTACATTTTTTTTTTCATTCATGATTTTCCCCTCAGCAGTCATTAATAAATGGGTGATTCATCCTTAATTAAGCTTTCAGAGAGGAGAATGAGTGTATTCTAACAGCCATGATTATTTCAGTAGCAGTTACTGAATGCAACAACAACTTTTAATGATTTATGATTTTTTAAATACATATAGAGCAAATGTAACCTGGAATACAATATAGAAATGTGTATCAGCTGCTCAAAAATAAAAAAGTAAACATTTCCATTTTTGTATATTCTGGGTCACTTTCAGAAAAGTAATCAAATATCGGGCTGTTTAGGGTTTTTTTTTTTTACTGCCCTCAAATGAGAAAACAGGTCAATTTCTAGCTGAACAACATGTAAAGGTTAAGATAAACACAAACAATACAGAGAGAAATATGAACCCTGTCAATAATGCACGAGTGTCAAGCCTCTGGCATATTATGTGACAGAGTATGGAGTGAAATTCATTAAAAAAATGGAGTGCAAAAATAATACTGATGCTGACCTATACACCCATAATTTGATCCTTGGGCCTCTGGTCACAAAATGGCCAAGAATTACTCGATTATGCTCGATTGCGCTCGCACCTCCGACGTCTCCCCCACACTGCATTCTACTCCCGGGCTGTATGAATTCATCAACACCTAAAACGTGACCTTTTAAAATGTCAGATCGAAAGACATAATGGATTTATGTAACTTTTGGAGCATGAGTTTTACAGGCTCCGATATCACTGTTGTACATCATCGTATTTTGTTAAACCGGGAGTCGGGAGATCAACAGCGTAAAAGCCTGTGACCTATTCCCATCTTCAACCGCTGTTTGAGAAAATGTAGTCAAATTTCCACCTTGATATTAGAGAGAGGTTAAACAAACCCCTCAGTGGTTCTGCGTGTCTTAACTTTGCATTTAAAACGCTGGTGTGAGGATTGTTTGTATTCTGCTGTCTGTGTCTGTATGTGTGTACGCACACGAAGGCACCAAAGCACTTAGAGATCTTGTGAAGATTACACGTTCTACTTTAGAAAAAGGTCGCTGTCAAGTTCACGGTGGCAAGTGGAAGAAAGCAGACAATTATTTTCCTTCATCACCATGTTGTGAAGTGTGTGTGTCTGTGCATGTGTGCGTATGTGCGTGTGTGCATATTTGAGCTCCCACCGCTGGGTTAGAAGTAAAGCTGTTCATTTCGCAGGGTTCACATGTTTTGACCTCTACACTGCTAATCACCTGCAGAGAGCGCGAGCCAGAAAATGAGATGGAGCGAGGAGGAGGAGGGAGGGAGGGAGGGTGGAGGAAGATTTCAAGACAGATAGAAGAAGATAAAGGGGATGAGAAGACTTGAAGGTGCACCCTAAGGTGGACAACAACCAATAGGAGGAGATAGAGTGTGGGTGAGAGAGAGAAAGGTGGTAAGAGATTGATTTGGATGAGGATGTTTTTTTAGGAATGGAAGGGAGCAGAAAGGGTGGAGGTAAGAGGGATTGAAGTACACTAAACCGATGAATAAGATGTAGAGAGAGGGAGAGCAATTAAAGATGAGGAAGGGAAAGGATGTGATGAGGGAGTTGGAATGGAAAGGAGTGAGTGAAGGAGGGAGGGATGGAGGAAGGGAGTGGGGGAGAGAAAATTGAGAGAGAGATGCAGAGGAATAAACCTTAGCTGTCAAGATCTCATCAGAGGAAAGTACAGCCTCAGGGCATCACCACCTCCTACTAGTAACACTGGATTAAAATCATTAGCACACACACATACACATGCACTCACACACACACACACACACACACACAGTTCATAGAGAGTGGAGTGCTTTCTCTACCAAGACATTAAATGGGATCTGTAGGCTTACTGGATGGATATAGCTGCTTTGTGTTTGCATGTGTGTGTGCTTGTACGTGTGTGTGTGTGTGTGTCGGCCTTGATTGATGAAGGCTTTAGATTTCGGCGCTCCTTTCTGTCAGCACACTTGGCTACTCGTGTGTATCAAACCTTAATACTTTTTTTTCTTTCTTTCTTTTTCTTTTTTTTGGTACTGACCCAAATGTGTCTTCATCACCGCGCACTGGAAACTGTCAAGTACCCAAAGCTGCTGTTGAATGTTTGGTCAGATATGCAAAGTTGTACTCATTCCTTAAGTAGGTGATTCCTTAAATAGTTCATTTAGACTATTTTAGAGTGTTTTAATTGGGAAAAGCTCTCAATTGGTGTTTTTGTTTGGTATTCACAATCATATCCGCACTAGTATTTAACAATTTCAAACATCACCAGAGCTGCAACAATTACTCAATTAGTCAATCGGAAGAAAATTGTTTGTTTTTCATGCAAAAATGCCAAATATTGATTGGTATGGATATGCTCACATATGTGGATCTGCTGCATGTTTTTAAAATATATGATGGTGGGTTAAATATTTTTTAGTTTTTTGACTGTTGGCCTGATGAAACAAGCAATTTAAGGATGCGTTGGGCTCTTAATTGATTAACAAAGAAAATAATGCAGCACTAAACCTCACCTAGCCCTCCATGAGAGAGTCATGAGTTGAGACCGTCCACTTCTATACTGTGAAATTAAGGAAACCCTTTTGGCTCAAGCTTTTCGATGCAACAGTGTGACTACTTTCTGCATTTGAGCCAAAATGAGTTCCTGCGGTAGGTGTGAACCTGCAGCTTCATCTTTCCTGATGTCTTCCTCACTGCTCACTTCTTTTCACTAATCTGTCCTCTGTACTCCTTTAACATCTCTTTCATCCTTGCTCTCTTTCCTCTACCTATATCTCTTTGATTATGTGTGTGCGTGTGTGTGTGCGTGCATGTGTCAGCGTGTGTGTATTACAGACTGCCACTTCAGTTGAAACGGCCCACACTCTGTTTCAGCACAGGCTGAAAGAGAGCCTCTATACCTGAGGAAAGAGAAGGCAGCTTCACTCCTCTCCAGCAGAAGTCATATTGTCACCAAAGACTTTGAAGTTATAAATAATATCTCCTGTCTTTGATTCTCTTCATATCTGCTTGCCCTTAATTGGCTTGTCACACCCCCTTAATGTGTGTGTGTGTGTGTGTGTGTGTGTGTGTGTGTGTGTGTGTGTGTGAGTGTGTAAGTTAAGTTATTTTTGCGCCATTTTCTACAGCCTAAGAATAAAAGTGAGAGGTTTAAGCAGGCCTGTCTAAGTGTATTTGGTCCTATGAGGAGATCTAGGTGTGTGTGTGTGTGTGTGAGCTTCCTTTGTGTACAGTAAGTGTGTGGGTGGGTGTGTGTGTGCATGAAGGATAGGACGTATACTGACATTAAATCCGTACATATTTTTAAAGGAGGGATCTGTCAGCCTGTGGTTTCTGTCTGGAAGTTAAGTGACTTTTTTTTGACAAATGTAGTCTGTCTTAATGGAAATCCTCTCTGTCCATCAATGACTTGGTGTCTTCCCACATTCCTGATATATATACAGTATATCCCCCCTGTGCTAATTGTATTTGACACAGTCTACTCTAAGGTTTTTTGATTCAATCAGTCAATTTTGTAATAATTTTATCTCCATTTATGGCTCTTCTGACTCCCTTTGTGTTTCCATTCCACCGCTTTCAACAATAGATATCATTTTCTCTCTCTGCCTGTCAAATACACTTTCGTTGTTTTAGTTTGAACTCTTCAGTAAGTTTCTGACTGTGCAGAAGTTCTAGCTTTTTCTGTGTTTTAAAGTGTATTGTTCATATCTCTGATGCATATCAACCTGTATTGCTTTTATGCGCTCATGTCCCAAATGTATTTGGTTTTTCTTTTGGAATTGCTCTTGCTTGCATAAGTCGGCAAATATATGACAGTTGAAATCAATACTGGCAACATGATGAGTTTGCAGCCCTGCATTGAGCTTCAGTCACTAAAAAATTCACTGGATCCAAGAACACTATAACATTGCATATGCTAACTTTTTTGAATTCTTAAGTTATTAGCGCATGACATTATTGGCCCATTTATCATGGTGGTATCAGTACAGCAGAGACATTAAAGAACAGTAGCAGCCATCACCCGATCAATAAGTGTACTGAGCAGCTTTCCCGATAGCTCAGATTATGGAAAATGATTGGTAATCATGCTGCATGTAAAATACAAATAGAAATGCCAAAATGTAGCATTTCCATGCATAAATGACACCAAGTTAATTAAGTTTGAAGTGTTCTTTTTCAGTGTGATGGATCCTTTTTAAGCATGACTGATGGATGGGGCGATAATTTTAATGAAAGTGGGCACTCATTTTGGAAGATGATCAAACATGCTGGCACATATTCACCTCATCATCCATACTCATCATCTGCTGCTAGAAAAGAGTCATCTCTCAATCTCTTCTCTGTCTTTGGTTAAGAAAACAAGCATACCTGACTTGGCAACTATATGGTAAAAGTGTGTCTGTATTTTGTCTTTAATTTTGTTTGTGAAGGCTTTAGAGACCTGTTTTTCTCTATGGTATGAATTGTATTTGATGGAATAAGCCTTTTCAGTAGCACTCTACCCCCAATTAATACACCAGCCACCTTTTACTTTCCAGATGATTTAATGCACATTTTGTATTTGCAAATAAGACAGCCCTATTTGAAACATGTTTTATTCAGGCAGTCAATCCATTAAAACATGTAATTGCATTTAATTACATGACTGTCCATAGTTAGAAGCAAATGAATCACATTTTTTTTTAAAAAGTGTTAATACTATTATCATGGGAATGGGCAAGATTTCCTCTTTATTCAAATGTATTCATTGTTGTAAATTAACGACACAAAACAATGACAAAGAGTCAGGAACCCTCACAGGTACAGCATTTAGCTTTTTAACAATATGCTCATTGTTATGTCAAAGCACAATTCATTAAGCACATCAGCATTCACAAGATGCACTCCAGGCCTGCAGAGGGCGTACACATCCAAAAAGAGTTAGTGGAACACAAGTCTTTAACCTGTCTTCCTGGAGGGACTATATTCACCTGCGCACCTGTTAAGAAAGCATGGTATGAAATGTTTGCTCAGTTAGCCCTCTCACCTGCTCTTGGAAAGAAGGAATTCAAGTTTGGGCAGAGTTGTGGTCATAGAAAACACAGAACTTGACACTCATAACTTAAATCAAACTTGAGCTCAACAGGCAACAGATGGACACACTAAGCAGGTAAACGTCTCATTACTTCAGTACTGGTTAAAGATCACTCCCCGGATCCCCCAACTCAAAAGCAAATCACACAATGTAATTATGTCCAACGTCACATGGGGAAAAAATAAAGGCTCATAAAAACAGTAAAATACAAAAACAAAGTGAGTGGGAAACAGTGGAAAGGGAGTTTAAGAAAATTACCTTTGCTCTTTGTCAATACAGTGGTGGCTCTCCATGCCATTTCATAAGTGCAGTTGTTGACTGCAATCCGAACGATTTATTACAATGTTAACTGGCCTGCAAGCTGTAGCCACAATTGTAGCCGTTTTTTCTGTAAATGTGTTCCCTCGCACACAATTGGTTTGCTGTAAGCAGGATGGTTCAGGGCTAACAAGGTTGCCTACATTAGCATTAGCTGTACACTCACCTAACGGTATTCAAGGCTAGATGTATTCTGATGGTAACATGTCTTGACGAGAGCTTTGAAGCTCAACTTGCCTTTTTCTTCATCCATTGTTCCTTGCTAGTTGCTAGTCAACTTAATGCTAGAGGGCTAAAATACAAATTAACTTAATGTTTAAAGTTAATTAACAAAGAGCTAGTTTTGTAACAGGTGGAGGTGGTAGGACCCAATAGCAGCACAGAACCAGGGAGCAGTTTGCATGAGGTTGACCAAGGTGGAGTTTCTGGGCCCTCCTGACAGGATCAAAGCCAGAAGACGCCCCACAGGCAATACTCAAAGTTAGGAACAGAAGGCTGGTGCGTTTACCCAGGAAGACACGAGTAGAGGAGGTCAAAACCAGGGAATCAGTGCTGGAAGGTTTGACATGAAGCAATTGCAAATGACGATCTGGCAAAGAGTGAGAGGACAACATGAGTATACAGGCTTGATTACAGATGGGGTGCAGCTGAGAGTCCAGGTGATTACTGATGAGCTGCAGCTGAGTGCCCAGGTGAACTGAGTTAACTGATGAGGTGGGTGTGGCTGATTAGCAGGAGTAGAGCAGGGGTGTGGTGAATGGAAATTTACCAGCAGCAGGAGAAGAACAGAACAGACTGTGGCTGTGTCTCAATTCAGGGGCTGCATCCTTGTAAGGACGCGGTCTTTGAAGACCGCATGCTACTGAGGAACCTCAGAAGGATGCATCAACCGTTGTGAAATGGGACAGTCTAGCCTTCGAAGCATTTCCTGGTTGCGTCACCAGCTGTTCCTGCCCATAAGACGAGAAAGGCATACACAGAAGAAAAAACACACAGAAGTATAAGACAAACAGAAGAAAGAAGAAAAAACATAAGAATAAGACAAACAGAAGAAAGAAGAGGTGGTGGTGGTGGTGGTTGGAGACGTTACATATTTTATTATTTTTTAGTTATTATAGTATCATATAATTTCATTATTATAACAAATATTTCAAATACTACTCATGTTATTTTTAAAAAAAGAAAAAAGAAAAAAATGTAAATCATTTGGAATTTTAGTGTTGTATTTAATAATACATATTTTGTTAATAGTTTGTTCATAATTGTACATCATTTTCTAATAATAATCTGTAAATAGTTATATCTGATGTATTTTTTGTAAATAGTTAAATGTTAAGACTGCCCCCTTGTAGAGTTAAGTTTCATCCTTTGCTAATAAAAGAAAATATTAAATCCCTTGTTGTTCCTGAACAGTAGCACTTTATGCCGTTTGCTAATCCTGTTATAAATTGTACTTAAGTTGTAAATACTAAATGGAAAAGACAACGTACAATGACAACAATTAAAAATGTTTTTTATTTTATAACAATACCATATAAAAACATAAACATTTATTAACAATAACAACCATTGTTCTTTTCGCGGGACTGCACATAGATATATATGGAACACATGTTCTATAGATATCTATGGGACTGAACAGCGGCGCGCAAAGGATCTTGGGATATATAAGGCCGCTAAGGATAGTAGCGATGTATCCTCAAAAACAGGGAAAACAAGGACGCATTTTGAGGCTGCGTTTGAGCATTCGTTTGAGGAGTCTTCGAATTGGGACAGGCCTTGGCGCGGCGCTGTGACGTAACCGCCCTTAAAATGCGTCCTTACAAGGATGCAGCCCCTGAATTGAGACACAGCTTGTGACAAGTTTCAAATATGTTGTTCCTGCTGTATTCATGTACAAGGTTTCCAATACGTTTTTTCATGTTTTTTATACATTGGACACATTTTAACACATACTCCCAATTGAACTCTAATGTGTGTGTGAAATGTATTTTAGCCATATTGAAAGCTCCTTATCTACCAGTGTGTTTCTCAGAAGAATCAAAACAATTTCAGGTAAAAGACTTAGACGTGTTTATAGATCTGCATGGAACTGCTGGATACTCTTGTGTGTTACTGAATGTATTTTTGAAGTATGCTGCACTGTATGTGCGCAGTAGATCCAAAACACTCTTTTCAAGGTTTGTGTGTGTGTGTGTGTGTGTGTCTGTCTCTGCAATGCCAGAGGCCACTCAATTAGCTTTGGCGTACATCAGATATGGGACTGAGTTCTGCCCTGAAAGCACCTATCAAGTAACACATAGACACAAAAACACACACACCATCGCCCTGCTGCTAGCACACTCTCACACAGCCACACACACATCTTGCAGCAGAGCTACAGTAGCAGGTGTGCTGGGGCTTGGCTAATTGAAGAGACCTCATTGATTGGCTGGTTATCTGAGATGGGAAGTGCTTGGAAATCTATAGCCACCGGCCGCAAGGAAATGGTGTGTGTGTTTGTGTGTGTGTGTGTGTGTGTGTGTGCGCGCACGCGCACAGGCAGATGGATGTGTGTGATTTTGGACATTGACTGTTAGACAGAGGTGAGCTCAGTGTGTATGTCTACATTCCTACAGATTAATTTCAACTCTTGTTTACTGGTGAGTTGGAAAGGCAGAAGTATCTTGTTGCTGCTTTACTGATAACAAACACCTGTGTGTGTGTGTGTGTTTGTGTGTTTATACTAGAGTGCGTAGGAGCAATCATTTACATGCTGTCACACTGCACCACCCTGTCCACGTTCACGTTCTCGATGTGACTCATTCCACCTCTAAAATAGAGTTTGAAGTATATTTCAGCCCAATTTGTGCATTGAAGTTTTCAAGCGGCAACAGATTGAATCCAAGACCATCTGGTGGAAAAGTGAGTGAGAAAAAGGGTTCAGGAGGCTTTTTTTTAATAAGGCACTTTATTTATCTAAGACAGCCCCGCTTAGCTGAACTCTAATTGTCAACAATCTCCTTAACAAATAAAGTTTATATCTAAAACCATTTCTTACAGAGAAATACTCCATTTTCAGCTCAATAACAATTCAGCAGGGCATCCTGCCCTCACTGCAACGAGAGGGTTCCATAATACACTACACCTTTCAGATAATCCAGACAATCCTGTTTTTTCCCTCAAGGGGAGTAAAATTTAGCCATCATCCAGGGACTGAGTCCCAGTTGGAACCCACCAGAAGTAGGTTTGTGTTCTACCACTCAGAGCTTTGGCACATTTGCTCTTTTTACATTTTTTTCAGTGTCTCAAACATGACTTCTTAGCAGCGAAACCAGTAGGTATGCACAAATGTTCCACCCAGTCCTTCCCTACTCACTGTGCATCGTGTGAATCTGTCCATGGTGCTGTTTTTATTTGTCTAAAGAGATGATAAAAAAGCCAGGGGAGGGAACTTCCTCCTTCCTGTTTGGTGACACAGTGAAAACATTCACAGCAGGACAAACTTGCAGATATACCTACCATCCAGGAGCTCAGAGAGACAGATAAAATAGTATCCGGATGTGTGTGTGTGTGTGGGTGGGGAGCTCTGCTGATAGGAACATGGGATGGGAATGAGTGAGTAGAGGGGTTGATGAGAAGGATCTCTCTGCAGATTAGGACAGATTGTTTTCCCAATAAAAAAAAAAAATGAAGAACATTCTCTTCTTTCTCTCAGTTATTCTCACAGGGAGATGGAAACAGACTTTGAGGGTTAGCTGTGGGTGACGGAGTGCTGTGTGTGTGTGTGAGTGAAACATCTTTTGCATATTCAAAAGGGAAGAAAAGAAAGTTGCTGGAAGTCTCATCACTTTTGCAGTTTGACTCATCCACATTTTAGGTTCTTTATTTAAATGAGCTAATTAAATTCACTGTACTGACTATACAAGAGTCAGAACACACACACACACACACACACACACAGTTATTACAATCTGAATGTTTCTATTCTTACCCAGATGATCCATATCTTGGAAGGAAGACAATGACCCTGGTTATCTCAGTTGCAGGCCACTGGGACCCTACTTCAGTATGCAGGAGGTTGCACGTGTGTGTGTGTGTCCCAAGGGTTGCCAGGTTTAGTATGCAGGATGTGGTCCTCTGCGTTAATCGATGCTGAGGCCTCTTTATATTTTTGATTATTCTCTCCGTTACATGCATATACACACACACACACACACAGACACACACACACACACACGCGGTGGTCTCTGTGGCCTTGATTACTTTCTCCTCTCCGTTCTTTTCCTGTTTGCTGGGGGTCAATATACATGATCTCACCCTCCTAACAGAGCTTTAATCAATGTACTGATCAGTGTGTGTGTGTGTGTGTGTATAAGAGATAATGATACATAACACCATGAAAAAAGAACTGTTTTTATGCAGACCCACACACAGTTATAACAGTGTAAAACTAACAGAAAGGTGCGGCGTGCTAGGACGGAGCGCCAGTGTACTTTTTTTAATGTCTTGTGGGACTCCGAGATGGACTCTGAGATGTGGGATTAGGTAGAATCCATTATCGGTGGTTCACATCAGCCCATCTCATCACCTTTAAAAGCAGCACTTTGCCACTGTGACACACTGAAAGTTTGGTAATGGAGCACAGAGCCCGCAGGAGCTTCTTCTGAGAGGAAATTAATATTCTCGTGAGGGGAAGTGGAGAGTCACAACTTGCAAATACACCGCAGCTCAAATATGTCAGCAAGGGGCATGTATTAGATTCACATGTATGGCTGTAAAGTAAAGGCACAATAAAAAAATGGATGTTTATTCACAAAGCTAGTAAGAAAGCTAAATGATAATAAGGGTTTCCAAAGCGTGCGGGGGGGAATGGAGTCAGACGCTCACAACGCGTTTTGAGAGCAAGCAAGGACAGAATGAAAAGCGAGAGATGTTTTTTGAAGACACGAGAGGAACGGTATCTGTGGATTATAAGCAAAGCAGCAGGGGGTTCCCTTTGGCTCGGTATCTTCAAAGTTAGGCTCGCTCACTTTTGTCAGCTTAAATCATGCAAACTCGAACCGAGAGCAGAGTAAACAACAGGCTCTGTGTGTGCATGTGTGCCCCGGTGCACGGCCTGTACTTTATCTTCAGTGTTTGTACTGCAGGTTGTGATGTAAGGTTAGTCTGGAAATTTGCCTCGCTTTTATCTGTGCGTTCTTGTGTGCATGATGGCTGCTTTGTGTATCCTGCAGCCGTTTAGAGCGTCATTTGAAATTAGCGCTACACGTACATACGATACAATGCACACATGAACAGTAGGGACAGCGTAGGGGTAGTATGGGGATGTTGCAGGGTCAACAGCCCCATTTCTCTACCATTGTAGCTGCACAGTGACAAATATGCTCATCAAAACAGCTGGATAATTTAGGGGCCTTTCATCCCACCTACGATGGCACCGCTGTCACTTTTTCTGCTGTGATCTCAGCTTTAACACAATAGCGACCTCCTTGAGTTCCCATTATGCAAACCTGGAAGTTCTATATATACATATCCTTAAATCTCTTCCAGTAGGACACAAAGTACATAGGCAAGTATGTGATTTCTGTCATATCCATTCATGATGTGTGCGAATACGTAGTTAAAAAGTAAGTAAATCTCCAGCCTTACTCCAGGATTATTTAATATATACTTTCAAAGACTTACTTTGATTTCCTACAATTCCCTGAGTCCAGAGAAACATACATACATTTGGCTTTGGTGCTAACACCTTTTATAGCAAAAGCAGAAGTGCCACAGTTTTTCTGATACAAGTGCAAATCAAAGCTGTTGGGGGGCGCTAGAGCGCACATGACAGACTAGACGTGCCTAGGTGAGGCTCCGCTCCGATAAATCGAGTTTTTCATAAAAACACCACTTTTTTGACCAAAGACAGTAAAAGGAAGGTTGTAAAACTCGCAGGGGACGTTTTAAAAATGCCACCAAAGAAGCAAACGGCAAGGAAGCCCGAAGAAGAAACTTTGGAAACTTTTGAAAGTGGCCTGCTAACTGAGCTAACAGCTAGTCCCTCACTAGAAGGTGCAGCTATTCTCCATGCCATAAACGGGATGAGCAAGCAAATGGTCGAGAGGTTTAACTCGCTGGAAGAGTCTCTGCAAGCCAACCAAGCTACACTGACAGAACATGCGTCTCGTCTTTCCGCAGTGGAAGTAATGGCCAGCGACCACGACCACAGGTTAGCCGCACTTGAGCTACAGGCTAAACGCCTGGGGGATGCTAACAAGGCTTTACAAGATAAAGTTGTGGACCTTGAGGCACGTTCAAGACGCCAAAACATAAAGATAATAGGCCTGCCTGAAAATGCTGAATCTACTCGCCCGGTTGAGTTTGTGGCCAACTTTATTGAAAATCTGCTGGGGAAAGAACACTTTCCGAGACACATAGAAGTTGACCGTGCACACAGGCTGGGTGGACAGCCTGCTAACGGCGCTAACCGGCCCCGTGTGCTAATTGCCAGGATACACAACTATCGTGTCAAGGAGCTCATCATGAGGCTTGCAGCACAACAATCCCCTCTGATGTACCAAGGTCAGCGCATCCATATCTTTCCGGATTTTCCGGCTGAGGTTATGAAACAGCGTCAACTCTTTGATGAAACCAGGAAAAGATTCAAGTCCGCCGGTCTTCGCGCGGGATTCATCTACCCTGCCCGTCTGAGGGTTACCCACGGCAACGTCACCTCCACGTTCAATACCCCAGAGGAGGCGGAGAGGTTCGCAGACAATCTCGACACGTAAAGATGTCCTAGGAGTGTTGTGAGTGTTGGTCACCATGGACAAACTCTGTAAACGTAGCAGGGCTGGTCTCATGGCTGCCTTCAAACTGTAATTTATTTAACAACAGATCAGGTCAAATCCTAAAATAATAATATTATGTGAACTATGTTTTCTTAAGCAAACGTTTACAGGATCTATGGTATCCCTTATTTGGCTGTTTAATTGCCTTACACATTTACTTAAATTGTTTCATTGTGAGTGTTTCATTTATAAAGACTTTATATCGGATGGGAAGCGAGATGTTAGGTTGCTATTAGCGTTTTCACAGCTTAGTACTAGGATAAGCTCAGCTGGATTTCCCCTTAACAGTATGTTTATCCAGGGTTTTTTCCTACTTTGTTTGGGAAAGTGGGATTGGGGGGAGGGTGGGGTTTTGTACACGTTCGGTACACCTGTATGTTTTTGTTTTTTCGTGTTTCTGTCTGAGGCTTTCAGCGTGTCCACTATTCAAGTAATAACTGTCACAATATGTCATGCTACCAGTAAATAGTAGTAGAAGTAAAGGGGTTACTATGGTTAGCTGGAATGTAAAGGGATTGGGACATCCTATTAAACGAGCGAAGGTTTTCACCCATTTAAAATCTTTATCTTCTGACTTGGTGTTTTTACAGGAAACTCATATTAGACCGTCTGAGCAGTCTCGTTTAAGGTGCAATTGGGCAGGACATATTTTTCAGTCTACATTTTCTAGCAAGGCACGTGGGGTAGCCATTATAATTAAAAAGAATATACCGTTTCATCACATAAATACTATTAGTGATGACAGTGGCAGATTTCTAATTGTAACTGGACAGCTTTATTCTATACATGTCACTCTGGTTAATATCTATGGTCCAAATGTGGACGATGCAGGCTTTTTCCGTAAAATATTTGGTAAACTGCCAGACCTCTCAAATACAAACTTGATTATCGCTGGAGACTTTAATGCGATCTTAGACTGGCACCTGGACAGATCTTCAAAAAAACAATCTAGCCCTTCAAATGCATCAGTCACTTTAAACAGTCTAATCTCTTCAATTAACATTGTAGACATTTGGCGTTTGCAGCATCCAACAGATAGAGAGTATTCCTTTTTTTCCAAGTTGCACAACTCATACTCACGAATTGATTTTTTTCTATTAGACTCTAAGCTCCTATCAAATGTACTGGACACCAAATATCATAACATTGTCATCTCAGATCACGCTCCAGTTAGTGTTAATTTAGACTTTAACCAATAAAAACAGCAAACGACTTGGAGGCTCCGTCCTTACTTAATTAATGATGCAGATTTCTGTAAATATTTGTCAGGTAAATTTGAAGAATTCTTAGACACGAATGACACCTCTGATACTTCAGACTCAAACTTATGGGAAACGTTTAAAGTAGTCATGAGGGGTCATACTATTTCTTATGAGGCATCATTAAAAAAATCAAGAAGCTCAAGATTGGTTGAAATTGATAGTAAGTTATCTCAGCTGGAGACACAATATAAACGAAGCAACAATAATCAAACACTACAAGAAATTATTAATCTTAAATATGAGTACAATACAATTTTAACGAAACAAGTCAGTGATCAACTGTCCCGTTTGCGGACACGTTATTTTGAACTAGGAGACAAGCCACACACGCTGCTAGCCCGTCAACTTAGGGGGCAGCAAAATAGCAGGGCTATACTTAGAATTAGATCTGGTACTGGAGATATACTTACCAATCCAAAATCAATAAATAAGCGTTTTGTGCAGTTTTATCAAGAACTATACAAGGCAAAAGCAAAAGGTGATGTGGATTCTTGGCTTAAAAATGTTCCCTTTCCTAAACTAGATGATGCTTCACGAGAGGCTTTGAATGCGACGATAACTTTGAACGAAGTGACAGATTCTATCAAATCTTTTACGAATGGAAAGGCCCCCGGGCCGGACGGTTTTGGACCAGAGTTCTATAAAAAATTTTCTCGGCAGATATCCCCACTCCTGCTCAGGATGTTGTCCCACTCTGTTGAAATAGAAAAACTCCCACCAACATTATATAATGCGGACATTGCTCTCATACTTAAACCAGATAGAGATGAAACAAACCCCGCCTCTTACCGTCCAATTTCTATGCTGAATGTGGATTTCAAAATGTTTACTAAAATATTAGCCAACAGACTAAACCAGTTTATTGAATCTCTTATTCATAGAGACCAGACAGGGTTTATTCCAAACAGATATTCTTTTTTCAATACAAGACGGCTAATAAATATCATGTATTACAAATTTACTACAGGTTCAAAGCAGGCCATTTTATGTTTAGACGCCGAAAAGGCATTTGACCAGGTGGAGTGGGGATATCTGTTTAGAGTGATGGAATCATTTGGTTTGGGAGACACTTTTGTCTCCTGGATACGGATGGCCTACCTTAATCCAACTGCCTCCGTGGTAACTAATCAGGACAGATCACATCCCTTCCCGCTCGAGAGAGGCACCCGTCAAGGATGTCCCCTCTCGCCATTACTTTTCGCGCTAGCCATTGAGCCATTGGCAATTAGTATAAGGGAAAATAATTTGATTAAGCCTGTCATTATTGATGGTATTAGCCACAAAATATCACTCTACGCGGATGACATCGCTATTTTTTTGACAGACCCCGAACAATCTATCCCATATCTGCTCAATCTGATAAATGAGTTTGGTACGGTTTCGGGATATACCATAAACTGGCAAAAAAGCGACCTTTTGTCGCTCACAGCTGATTTAGACCCCTCATTCGTGACCTCAACTCAATTTAACATTTCAAAAAACTGGGTTAAATACCTAGGTGTTAAACTCACTAAAAAACCAGAGTTACTTTTTAAATATAACTTCATGGAGAGATTAGACGCCCTGAAAAAGAATATTGAAAAATGGAGAACATTGCCTCTGTCATTAATAGGCCGTATAAATACAATTAAAATGGTCTCTCTGCCAAGGTTCCTTTATTTGTTTCAGAATATCCCAATTTTCATCCCGATGTCCTTTTTTAAAATGATTGACTCTGTGATTTTACCATTTATTTGGGGATATAAGGCACACAGAATCTCTAAACAACATCTTCAAAAGCCAAAGGAATCTGGAGGCCTTGGCCTACCATGTTTCCTACATTATTACTGGGCCGCTAACAGTAGAGTGATGGTATATTGGCAACTGGCTAATAACCCTGATCCACAGACTGAGATACCATCCTGGTTAGCAATAGAACAAAGTCTACCCCAAAAAACCTCCCTCAGGGCAATTCTCTTTTCATTACCAAGACCGAGAGCCACTTGCAAGGGAGAGCATTACACAATAACTAATGCTCAAAAAATCTGGATGCAGATCAGAAAATTTTGCGATCTTCCTAAGACATCAGTGCACGCCCCTATATGGCATAACCATGCCTTTCTTCCTTCAAACACAGATGCAGTTTTTAAGGAGTGGAGTAGGAAAGGAATAGGGTCCATAAAAGATCTCTATGTTAATAAACATTTATGTTCATTTGAATTTTTACAAAAAAAATATGACCTGCCAAAATCAAACTTCTTTAGGTATTTACAGTTCCGTCATTACATAAGACAAAATATTTCATCATCTGACTCCTTGCCAGAAGAAAGTGCTATTTTTAAGCTCTTACTTGGCCCACCAGAAGCGCAAGGTTTGATTTCAAAATTGGTTTGTACTTTCTCTCACAAACTTGCACAACCTGCTGTTAAATTTAAACAAATGTGGGAGGCTGATCTTAATATCACGATTCAAGACGAAACATGGAAACAAGCCTTAAATGACATTCATCATTGCTCAGTTAACGCTAGGTTACAGTTGATTCAATTCAAGGTCATACACAGGTTACACTATTCTAAGGTTAAGCTGCATAAAATCTTCCCCCAAACTTCTCCCCTGTGTGAAAGGTGCAAGATATCAGACAGCACACTTGCACATCAATTTTGGCTATGTCCTGAGATTCAGGATTTCTGGTGTTCGATTTTCAGATGGTACTCCCATGCACTTAAAGTAAACCTGGACCCTGATCCTGAAACCGCTTTACTTGGCATCTCTAACACTTTGGAGAACATGGGTCGAAATGTTACTACGGTGGTGGCTTATGGTATGGTCATAGCAAAGAGATGCATTTTGAAAATGTGGAAATCTGACTCACCACCTAAATTCGAAGCCTGGCTGAGGGAGCTGGTAGGAATTCTCCACATTGAAAAACTGAGATACGAGATATCTGGCAACTTACAGAAATTCTATGGTGTATGGAGACCTATCCTGGAGTATTTGGAACTGTAGTTAACCCCCCTAAAGAGCACCTACTCTGACATGCTTGATGCACTCAAGTGGACATTCAACTCTGATGTTTTATTAAGCCTCTTTGTGTGTAATCTGTTTTTATATGTTATGGTTTGTGTCAAGTCTTTCTTTATTTTTATTTTGTTAATTTATTTATCTATTTTTTAAATTAATTTTTATTATTATTATTATCATCATGTGTATTTGAAGAGTACTGATATATTTGATGCACTCAAGTGGATATTCTACTCTGACACACTCGAGTGGACATTTAACTCGGACACTACATTAAGTCTTTCTGCGTGTACTTTATTTCGACATGTCATGGTTTGTGTCAAGTTTTTATTTTTTTATTATCATTATTATTATTTGTGTATGTATATTGTTCGTTAATTTGAAAATTGACAATAAAAATATTAAAAAAAAAAAAAAAAAAAAAGCTGTTACGGTAACTGATTTAAATGTCGTCTACTACTGTATATTCCCTCCTGAAATGTGAAGTGCATCCTTTGAAGCTTTTTATATCAGTTTAGCTTTTGAGATGTAATGAAATAATTCTAATTCATGAGAGGATAGACGGATCAGGTTGTATTGTGTGTATTCAGGCATCGCTACCAGGAGCGTGTGAAGTAGAGGCAATATTGGTGTTTATATCCTAAAATCCTGCCAATTTTGGAATATCTCTCCAACTGGGCAACCTTTCTTCTTTGTGTTTTCTGAGTAAAGTATCTCGCCAAGTGCCAAGTGCATGAGAAGCATTTGATTCCCTAGTAAACAACTCTTGTTTCAGCGCTATTGAGAGAAGCACAGAGTTTAGCAGACCTCCGGTTTCTAGATGTTTCCACGATTCTTGCTGAAGCTGTCAGGATAAATAAAAGTTAAATCCTTTTTTTTTTTTTTGGCTTTCTAGGATGTACTACTCTCACTTTCTCACATTCATATTTTATTAGCATGTATCAAAAATTAATGGTTTCGTGGCATCACTACATGCCCACAAACAGACATCAACCCACCGACGACCATTTTACTGCCAAATTAGTGTCAACCTTTTTAGCTTGTGTTCCCACTTCCACATCTCTTTGTAGAATTAACTGAATTAATTCAGTTAATGGAAATACACCTTTTTAGATAATTTCCTGAGAGTTTGAGCCCTTGATGCATTTTTAAAGTTATTTTTCTTTCAAAGAAAAGTTAACACGCCTTAACTTAAACCCTTGTGACAGCTCGTCCGTGCCATCCTCCTTTCTTTGTCTTGCTGTTTATTATTTCTCAACAGTAGACCAGCATTCTAACTTTATTTTCCATCCATCCATCCATTTCCCGCCACTTACCCTGTACAAGATCGCTGTAACTTTATTTTCTCCACTTTATTAAATTACACAAGATCAAATAAAAAAAAGTAGTGACAGCAAACCGGCTGCAATGAAATACCAGCTCTGTGTGAATGCATCACTGTCTCACTACCCTGCTACCAATTTATAAATAAAATATGTCCTCACTTCATTTTAATTGAACACTTTTAATAGATGCCCATATACAACATACAGTAGCTACCTGTTTCCCTCCCTTGTGTCTGTAATTTCTGTGATATCCCGTCAGATGCTTGAGAAGGAGTTATTTACTTGCACTTTTTATTGATTTTCATTATAAAATATTCAATTAGAAGTGCTTGAATGTGCTTGTAGACACACCACTACAGAATGATTGCCAAGTTTTCAGTGTCATTCCTCTTGTTATGCTTGGCTCACAATAGGAACATGCTCATGTTTTTCTATATTACTTTGCTTTATCCAGTATGCAATTAGATGTGTTTATATGGGCACAAACCCACCGCTGCCAACTCTCCACGGGCTCTACGATGCCAATATGTCAGATCCAATCTTCAGCGATTGCCCTCCCTGCTGCCATCTTCAGTAACAGCTTTATTAGTTTTTTTAGTACTTTATATGATTTTATTTGAACAAATATACAATTAGGGCGGTTTGTTACAGGCTTACAGACACAGCACTGGCATCCGTGTAGCAACTCTGTGCCAAGCTTGCTGTGCCAGCCACTCCTTGTGATTTAGCCCAAAAGAATATGTGCATTTCTCTCATGCCAATAAAGTGTTTCAAATCCTTTTTTTCTCCCCCCTCCTTTAAGTTTTATACCTCTCTGAGAAGGAGTTCATTTTAGTTTCAGTTTTCTAGGTATTCTTTATGCACCTCATGCGTCAGGTAAAGCGTCTTTGAGTATGTAGAAAAGTGCTTCATAATTAAAATGTATTATTATTACTGTATCTGCCATTTTTTCATCTTATATATTTTATTTCTGGCGTGTTGTTTTTCTTGCTTCTGTACAGTGTATTTTAGTACAGTGCAAACATAAATTTAGCTTATGGTTACAATTTCTATTTTCTAAGAAATATAAAGAAAGGTTTCTAAAAATGTAAAGAAAATAGAAACATTCTTGGTATTATAGCAGTTTTGGGTCTCCTTTAAAAGCAGATTTTTGCCACTCAAATTATGGTAGTCAGTTTTCTATCACCTCTATCATTGGAACTGTCACACAAATGAAAATACAGGGGGATGTGAAATAGGTCACTTATTTCTCTCTATCACTTATCATCAAATAAATCAGTGCCTTGTTTTGCACAAGAGTCTGACCTCATTTAGCTGCTTATGAATGAAACTGTGGTACTTAGTTTGTAGTCTGTGAAGATAATAAGAGAAGAAATTCCACAAGCAAAAACTCGACAGTAAAAATAGCATATTTACAGACTGTTCTCACAAAACTTCATGCAGCTTGTGGTTACTTTATCCTTGTAACATTTTTGCTATTTTAACCAATAGAAAATGTCAGATAATGTCTGGGAGGCACGGACTGAAACAATAATAAATTAAGTTAAACATTTACTCTCTCTCGCCTCTGCTCTCCCATCTCGCTCCTCATCCATCCGAGCACCGCTTCAGTTCTGACTCACTGTTGCACCCTTTCCCCCATTCACAATCTGCTCCTCGTTCTCTCTGCCGTTCATCTCTAGGGCACTATCGCCACCCAGGCTCCTTTTCGTATCCACCAGTTGATTAAGAATCTGTGGTTGAGCTCAGTTATTGCCTCTGTATGATCCGGCTGTAGATCTAGTAGAGGGATCCTCTTCTGTTATGGGTGGTTGTACATGTGAAATCATGGTGTGTGGAAGTCTTCAATAAGTTCACTAAGAAGAAACAAATAATGCCATTGAAAACCAAGAGCCCATTTCCACCAACATTTGTTCAATTTAACAGATTTTTATTGCCTGTGTGTGTCCGTGTATCATCGAGTGCCAACTGTCTACTCTCCGCGGTGTTCCCCTGTATCGGCTCTGTACTTCCTGTGTCACACACTGAGGGCAGCGCGCCAAGGGGATATCCAGCTTTTGCCAGCTCAGTGACCAGTCAGTTATTGGTCATTCACCACAGGGTTGTCCCCGTATTTGTAGAACACACACACACTAAACACAAAGTTGTGTCAAAAGCCGTAGGAGGCGCAGACACAAACACACTCCGTGGAGCCGGATGCAGCGCATAAAGAGCAGATTTTCTGCCTGTTGAAATGAACGTGTGTGTGTGTGTGTGTGTGTGGGGGGAAGCTCTGTGGTTTTGTCATACTGCAGTGCGGCTGTTGTGTCGTCATGATGTGTGGAAATGTATTCACTATTCTGCCACATTGTACCTTAATTGTCTTTCCAATAACTATACTATCCATGTGTGTGTGTGTGTGTGTGTGCATGTGCAAGCAGTGTGTCCCACTCATGTCAAACCTCTTCACAGCAATTTTAAATGAGAGAAAAATCCAATACAAATATTGTGTTCAACGCTCCTCTCTTCAGCTGTAGGAGGGGAAAACAAACAAATAAAAATAAAAGCAAAACAAGAGCCAGTGCATCCTAATGCCTGCCCTGAGTAGCCGACACACACACACACACACACACACACACACGCACACACACACACACATATACACACTCATTCGCTCTCTCATTCCCTCTTGTCTGCTAGCCTGCCGGCAGAAGTGTTTGTCTGAAAAGGAAATGGAATTTGATGATGAAAGTACCCTTGAAGCAGAGACACACACACACACACACACACACACACACACACACACACACACACACACACACACAGCTCCTAAATTTCACTGACATGGCAATATGACAGAAAATGTGTTTTTTCCTCTGCGTGGCGGCAGGCATCAGTGGCTGTGCTCTCTGAGAGAAGAGTGATGGAGGGATAGAAATGCCGGCGGAGGAGAGAGATGCTGCAAGAAGCGATATTGAAAGAGAGAAAGAGGGTAAGAGATATCAGTGGAGAGAAGATGGAGAGGGGAAAGTGGAATAAATGGAGCGGTCTGACAGCAAAAGTCTAGAGGAAGGGAAATTGGGGAGGTCAAGAGGGTTGAGGCAATGTTTAAAGAAAGTGGGAAGACATCTTGAAAGTGAGGAACAGAAAGAGGGAGGAAGTAAGGAGAGATGAATGGTGTGGGATAATGGTGGTAGTTAAAAGGGGGGAAAAAATCCTTAAGTCTGACAAATGAAGAAATATGCTACGTTAGCACATCATATAATGTACTTAAAGAATAAAGATCTACAACACAAAGAGGGAACACAGTGTACAAATAGCTTCCTGTCACAAAATCATCGAGCGAGAATGTGAAAATGCAGCAATGATTATGTTTGACAAATAAATGAGCGCTGAGCACAAAATTTGGCTCAGGTGTGACAGGAAAAGTGTAGAGTTGCACTGGGAGGAGAGAAAGCTTTACAGACAGTATATAGGAATATTAGAGCTGAAGTGACTAGTTGAATGATGATGAGTCAAGTGAAAGAAAATCACCAAATTTGATGGTTTCGGGTCCTCAAATTGGATAATTTTGCTGCTTTGAATGAAATGTTTTTGAATTTAAATTGAAAATGAAAAGTTGGCATTTTTGACTTTTGGTTGCACAAAACAACTAATTTGATGACATCACCTTGAGCACTTAGAGCACTTTTCTGTTTTGGCTGCATCATCAAATTAATCAATAATGAAAAGAATTGTTAGTTGCAGCCTTAATTACAGTAACACATAGTTATTTCAATGATACTACTATATTAAGGTAGACTTAAGGAAATTCAGACCTCTCTTTTAAGGAACCAATGTATAAGATTTAGTGGCATGTAGCAGAAATGGGATAAAATATGCATAAACATGTTTTAGATAGAATATAATCAACTGAACATAAGAATGATTGTTTTTTCGTTAGCTTAGAATTAGCCCTTCACATCTACATAGAGAGCAGGTCCTCTAACATGGAGGGCATCATTTTGAAGCCACCGTAAATTCTCCTTAATGTTTGGAAATGGAGGGTGAGATGAACGGTATTCATTTGGTTGCAATCTTATACATGGGACCCTTAAAAGAAGCAAGAATAATAATACCTTTATTTGTAAAGCACCTTTCATATAAGAGACGAAGCTCAAAGTGCCTTAACTTTAGCATCTTTTATTTTTGTTTAAGTAGAAGTTACAGGATAATGGTACATGCAAAAATCAGCAAACTGACTCCGTAACATCAGTTATGCAGCAACAGCCAGTTAAGTGTGCTAACATTAGCTGACATTAGCCACCAGCTACTAGTCATATCAGACCAGTAAAGGCTGTAGCAGCAAAACGTCTGAATTCTTTTGTTTTATTAATGTAACTATTAACCTGTAAGAGGCAGAATATGTAATTAATTCTTTCATAGGTTTTATTAAAAAAAAGGAAAAAAAAGTCTTGTCCCTTTTAAGATTTTATATTACTGTGTTTTTCTGGCCCACGTTTCCTCAGCCGTGTAAGTGCATATTGGCAAGATTTTTATGGAATGCTTACACAACATTTTTCTGCACTTACCTCCCCGCAGATTAAGACTGAAGATAAAACACCAGAATAAAGCCGAGAATCCAAAGATAGCAACCCTGGAAGGTTACAGTGAGCCAGGCCCCCCCTTAGCATTCAGATCACCAAGTGGTAATAACGTGTTGCGCCCAAGGCAGACTCCTCTCCTTCAGTTGGAGGATTACACCACTCGCACGTCAAGAGCAAACTTCAAGTGGGCAAGGTGACGTGATGTCCAGCAGACAGATAATACCTTCCGGCAGCAGGGATTATTTTGGGCTTGAGCTGTGTCACAGACAAAACCTTCCCTGACACATTTTATGTCTGTCAATCATTTTTAGTGCCTCCCCTTAAATACTTTTTATGATGAACTTTCCTACTTTGATAAGTGATGCGCAGTTGCCTTTTTAATGTATGGCGGTTAAGGTCGAGTCCATAAAAAAGACCTTTATAAAATTTGAGTATTGCCAGAGGAAAAGAAAAAAAAGGAAGCTAATCTCTTTGGGTAAGAAGGGGTGGAGTCAGAGAGAGGAGAGGAGAGGGGGAAGAGACACTAACCCAAAGAAAAAGATTGATGGCGAAAGAAAGCAATACACACACACAAGCATGCAGGGGACAGGAGGTGTTATTTTGTACTCGATCATGACACTGTGTACTGGCCGCCAGCTTAGCCTAACTCTCCACAGACGCATCTGTTTATCTTCTCTCTCCATCCCTTTTATCCCTTCTTTCACCTCTCCGCGACCAAATGCATCTCTTTTATCTACCCTTTCCTGTCTTTCCATGCCCGAATCCATTTTTACTCACCGTTTCGCCTTCTTCCTACCTGTCAAGCCTCTAGAGCCTTGACCCTGAAGCAATCAATAACCAAAAACGTGAGACACACTCTTATTATTCAGCAAATGTTCAAAACATCTGCAAAATATCTGCAAATCCTTAAAATAATCCTTCAAGCTTTCCACATCTTTTTTTTTTTTGTAATTTATAACCGATATAGATTTACCATATTAAAAGAAATCAATAATGTGTAGTGTCATTTACCTGGATTGACCTCATCAAAGAAAATGAGTGCTGCACGGTGCCACAACCATCCTGCTATCAAAGCGAGTCTACTGTATGACGTTGCCGTTGGCCTTTTCATCAATA
This sequence comes from Scomber scombrus, assembly GCF_963691925.1. Lineage (NCBI taxonomy): Eukaryota > Metazoa > Chordata > Actinopteri > Scombriformes > Scombridae > Scomber > Scomber scombrus. The sequence goes on from NC_084991.1 coordinate 11,621,670, forward strand.
ACAGTATCAGCAGCCATGTTACCGTTGGCTCCCCCAATTATGAGTGTCAGCTTCAATTAGCCGAGACAACACACTTATTGATCCGAGTCCACCGGCTGTTTGCACTCAGACATCCGCGTCCTCAGAGGTCATTCGACAAGCATCGCTTCAGCCTGAATTAAATACTCTCACACAACTCGACACTCGTTTTGGTTCTTTAATGTCTTGCTCCTCATCTGAAACGTATCATTTATGGTTGATAAGAAGAAGCAGTGAAGATGTTTAGCATTTATTGGATGTCATTTATTGTATGTCATTTGGATGCTTTGGTTATATTATTTACTTCACAGACGCATCTAATGTTTTCCTTCAATGCATTTCAGGGCTTCAACTAACAATTCTTTTCATTATCAATTACTAACTGTTAGTGTTTAGCTGATAATTCAATTCATTAACAGTGATGTTGAATAGGATAAAAGCATCAACTCCTGAAACCAGTGAATGTTTACTTAACGTATTAATCAATCATCAAAATTGGTGGCAATCTGTTTTCTGTCAATCGATTAATTTCTGCTGAAGTGCTGCTTCAGAAAGCTAACCAATCAAAACTGAGCAGGCTCATCAGGAAGAGGGCCTTAAAGATACAGGAGCTAAAACAGCATGTTTGAGACAGATGCTTAACTGAGTGGTTGTGTAAAAGAGCAGTACAAGTAGTTTTTATTCTGGTGGAGTTCTAGATTATAAATATAGACCTGGGAATCTGCAGGATATTTCCCCTTTAAGCACCTCAATATTTCAGCTCCACATAGCCATACTAGTTGGGTCATGTGATGGTTAGGTGTTGGCATAAGGGGGGGTTCCAATTTCTGAAGAAAGCTGTAAGATATGGTCAAAATATCAGGCAATACCTACATAAGTGGGCCTTGAGTTTAGAATATTAACCAGAGAGCATTAATGAAGTTGACTAATCTTGTCATTTTAAAGAATAGCATAATTTTGTTAGTACCACCTGTATGTGTCACAAACTGTTGCGTACACACACACACACACACACACACACACACACACACACACACACACACACACACACACACACACACACACACACACACACACACACACACACACACACATTGTCACACTTCCTTCTTCCCTCTTCCCCCAAACTCCTCCATCTCTCTCCAGAGGTCAGTTACATCCTGCAATCTTCTCTAGATCATTAGGTCATGTCATTATGCTGCTGGTGGAATTTAAACCACAACCTAGCACAACCTCCCAGGACTGTCTCTGCACACTAATGACCAGACACACACACACAGACGCAACTTGAAGCCATATTTTGTCTGGTTCTTTTCATGTACATTTCTCTGTTGGAGTTCATGATGGGTCACACTAATGACCACATAGACACACAGACACACACACAGAGGCACGAAAAATAGGGCAGTGTTTTTTTGTTGGGTGAGACCATTTTCACTTTTTAGCTCGCAAATATCTGGACGAGTTGACCAGCAGTCACTCCACTCCACTTGAAAACATATTTTCAAAACGTGACTCATAAAAATGTAGTAAAATATCAGTGACTGACATAAATATTCATAAGCTCAATATTTAGCTTGAATGGCTGCGGAGTAGCAAACACACATTTCAGATGGCACTGAGTCTCGTGACTATAAATGAATACTGTACTCTCAGAACTTCCCACGATAGCTCTCGGTTTGTTAATCCAAGTAGAAATAAGACGGGGGAAGAGAAATAGTTCTTTCATGCAACAGTGGAGATGCTTTGCGTAAAAGGCAAAAACGGTTTCATTGCTTTGTTGACCCCTGGCGCTGAGTTCAGATGCCGGATGAGAGCGTGTTTAATGCGGAAATGTTGATATTAAATCCCAGTGCTTAGGTTGTTTCAATGTTTATATTCGTGCTGATGAACTGAGAAAGAACGGAGGCAGAAACAAGAAAAAAAATGGACAGAGTAGTAGCATGCGAGACGGCGGTCTTCCCAGCGTGCGCCAGTGTGTCTTGCGGACCTGCAAAAGGATGTGTTGCTTTTCAAAAGGTGTTCCAGCTTCCCTCCCCTGAGCAGGCCGAGGTTAGAGGGGTTCCTGCCGGGGGAATCACCAGCCAGGCTGAACTAATTGCCCCTGACAGGGAGGAAAGAGGCTGAGAGGAGAGGAGAGAGGTTGAGAAGGGGTTGCGAGGAGAGGCGTAAATGCAGAGGGGAGGGGGTCAGTTATATAGGGGAGGGGGCCAGTTATATATATGGGGGGGGGGTAGATGGAACGAACCTGAGCGCAAAGAGGGTTTGAGTGGAGAATCGAAAAGGAGAGAATTTGGGATGGATGGATGACAAAAACTGGGAGAAAGAAGAGTAGGAGTTAGAGGATTTTTTTATGAGAGAAAAGAGCGAGCAGCACACGTGGTTAGATTGGCAGTTTGTTAGCAGAGATTGGGCGGTAAGAGGATTTGTGTGGGTGAGACACCGAGAGAAAAGTTTCAGTCATTGATATTCCAAGAAGGATTTTGCATCTCGGGGCGTCATGCCTCAGTGTGCCTGAAGAAACAGGACAGCGAGCGTGTCCACCCCACTGTGTTCCGCAGCTACTTCACTACATCTGGAGATGTTCGCCTGGAGTCTTACAGCACTGCTCCATTTTTATCTCTCGCAGTCTCCTCATCCTCTCTCTCTATTTCTCTTCTGTTTGCTTTCAGCTGCAACACAAAAATAAGCACATTATCAGGGGGCTTGTTGACAGCGCAGAGCAAGTTCCATATTTTTATTTTCTCCATTTCTCTATTGCCGACTTTCTAAACCCGTCCCTCTTACTTTTTCTGCACTATGCAGATTTCTTTTTCACTGTGTTTGACAGTCAGTTCTGATGACACAGCGACCTCTGATCTGCCTCCAGACTTGAGGGACATGGTACTGCATGTTTGTGTGTGTTGGTAAGGGAGAGAGCCCGCCTATCCTTTCAAACACATGTGTGGTTGTTTGTGGATGACACTCAGACAGTCTGTTTCTTGTCACATCAATCACACCGTCGCTGTGTCAGCTGAACTCTGCAGCCCCACCACGCTGGGGAAAACACAGTCGCTCTCACATTTTTACAAAATGATCCAAAGCTTCTCCTGCTATTTGAACTTTTAAAGTTCATCTGTACAGTACATTGTGCTTGTAGTTAATAATGTTGCACTTGCTGCATTATCGACTTTAATGGCTTTTAGTTTTAGCCAGGCCAAGTAAACTTGATAGTAGTTTCATTTGAAGTAAATAATACATGAGGAAGTAATAGGAGGTGCATTGTTAAAGGTGGCCAGCCGTATAAATTGCTGAAAGGCTGTTATAAAAAATGTATTTTGCCTATATGAGCCAGCATTACATACCTATGAAACACTGCCTTCAATCCATGGAGAAAAAAATACTCTCACAGTGAGTTTTGCATAAATAATGCATCTAGTTACAATTATTTCATGAAATGCCATTCCTCACTTTCCTAACATGTTACACATAGCCATCCATCACATTCCTCTTCCCCTCATCATTCATCAGACATTAGTGCTTCAATAACCAGTTGTGAGCTCCTGTATTGTCTAGTATGTATAACTCATGTTACATATGTACATAAACATCTGTAGTAGAAGTGTATATTGTTGTAGTCAAGCCATCATGTTTTTGGCAGCAGTAGGTCTGCAACTAACGATTATTTTCATTACCATTTCATCTGTCGACTATTTTCTTGATTTTCTGAACCAACCTAAAATATCTTCTTTTGTCCTGACCAACAGGTCAAAACCTAAAGATATTCAGTTTACTATCAGAGAGGACTAAAGAAACCAAAAAATATTCACATTTAATGAACTGGAACCAGACAATTTGTTGCATTTTTTCTTTAAAATGTCTCAAAATGATGAATCATTTATCAAAACAATTACATTTTTTGACGATCGACTAATCTCAGTTTGTTTAACAGTATGTCACTCTGCTTTATGTTTGTATTCATATGTATTTTCTGTGTGTGTGTGTGTGTGTGTGTGTGTGTGTGTGTGTGTGTGTGTGTGTGTAGTTGTTGAGGATTACACAGCACTTTGTGTCATGATCCACTTTGAAAGACATTAACATGAAAGAAACTACCACTGCCCTCGATAACAGAAGAAGTGGTCAAGTTGAGTTACATTGTGTGTGTGTGTGTGTGTGTGTGTGTGTGTGTGTGTGCGTGTGTGTGTGTGTGTGTGTGTGTGTGTGTGTGTATGCGTTTGTATTCTTTCCATCACCCATCCTGAAGCGTTACTCTTCCTCCGGTATCTCATCCTCTGTCATTATCTGCTCTTTCTCAAGAAGCAGATAGAGCCGCAGGAAGCCAAGAGGATTGCGAGCTGTGAGGCTGCAGGCAGAGATCTTTGTCACTCAGTCCCCTGTCGCCGTCTCTTTATGTATCTCTCAGTCTCCGTCTTTTCCCTTGAACTCCTTCCCTTCTCTCTATCTGTCTCTCTGCCTTCTCGCTATTGTTCAAAGAGATGAATAGGAATTCCAAAACGTGGCAAACAGTCATCATTTATTAGGAATGAGCAGGTGCTGTACACCCCAAAATCCCTAAAGGAAGTATGTTTTTTTCTTTTTTTTTCTTCTTTGTACGTTTCTATTCATTCTCACTTTGACTTTAATGCTCTTGCGGAGGATAAATTGTACATGTCAACTTACAGTCCCAGTAACCAATGATCTTTTAAAGCCCTGAGCTCATACAAAAGTTTCCCTGTAGTATCGCTCATCTAGGGATCACATCACATTCATATTGATTTAAAAAAAATGTCACATTGACCTATATTCAGAATGAAAAGATAGAGCAGATCCACTCACAGCTGCTCCAGGAAACAATAACACATTGTGGCAGTGATCATATCTCATACTGACAGACATTCGTAGCAGGATAATGATAGCACTGTCTCCACACTGCAATATTTAACACTGACTTGACCCAAAATGTATTTCTGACCTCAAATTATCACAACAGTTTGTTGATACGACCTGGCAACCAACTGAGAACTGTCATCTCACATGGAGCCAAACTGGACCCAAAATCAGCACTCCTGCCCCTGAAAAGCTTGGTACCTTTCCATGTTGGCACTGATATGAGAGGAAGCAGTAATAAGTTATTGACAGAGATATCTCACGCCAGATTAAATCCCTTTTCAAGCGGCTAATATTGACCTTCAAAAAAAAAAAAGGGCAAACTGACTAAAAAGGAGCGTGTTTTTTTTCTTTGCAAATCTGATGTGCTCAAGAATCATTGACCGCTGCTGTTCGTCCTACAGAAATGTCCTTCAGTGAGACATTACCGGGGGGTGGGTGGGATTGATAGATGGAGTAAAAAATAAAAGAAAAAGATTTAAAAAAGAGACTAATTTGAACCAAACCTGTGAAGATCAACTCATTATCAAATAACAAATGAGCAGAATTAATTTATATTTGAGCTGTGACAAAGCTGCCAGCAATTAATTTGTAAAGTAAAGATGGTGTTTTGCAGCAGTGACAAAAAAAAAGTCTCATCTCTCATCAACACCAACACCTGGTGAATTAGAGGTCGCATTTGGAAATGTGACAACATCATCATTGCACACATGGCGGGTATGACACAGCGAAATTCTCACAGATGATAATAAAATGTGTAGATGTGGCCTTAACCAACAGTTCAACAAGGCTATGTGTTGCCTTTTAAAAGCCCTCTTATAAATAAAAATAAAAATCCTCTTCTGGCTTCTACTTTTTCTTTTTCTTCATCGTCACTGTTTAGTCACTTTAACTTGCTCCTGCTCTTCTTGCATAAATATTCTCACCTTTTTTCTTATTATACCTACCACTTCCATATCTTATTCTTTATTAGCATATATTCCCCTCGTATATAAAAACTGATAATATAAATAATGAAGCTTATTCTACTGTGCCTTCTGGGTAAGTCAGCGAGTCAGATCCTGACACCTTTTAAAACTCTGTTCCTTTAATAAGCACTTTTCATTATTAATATTTGATATGATTTTTTTCACAGTAGGGATTAGTAAACAACTTTGGGCATCCATTCCTATATGATGCTTGTTCCTCCTGTCACGTTTTTTGCTCTCTCACCATCTGTCTCTTAGATGTACTTCATACAGCGTTCCCTCAAGCCCCTGTTTCTCCTTCCTTTGTGAAGGACTTTTGCTTCAACAAAATATTCACTACTTTGGGGAGAATGATAATAATAAAAAAAGCAAGGCAAGCCCTGTTATCTCTCTATAAATAACTCAGTCATGCTGATGAGCCATGCGTGAAGCAGAGCAGTTGAGCATACATGCATGAATATGCATGCATTCATGTGGTACATGTGTGGGAAAACATATGTCAGGGTGTTGGAGTGTGCGTGTGCGTGTGGGTGTATCTGCAGGTGTTTGTTTGACATTGCTGCTGAAACATACTTAAGGAGAGGGAACTTTGTCTTGGCCTTCATGTAACCTTGTAAGTAGCTCTGTAGTGTCCCTTTGTTATTACCATCTCCTGTACGTGGCACTCATACTGCATTCACACTGCAGAAAGGCCAGGATGTTCTTCCTATACAGTCGAAGTCTCGATCCATTCTGCTTATATGAGATTTCTTCAATGCATTTTCAAAACTTTTCTTAAACCCATTTCCTATTCTTAACTCAACTACAAAGTTTCACTTCCTCTTTTCTGCGTTATAAAATCTGACCACAGATGCATTAGTGAGACCTCAAGCTAATAACAAAAGTCAGATGTCAATGCTTTGCACTTTAATGTACACTTACTGTACAGTACTCTTAAGAAGTGCCACAAGAGTTACAAGACAATACATTTTTTTATTTGTACACTTAGTCCGATGTGCATAACAATATTTCTAGAGTGCGAGTTCCACCTGTAACATTTTGGCAGTGCACCACTTAGCCATAGCATGCTCATGGAAGTATGCTAGCCAGCTCAGCCAAGGATGCCAGGTTACCCTGGTTACCACTGGTTACCACTGGTTACCACTGGTTACCACTGGTTACCCTGTAGTGTTGCTGCCATCAGATTTACGAACAAGAGACCTATAACACTGACGGAGTGCAACACTATTATTCAAACAATAGTATCTCCATAGTGAAACAATACTGTGTGCCTTCCCATTCCATTATTATATATGACATAATTAGATGTATAACTCTGAAGCATCTGTGTGTAAGCAGTTATAGCTGCTGCAGGTGGAGCTAGTTTGAACTACTTTATATATAGTTAGACCATAAATCAGAATCACACAGCTGTCAGCAGCTGTCTTGATGCCTGGTAAGAAATGGGTTATATTTAATTGGTCTGTAAATTGATAGTACTCAGATTTATAAAGGTGTTATAGTGACTTCAACCTCCAAACACATGCATATTTTAACCTAAATTAAAAAAAGGGGGCATATAAAACCCAGCACCAGTGACCAATCACTCATTGAGTAAATAGAAGGATTGTATGGGTAAAAGTTGAAGCACTGTGGAATATACTGTATATTCCTCAGGGTATGGTTTTATTTTGGGTCATGTCTACAGTAGCTGCTTGAATTTAAAGTGGCATGGAGAAAAACTTCCAGCATGTGGATGCCAGCTGGGGACAGTAGCTACTGTATAACTGTGCGACCGTATAATGGTCTGCACACTATTATAATAAATAGTTTCCTTGGTCTGTTGACTTGTTCATAAATATTGATGGCAAACAGCGGGAGGATACTTCCTGGTTCCAAGCTGGCGAGGAAAAAGATTTCCAAGACGAGGATGGCAGGTGGGAATGGGAGCTGGGTTTGCTTAGTCGGCACAATATTATAATTAGTATTTTCGGTTTGCTGATGCCTCCTCATAAATATTCATGTCTGTGGGCAGGTGCTCTGGAGGAGACATCAGTAGGTTTCTCTGTGCCCAGCGGAGCCGAGCTGCCCGGCAACATTACACTGGGGCGTAAACCAGTGTGTGATGGGTGCTGGTCGTAGGGAAGGTGTGCACCTGTACGCACACACTTCACAGACTGTGATTAACACAAGTGCATTCATCATTCACACAGAAGACACTCTGACAGAACATGCAGCACCACTTTCAGTCTTTGACCTTCACACTGCTGTCCACACTGAGACGCGGCCAGAGGATGATACACACAGCACGATGTACTCAACTTCTGTGTGTGTGTGTGTGTGTGTGTGTGTGTGTGTGTGTGTGTGTGTGTGTGTGTGTGTGTGTGTGGTTAAAGGTCATTCACACAGGTGATTCATCCCAGTTTATCGCCGTTCTGCAGCTTGTCTGTGCAAGCAAACACACACACACACAAACATTTGCAGGTGCCCTTATTAACACACACACACACACACAGATGTAAACATGCATTCATTGGTACACATGTGTACAAGTGTAAATCATACATCACGCACAGGGGAAGAGCTCAGAAAGGTGCATATAACATAATTTGTCTCTCTGATTGTGAATCTCTCTCTCTTTACCTCTTACACACAAACGCACGCACGCACGCACGCACACACACACACACACACACACACACACTCACACACACACACACACACACACACACACACACACACAGAGATTGGGACCATGAGAAAACCTTAAGCACATCTAAGGCAGTGGCCATCCTTCTTCAGCTTTCAACAGGTCACCTTAAAGTTGTGTGTATGATGAGTTGTGTATTTTAACAACTATTTTAATATCAGAACAGCCTGACTCACAATAACAGAGAAATTAATGATCAAATACATAATTATGTCTTAACTTACTGAGCAAAAACCCATAGCAGCATAATTTTCCTCTGTCTAATGCACTATAAGCTATTTATTTAATATGAGTTTGGATGAAACCCTCTTAGTAACAGTTCACTGTTAAGCACTACATGATTAGGGTTATTGCATTCAGGAGAAGTTACTCACACCATTGAACTGAAATAATACATTTTTTCCCCCTAACAAAAATCCCCACTTCATTTGTAATGAGGATTTAATAAGAAATGTTGCCGTTCTGTAACAGTCCTTGGATGTTTAATGTTGAGGTATAGTGCAGCAAATGGATCATTATGGCAGATGAACGTGGTCTTGATCATCCTGAAGTGCCTCATTTTGCAGTAATGACCTGTTTGCTGTACATGATCACACTGTTGACATGGCTGCCTACTATTAATCATTTAGCATCAAATGAATCATTTCCGATTTGATTAGTTTTAATAATATTCTGCAAAGATGAACAGTCCGTAGTAATATCTGCCAGCACAAAATGTTAAAGGTTAATTCAATGTGTATCTACTTTGGAATTATTATACAGTATAACAGCTGTGGGGCTGATACTGTGCTTATAAAAGTCTGGAGGAGCATACTGGATTTGGTACTTATAGATCAACTACTATGGCCTTTTTGTGACTCATTTTAAATACCTGCGGCATGTTTTCCACCAAAAGCTGTTAAGTTTTTCTAAATTCAATTTTTCTTACAGTCCAGATTCCCCTCTGTCCTCCAGCAGGCTGTTTTGGAAGGTATTAACATCAGCATTATTAATGACCACCTACTCTGATTGGCTGGTGTGGGTCCCACTTTTACCCCCAGCCAGCTGGAATACTACCTAATGAATAATGCAAGTTCACTTACCTGGAGTAATGGCTGCAGCTGGAGATGTAAAACAGTATGCTGTATAGGGGTCTGTGAACCGGAGTCTGATCCTGAATGAAAGGGAAGAATATTGCACAGTTGAGATTTTAAAAGGTTATTTCAGAAAGAGAAGATTGTGTATACATTTCCTGACATAGTAAAAGTCTTCTTTTTTTTCAAATGAAGCCAGAGGTCTTAGGAGTTCGCCTGTTTTAAGATTTCATCCAAAGATTGAAAATGAAAAAGTTTATAATCCTGCGGCGAGTATCGTTAAGCAGACAGTAAAATGTGCAGAACACACACGCACGCACACACACACGCACACGCACACGCACACACACATACACACACACACACACTCGTTTTTTTCCACACTTTTTTTTTACCACCTCTTTAAGGAGAACAGTATTTCAGCTCTCTGTATAATAAATGATAAACCTCCTAAATGAGATTACAGGATTCCAAGGTCTTCTTTTACCAGGAAGTAGCCTTGTCCTCATATGCTGAATAGCTTTCATTTCAGAAAAGATGTACATCTCCTAAAAGGGGTCTGTCAAGGGCTTAAAATGTCACAGTAAAGAGGTGGGTCATTTTCGATTAAGTCTAATATCATTACATGCTTTTATGATATCTGCAAAAGCCTCAACATGTGATAAAAAACATTTATATATAATGGTGTGTTATAGTACTGAATTACATGCTGTCAGCTCTACAAACTGCCTCCTACATGTGACTCACTATAAACACAAACACACGCGCACACACACAGACACAAATCCTTGAAAACCCACTACAGAAACAGATTTCCTTTGCCTTCAAGTGAACATTTGTGCTCTCTCGTTGGAAGATGTTATCTTTGGGGAAATACAAACGTGCACACACACACATTTGTCTCCCTGACATGTCGAAAGCGGTAGTCCGGCTGAAATCATGCTCACTCAAGGGCATCTCCTTCCAGATGTCATGTTTGTGTGACCTCCTGGATATTGTAGTGTGTGAGCGTGTGTGTGTGAGTGAGTGTGTGTAAGGATGCAGGCGTTTTTTTTTGCTCACATACCATATAATGCTGCGACACACATTTTACATCCCTCTCTCATACACACAGTATTCTGTGAAGCAAACAGGCAGTGAACAATGTCTTCATCCATTTTAATCAACACAGGGCTTTTCCTGAGTGTTTGTGTGTTTGTGTGTAGCCTACTTTCAGGTGTGTGTGTGATAAATTAATATGAAAACGTATATCATGCGTCCTCTAAACTCTACATTAATGCGTTTAATGATGTGTGTGCTCACATTAGAGACGCTCATCTCCTCTTATCCCTCCTCACGTCTCCCTCACATGAAGAATCTCTCCTCTCTGTGTTTCAATATTCAATGCCAACCTAAATGAATCATGCTTGATTCAATATTCATTTCAAGCGATATTTTTGGTAGAACATTTGTAGTTTTGTTTGCGAGCATCTCCCACATGGGATCGAGAGCTTTAACACCAAAGATTTGAGCTTTCTCAGCTATCAGCGGTCCTTAATTATTTGTGCGTCACTGAGAATGTCTTCTCGTACCTTTTTGTTCAGAGGAAAGCAGAGTAACTACAAGTCGCTGTTGGCTGACATCCATCAAGGTGGAGGCTGTTCTTTTTGGGGTTCTGCATCATCCTCATTGAGGCTGAGCGCAGTCTGAAGGAAAGTTTGAGAAACACAGTAGGAAGACACATAAAAGAAAAGCTTCTAATCATCGAGCTGTGTTTCAAAAACTGTTCTTAAAAGCACGATCAAAGCAAATGAACGCTTAATGAGCCAATTTGCAACTTTCTAAATGATCCGCTTGTGATAGTTTGGGTCTGATGTGTCGACTGGACGTAAAACTTCAAGTAAAGTAAGCTAGGGCTACAGGGCAAAGGATCACACCTGCTCAATATATGCATGGCTGGCATCCATGTGGTGGATCAATGAGGCAGAGACCCATTGATTAATCCTGGATGGCCTGGGGGTCCTGTGGGGTTCAGGCAGGGCTGACTGCAGCTTTACTTCTTCCCTTACAAGTTTTATATACGTGTGTGTGCATCAGCTCTATGTGATACTGGTTTACCCTTTAAAATAGTCTATCACAGGCTTCACACTGTATCTGATTATCCAGCAGACTCCAGAAACATGGCTGATATCACTCTGAAATGAAAAATAGAAGGCGCAGACACTCCTGTGAACTCACCTCTTTTTGGCTTTGAATCTGCGATGCTTGTACACTACAGAATTGTTCAGGACCTCCGTAAAAGTCGAGCTGAAGATATCAAAAATGTTTGATGTTATCAGGGCGGCTCAGATCAGTTTGCATGACAGGAGGCAGAGGTTGGGTTTAAAAAGTAAATCTGCACAAACCTCTGCACCTTTGCCAGATCATCATCATCAGGCAACAAATGTTCTGAACTGGCTCAGTAATCTTCTACTGTGTAGCAGCTGCAACCTTTAAAAAAAAGAAAGAGAATCACAGCTTTCAATCTCTGCTTCCTTAACTGCATAAACTGAGAAAATCAGATTTTCCTGAGACGCAAGGTTTCCAGCTGACAGCGTAATACAGGTGACAAACCGTATAACGCTCCCACTTAGCGCAGAATTGCGGTTGTCGTCGTCTTAGTAACACGCTGCGCCGTCGGAGCCGTGCACAAACTCATATGCGAGCGCTCTGTCTCTCTGCGACACACAAACACACACACATTCTCAGTCATCAATTGGCTGTTTCACGCACATGTGCCACTGTGTAATCTAAGAAATGTACCTTAAACAGTTAGAGCTGCACATACACACACACCAATCAGTCACTTACACTGGAGCGGCGCCCTGCCACTTGCTCCACAATGGTATTACAGTGGCTCTCAGCCTGTTATGATATCATTCCAAAAGCATTCGGCAGTGCCACAAAGCAATTCCAAACACATTTCCAAAACACATTTTGCAGCGCCACAAAGTGTTACATCCATCACTGGGGGAATAAGGCGTAATGACCGACAGACACTTTAATAGTTGATTCCCCCTGCCAAAGAAATGTGTGTGTGTGAGAGTTTGTTGGATATCTGTGTGTGTGACAGCGGGTGTGTCTTAGATAGAGATCTTAGTGTATCCATTGTGCTAAAGTCAGAATGATCTCTCTCTGCTCTAAGGCCCATATATATTTAATGAAATGGTGAGGGAATAAATTATACATCTACCTTTTCCATCCTCCCTTTCTCACTTCCTTCTTTTTTTCTTCTTTCTCTCCCTCTCTCTTTTTTTTTTACAACTCCCTCCAATCAACCTTGATCCCCCCTTCCCCCTCCCCTCTCTCTTCATCTACTGTACTGTATCTGCTTCACATGAAAAGATCTCTTTTCTTCCTACATCTGTCTTTCACCATCATCAACACATCTCTCTTTTACCCAAACTCATGCCTCCTGTAGTTACAGTTACAGGAGATTGTTAGTTTGTCCAGTAAATGGACAGCTGCTTTGTAAAGATGATAGAAATGGAAAGTGTGTGTGTGTGTGTGTGTGTGTGTGTGTGTGTGTGTGTGTGTGTGTGTGTGTGTGTGTGTGTGTGTGTGTGTGTGTGTGTGTGTGTGTGTGTGTGTGTGTGTGTGTGTGTGTGTGTGTGTGTGTGAGAGAGTGGCATCGAGAAAGATGAAACAGACCAAGTGATCAAAGACGAGAAGAGAGAAAGGGGAAAAAAGAGCATTTTTAAGGAAAAAAAGAGAAGAAGTTAGTGGAAGAAAAATGGTGTGTAATATTTGTGTAATAGTATGCCAGAGATTTTTTTTAAAGCAAATAAAAAAAGTGAGGAAGACGGCAGACAGGAAGATGAGAGACAGAGGAGATGTGGGCTGCTTGTCAAAGTGCATACGCTGCATAATAGTGGACAAGTCTAAAATGTTGTTAACCTCACCGCAACCCCACTTTCAGCCTCTTTCAACTGGGAGTTTATGTGTGAATAATGCACATAGAAGTGTGTGTGTGTGTGTGTGTATGGGGACACGAGCACTGTAGATGTGTCTGTACAGTCGGTGCATAAGTCTGCTTTGTACTTTGTATCATTTGTCTACCTGGATTTGTATATTTGGACATACTAACAGTACAGTAGCGAGTTTGTGCGTGTGCGTGTGTGTGTGTGAGCTTGGATGCAGCTGGCTGCCAACAGAGAGCTTCAAAGCCCTCAAATGCACACACACACACACACACACACACACATGCACGAACATGCACACACACAGATGCTGCCTTTCCTCTGATCTTTTGATATCCATAAGAGGAAGAGAATACAAAAGAACAGACATGTAATTACTGCAGTCAGTGCGGTTTCAGCATCCACAACAGTAGCCTTTTCTGGGCCATGCCCAATTGCAAAATATGTACAAAATTACACATTTTGTAAGTGTTTGTAGATTGTATTATTGTAAAAAAAAACATTTTTTAATGTTTATGATGCAAGTTTTATGTGATCATGTCCAGTGTGATGAAGTAGAATAGATTGCATGTGAATGTTGGAAAGCATAGAAGATGAACTATATTAGACACAAAACTGGACAAGTGGAAAGTGGAGGATTGAAGTACCAGAAGCAGAAAGATCAAAAAGAAGTGATGTGAAGTGAAGACGGGTGTCATTCTGCATATCGTCTCTTTCTCTCTCTCTCTCTGTGTGTGTGTGTCTGTGTTTTCTTTTGCAGCGTGTGTCAATGTGAGAGAATCACAGTCACAAATGCCCCCTTTTTCAACCTCTTGGGTTTGAGGAAAATTGCTGTGTCACATGGATAATGTGTGATTGCTGCTTCACAGACAGACAGACTAGTATGCAGAAAGATGAGACAGGCAGAGAAGAAGGCGTGCCTGTAGGTCGGTTGGCAGACTGACAGACAGACAGGCAGCAGGAGCTGTCAACTCGGGTGTATGCTGCATGTACATTTTCATGATTATTTTCACCATAGTCAATATGTTGATTATTAGCTCGATTAATCATTTGATCTCTAAAAAGACTGAAAATGGTGAAACATGTCAATCACTGTTTCTCACAGCCCATGGCGACATCCTCAAATGTCTTCTTTTCTTCCAAAAGTCTACAACCCAAAGACTTTCACTGCACTATCACAGAAAATTAAATAAGCCAGATATTGATATATTCACATTGTTTCTTTAACAGTTACAAGAGTTATCACAATAATTTGCAATTAATTTAGTGACGATCGACTAACCGAGTAACCGACTAATCGTTATATCTCGAGTTTTGATAACTAAGTCAATTTTGTTGACTTTTCCAGCTTAATATACAAGCATTTCCTTGGCTTTCAAAAATATTTACACAATCAGTAATTTGACATATAATGACAAAGTGGGTAAAGGCAAATAATGTGACAGCTAGTACAGTCTGGTAAATTCAGAAAATTAAACAATTTTACTGTAATATAGCTTTTAAAACAAGGAAAAGACAACACTCATGCGGTATCACAATATTACGATATCCAAATTCTAAGATGATATCTAGTCTCATATCACAATATCGATATAATATCGATATATTGCCCAGCCCTACAGTACATCAGGATATACAATATGTTGACTAACCTACAAATCTGCTGTTTACAACAAAATAGTGAGCTGCACAAACTCTATGCTCTGTGCTCATACAGAACAACAATCTAACAAAGGGCACAAACTTGGAAAAACTCATCTGTTGTCAGACAATGCCAGATGGGAAAAGAGACCAAGAGTGAACAGATAAGGCACTCAATTTGTTCTGCAGATCAACTACAGAAAGTTTGATGACACTTGTCTAATACAGCCAGATGTGTGCTGATCCACTCACGGGGTTCCTCCGGCCCCGGTTCCATCCACCAATCAATGTCAAGCTGGCTGCTATAGATTTTCCTAAGGACACATTTGGTGGCGTGTGCGCTCTGCTTTCCCTAAATTAATACTGTTGATGATGATTGAATTATATGGTGATTAAATGAGTTGCAGGGCAGCAATTATCTATATCTATCTGTCAAAATGACAAATGGCATTTTCATTATCTAGTAACGCAGAGCTGTAAAAACAAATATGAAATCTGAATGGGCTCTGTGACCTCTGCACTGACGGACAGACATACATAGAGACACTCAGGCAGGTAGGAGGGCTTCCGTGTCCTCGGACAATATTGTGTTACTGTCGTCCTCACCGAAAGTGACAGATTGACAGAAAGCCATAGTCAGTCATAAAGCGCTGTGTGGTAGAAATCATATTGCTGTCCCTCTCAGAAAGGGACTGACAGATGGACTGAGACAGACAGCTGGAAATAACAGAAAAGAAACGAAGTCATCAGTCCCACGGCAAGATGAGAACGAAGAGGAGAAGTGATGAAGTGGCGGAGGGTTACAGGGTGCTTTGGGTGACAAGTGTTTTTGTTTTTTTTCTTTGCTGTTTCTCTGCTGAAAAAGTTTGTGGAAGTTTTTTAATACTTTGAACTTTGAATTTTTGAAACTGGCTGGACTGATCTCTACAGCTCAGCCATAACATTAATGTGTTGACATGAGCTGCTCGGACATGGACAGGACATTACACTTGACAGCATGCAATCATTTTCCTGCTGACTCTTGATTTGACATTTTGAATTTTAAGGAATTCAAAACTCAGATGAACTCACTGCCAGACTTATTTTTCTCCCCCTCACTTCACTGCACACTCTGCGCTCATTGGCTGTCGATGTTTGCAGATGTAAATATCAAACATGCTTTGTAGAGACTGAGGTAAGTCTAAGCCAATTTGGGCCACCTTTTCCAAGTACTAGAATAAACTTAACCTCCAAAACACCTCTTATTGCTGAGTAGAAGAAATATTCAGTAAATCCATCTAATCCAAGCAGCGTGTGTGTGTGTGTGTGTGTGTGTGTGTGTGTGTGTGTGTGTGTGTGTGTGTGTGTGTGTGTGTGTGTGTTGGACTTGGGAAGTGTGTCTATCCACAGTTTTTCTACCTGCTTAAGGAAGGTGTGTGGAAGTGTGCAGCAGCAGCTCCATCACCTTTCATTACTGTCATCATTAAGAGAGCGAGATGCAAAACAATGTAGAAACTTCTGGAGACAAATTGCATTAGGCTCTCAACAGGAAGGGAAGGGAATGGGGGGGGGACCCCTTTGTGTTCAGTTCATCCTACCAATCAGAGAACCAGGTTCAAACTTCCAAATGCTACAGCCATTAATACACATAACTCATATTTACTGTATGTACAGCAGATTCTTATAGAGGCTTGTTTATTAATCATAAACCTGCAATAGCTGACTGTTTTTGGCAGCTTGCGGGCAAGCTATAAAAACAACACTGACACTTTATCACTTTATAAAGTTGATATGGTCAGTTTACACTGCACTTTAGAGCACTCTGACACTAAAGAAAGCAATAAATTGGATAATATAAATGGGATTTATTATATAAATGGGATATATAATATATAATGGGTTATATATAATGCATAAATACATGATCAGTCTATGCATTGAGGCTTATATCTCAACGGTTGCTTAAATGTGGCTGTTCAGCACGTTCTTGGCTCTACATGCATGCTTATTTTAGTTTTTACAAAACCGTCTGTGTGCCAGCTATCAAAGGATTCAAGATTCAAGATGTTTATTGTCGCTCCGGTTACACAAGTACAAAAAAAACAAATGCGGTTATACAAGAAATACTTTGGCTTGGAGGCTCCATTACAGATAAAAGGATTCTTCCAGTAAATGCAAGGAAGTCAGGGGGCATCAATAACAGGTTAAAAGCAGTGTGAAATGACAGAACAGCCAATCTGTGCTGCTGATACATTAACACTTAACGTGAACTGCACTACAGTACAAATGCATGTCGGCTTTTATTGTCTGCTTCTTCAGGCAATTTACTTCAGTGTTTGGTTACATGTCACTTCAGGGTAGGCGGATCATCAAGATGTGTGACAAGATGAATATGATTGACTGAGGGTGAAGGTGGAGTGAGATCGTCAGTGCACTTTACTCCTTGCTCTCTTAAGGTAAAAAGTTGTGTATTGATGTCTGCTGTATGTCATCCTGTACACATTTTCTTGTGCTCCTAAGACAAACAACACCAAAGGTCATAAATGCACTATATAGTGACAAAGTCTGTATGTGGAGGACTGTAAGTTGGTTGGGACTGTTTTTAAAAACAATAACTTTAACCCACATTACACGTTTTTCTAACCTTAACAACCTTTTAACCCAAACCATGATTGAAAAAGCTATTGTTTGTGGTGGCATTGGCTCACAGAGCATCTGATGTGGTGCACATTTAAACACAAGATCCAGGAAGCTGTTTCAATAATTTATTGTAATCAGTGGATTGAAATGGTTAAGAGTTTGATGGCGGTTGGTGGATGATTTTCTATACAAAGGAATAAAAAAAAATCAATCAAATATTAATGTATATTAATATGAAGCAATATAATAATGATTAATTAGGTTAAAGCGTTGTAACTTGCATCATTAATGCATCCACAGTCTGGCATTTCACTCTTTTCTCCTTAATTAACATAGATTAAACACATGAATCTAGCATAACGAAATACAGAACAATCTGTCAACATTAAAACTATACATACCATAAACCAAATCATATATTATATAGGTAAAAAGGCCATATTAAACTCACATCAGCCCTCTCTTTGTTCTGCCTGGAATGATTTGGAGGGAAAAGAGGGGACACACAAGCCTGAATAGAATAGAATATGTCTTTATAGTCATTGTACCATACGTAAAACATTCACATTCTGCAGGTATGAAGGGTGGATTTATACAGGGGGAGTGGTCTAGTCAGGAGTGGCACCAGGTTAGAAAACTTACCTATGGGTCCTTTTGGGGTGCATGGAAAATTACATATTTGATCATTAAATTCGGAGGATCTGTTGAAAAATTCAGATCATGAAATGAGGCGAATAGAGCAAAATGAAGCCCACTTTACTCATAGTTTCATTTTGAGTGTGGAATACAGTCTTATAAAGCAATGCGATAAATAGAGATTGTGGAAACAGAGGAACACAACCATAAAAAATGTGTGACAGAGTAAAGGAGATTGTTAAGGGAGATGTGACTCAGGGGAGAGAGGGTGAGAATTGGTGAGAATGACATGGGGAAAATGGGACATCATGATGAGAGGCGGAGGGAGAGGAGTGGTGAGGGTGGACCCTTGGCATGTGAAGAAGCAACTACAATCCTGATTGTCTTTGAGTCACAAAACCGCCACAAACATTAATTCCCTCAGTCAGCCGCTCATTTTCTCTGCGTTTCTGTCAAATATTCAGATAAAAAAAACAAACCAGACTGAGATGGAGAAAGACACACGCTTAGACACGCAACAATGCTTGAAACCCTCAACTCAAACAGAACATGAATAAAAAATGGAGGTGATGCAAATGCTTGTTAAGTCAGAGGTAAGAAAGCAGTAAACAGACTGACACGGATGCTGCTCTGGGTGGTGAAAAGACTTGTTTTTCCTCTCCATTTACCTAGAATGGACCAATAATTATAACCTTACCAGCTCTCTGTACTCACTAGTTTTGCTTCCTTGCTTGTCAAGTTAAGTAATAAAAAGTCCTGGGCTTTCTGTCTGAATGGAGACTGGTGGGGAGAGGTGGGTTTGAGGAGAGACAGGACAGGACACAGGGGTGTTGGGACAAAGGTGTAAATAAGTGAAGAGAGGAAGTGAGGAGGGGAGAGATGTTGGAGAACAGGGTGGAGGAGTTAAGTTTGGGGGGAATGATTTAAAGGCAGCGGGGGTGTGGAGTTGGGATGTTGGCACCTTTACTGAGAGACAGATGAGTGGGAAAAAGGATGTGTCATTTTTATGTCAACAATGTGTTAAAATGCTTTTTATATACTTTTTAATTAGCAGCATACTGTATTTGACGCTGAGCCCTTATAGAAAATGTATTTTTACACTGACACATTATCAGTTATGGAAATAGAATAACACTTTTTTTCTTGAATTCTCGGTTGAAGAAGTTTCTAATTTTTAGCCATAAATTCTATCATGCTCATAATACAGTATTTAACTCCCCAATTCTCCTGCAGTTTGCTAGTGGAAACTTAAAATGCATTACTTTATGTTAATAAGAGGAATCTCCAAGTAATGTGATGTTTGGAACAGTAAATGTAAAATCAAGTGAACTTTCCTATTTCTATTTAGCTTTTTATGATTTTTTTACTTGCTGTTGCTCGCCGTCCACAGCTTCTCAGGTTTGTTCATTTACCCTTTTTATCTCATCTGTCTTTGAAAAATGTCACGTGTTTAGTTAAGGTCAACTCATTTGTGCTGCTGCCAACAAGTGTTTAATTAATCATCGCTGACATTTTCGTTAACAACACATAAACACCATTTTGCCAACTAACACAGTATCATAGAGTGGTGATTCAACCATTCATGGAGACAGGAGAAGGATGTTTGTGGGGTGAAAAATGAAGCTGTACTGAGTCCATAGAGAGTATGTTAAAGCCTCAGAGAGAGGGAAAGGGGAAAAAAAGATGCTAAGCTGAATAGAATAAATCAATTGATCAGTTAACTGAAAGTACTTTTCGTTTTTGATGACAACGCTTTTGCGGAGTGAAGCGGGGACAGTGCTGAGCAGTTCGACTCATGAAAAGCTTTTAAAAAAACAGTTGGTCACACTGTCATCTCTCCCAACAATCTGTCTTCCAGTCTATTTTTTGCATTGCCTTTTAATCAGCCTTTTCCTGGAGGGATGCGAAGGGAGAGTTGAAATCATCGTCACATGTCAAGTCAAGTCAATTTTATTTATACAGTGCGAAATCACAACAGAAAATATCTCAGGGCACTTTTCACTTAGAGCAAGTCTAGACTGTACTTTAATTTACAAGAGACACGATATTTCCCCATGAGTAAGCACTTGGCGACAGCTGCGAGGAAAATCTCTGCTTTAACAAGAAGAAACCTGAACAGAACAGAGAGCAGGGCTCGGGGTGAGAGGCCATCTGCCTCGACTTGTTGGGTTGACAGAGAAAGAGGAAGGGCGAGAGGGGAGAGCGAGACATAGAGAAGCACAGCAGTGACAATAATAACCATGACAACAATGATGATAATAGAAAAATGACTAATGATAATAACAGCAGCGGTGGGCGTCACACTGGACATCCATCGGTCTGCATCCAAAGGTTACCTTTGGGACAAGAAAGCACAAAACTGCAGGAAAACTACAGGAATACAATACAAAATAGTTATGACTCTTTGTCAGCCTAGCCAAAGGACTAAGAAGGAACCTAGGGCTGTGTTGAGTAATAAATGGCTCTCACTATCGTCTGTCAACAAGATGATCATGACTTAAGTTAGCATGTGAGTAGTGTGTTGTATTGAAACATGGGATTGAATTCAAGGTTGATGGAATTGCTTACTTAAATCTATAAAATAGACATTGATTATCCAGTAATAGGAATTCAAAGGTTTGTAAGTCATGTTCTGATAAAATACGATTTGGTGAGAAGACCATTAAATGCTCAATTTTGATGCCATTTTTCAGAACAAAGTTGAAGGTGTGGTTAAGACATTAGCCTAAGTGGGTTTATTTACACTCTGATAGGAGCCAATTGAGTCCAATAATGAGATAAACGCAGTCTTAAGAATGACTGATAAAGCTGCTTACATTAATTACTTTATCAGTAATGACTAAGTTTGATAAAAACTTAGAGGATTCAGAAAAAAATGTAGAGTTTGGGTCAGGAGGGCTGTACACTATAAAAAATAGAACTGGCTGGGAAGTTTTCCAGGTTGGGTGTGAAAGACTTTTGAATGGTTTATAATTAAGTTTAGGTCTACGGTTGATTAATAGGCTTGAGTTGAACACGGCTGCAGCTCTTCCTCCTCAGCCGGCGCCTCGAAGAATGTGAGTATTAATATGACTGGGGGGGAGTGGATTAATTTAGGATGACATATTGTTCATGACACAGCCAGGTTTTAGTAAGAAAACATAAATCAGTATGATAATCTGATATGAGATCATTTATTATTACAGCTCTAGATGACAGAGATCTAATGTTTGAGTTTACATTTAATTCTCCCATTCTGCTGTACTATTGCAGTGGTGGTGTTCATTTTTATTACATTTTAATGAATAACTCTTCTTCTGTTTACTTTGGGTTTAATTGATTTAAGTGGTTGGGGGGCAGAGACACAGTTTCTATGTGGTTTTGGGTGATTAACTGCTCAGTGGAAGTGCAGAGAAGTGTGTAGGACTGCAGGTCTGGCTTCTGGTCTCAACTCTGGGTTATCATGCTTTTGGTCTTCCAATAAACTCAGCCACATTTCTAGATAGGAGAGCAACTCCATCCACAGTGGGGTGTATGTCATCTCTTCCCCAAAAAGTCCACTAATTATCTATAAAGTACATATTGTTTGTTGGACAACGCCACAACAGCTAGTGGTTAAATTAGGATGATGTATGGCTAAACATGTAATCATCGGTCAGATTAGGCAGGGCCCCATAGATTTTTGTGACCTCTGATTGGCATAGCCTAATCGGAAGTTGTTACTGCTGATGTGAATAATGACCATATTTATACTGTATATTATATTTCTCACCTCCAGGACTGCAAATATTTTACATTAAACGTTCATGTTGGCAGAGGACTAGCTTAACATATGGCCCACCGGGCAAGACAGAGAGATGGGAGAAGCCATCGCTAACTGCTAAGCTAAATTAGCTGCTAAGCTAACTGATGAACAAAAGTAACTGTGAGATTAGTTAGAAGGTTGCTAAAGTAAGGAGAGAGTTAAGAGTGCTTGAGCAATAATAGTATAAGTTTATAAGAATAAAGCAACATTAATGGATTTGTGAACAGCTAAACCACCTGTTTTTGAGCTTGTTGCAGTAGATCTGTTCCTGAATGAGCCTTTTAAATCCTGATTCTTCACCAGAAATACACCAAAATGGAATTTCAGGGTCGATAATGATAATTTTCAGTTTGTTGTGACAGATACTGATACCAGTGATATTATTCTTACAAATGCAAAATTGTAATGAGGATAATGAAGGCTATATTTTTAGATTGACTGGTTTATTTTCCAACAAGCTACACCAATATTTATAGATCCTCCACCATCATAAACAGTATAGTTCACTTTTTAAATACATAGACTAATTAAAACCAGACCATCTCTCAAACATGTACTGTATAAGCTAAAAAAAAGATTAGAACAAGAAATACATTTTAAAGATACTTGGTTAATTAGGCTACACAGTTACATAAGTATAAAGGTTTATTTTTAGCTTGTTTATTAGAGCACCAAGCTCAGAATGGCTATGTAAAACGCAGAAGCAGTAGATGAAGATGGTTACCGGGACTTGCCAGAGTCGAAAATGTTACATTTCTGCAAGTTTATGTTCGGCTTGCTCAACAGGTATTCTCCTTAATTGTGGATTTTGTCACACTAATGAGCATTGTGGAGTAAAATATAACCTTTCTTTGCTTGGTATTCAAAGATGATGTTTCTTACTGAGCTGGAGGCTTATCAAACAACACTATTGTCCCGAAAGCAGTCAGCTGACTTAAAAACGTTTCTGTTTTTGTCACACTATAAAAGGCCTTTCACAAATTATTATATTACAGCATTTTTCATTCGTCCGTTTCTCCACTTCTTTGCATCTGATTATAGATATTTGATATTGATCTCAGTATAACCTCTCTGTACCACCCATCTCTCCATTTATAATCCCTCAAATTCTATCAATGCCTGACTTCCATATCCCTCATTTTGTTTTCTCCCTCTTTTCACCATCTCCCTTCCCCTCGCTCATCCCCGAAGGACTCCCTCCCACCCATTATATTTTTATAATCCCGCCATCCCTCTTTCTTCCCTCTCCTATATTCTTGCCCTCCCTCCTCATTCCCTTCTCCATCCCTCCTCCCACCCCATCCCATTATATTAATATGCTGTTGAGAGTGTGTGATTTCTGCAGCTCTTTCTATTAGCCAATGCTGCATTAGTGCATTAAGTCTGTGTGCACACTGTTACTCAGTCAGGCGCATTAACAGCATGATTTCAGATTGGTTGCTGCATTCATATGCTCAAAGATATGCATGCACGCACACACACAAGCATGAGAAAGCTAGTGAATGGACACTATAAGAATTGATATTCACAGAGTCAGAATCCAGTACATTACATGCATGCTAATGGAGCAATGGATGAGTCACATTTCTTCACAGCAGTACAGCTTGTTAAAGTGACAACACAACCTAAAACATGAATAAAAAGAAAAGACTGATGTGATCTGGAAACAAACTTTTGTTAGTGTATGATTATGAGAAGCATATCTGCATGTGTGTGTGTGTGTGCGCGCACATGTAAAGACTTGTGAGTCAGCATGTGTGTAAAAGTATGTTGGGAGGAAGGTGGATTGGAAGACACAGGGGGGCATACGGAAATGGAATTGCTTCCTCTCAGCGGGTGTGTGCGTGTGCAAGCGTGAGCGTGTTCTTCCCTAAAAATAAAATGATAACGCTTCCCTCGAGACCATATGGTACAGATACGAGCCGGTCCTGCAATACTCCTGACTGTGTTTTCCCCAGCGGCTTGAAAGAGCGGTCCAAGTCGTGAGTTTTCTTTTAATGAAGTGGAGTTGGCGTTGGGAAACTTTAAAGTGAGGAAATGTTGTATCCATTCTCTTCACCTTGTCTTTAAAGGCATACGCAGGTGAGTTATTGAACTTGAGTGCTGCAGCTGTTTTTCAGGTGTGCACCTGTTACTCTGTGAGCACCATAGCCTTCATTTAAAGGTTAGATCTCACATTGCACCAACCTTCCTGACCAATTAAATAACCCAAAGGGCAAACTCACTTTGTGTTTACATACATTAGTATAATCACTTCCTCTTTTATTTTATACTAAGTATCAGCTACCTGGCTTTATCTTTAATATATTAAAACATCATAACTGTGAAATGTACACAAGACTCAGCAGCAAAACTTTCTTCCTGATCTTTAATGTAAAGAACTATTTTAACCAAGCTCAATTGATGTTTTCCTTAATTTACTCTCCATTCACCAACAGTCACCTTTTTCTGTCTTTGGATGCAGCCAGCCCTTATATCAACCGCACAGCTACTATTTGAACACGTCACTTTGTATTTGACTATGTTAACTTGTTGGTGGGCCTGCATGAATGGCCGTTTAGTGATGCTTGGGAGCACAAGAAATAAATGAGTTTAATGTCTCAGCACCTGCTGCTCTGTTGTTTCAAGCCTGAAACAATAGCTGAAATGTCAGAATACATTTGTGCTTTTACCCGCTCTGAGAAGGCACTGGGACTGCTGTGGCAACAAGCTGCTTGATTCTCAAAATTAGAATCCCTTTAATCAGCAGCTCAGTAAACATCGAGGTGTTTCATCTTATCAACGCTGGTGCAGAGACATTTTTAGAACAGAGGGGGGGGGGGGGGGGGGGGGGGGGGGGCTACTGGCATATACAGTATGATACAAGAAACTATAAATGTTTGTTTCTATGCCTCTAAGGATTTCTGCTCTCGCACAGCGTATGTGCAGTTACAATTACAGTGACAATGCACAATGCTGCGGAATTCATACTAATTGATTTCACGCAGAAGTAAACAAAAGCAGACTTCCTGTTTCAAGCCTAAGACCATGGATTTTGTCGGATGAAATGAAATCTGTTGCTGGCACGGTTTATGCACTTTAGCAAGTCAGCAGAAGATGATCTTAATGCTAAATCTCTGTGAGGTGGTTGAAAGCTCAGTTTGTAGCAGACTTTATGATACTTCCAGCTGATTCATACCAGTCTTGTATGAATATGATGGCTACATACTTTATATGATAGTAAATGGCTAACGCTAAAGCTATTGTGTAAATTTCCTCATATAAAAAAAATAAATAAATAAAATAAAACAATTATATCATCATCCTAACTCACATGAATACTGGAACGTCATCCCTCGTGGATTCAGAAGCTTATGTTCCTTTTGACACTACAAGCGTGATCAAACTCAACAATGAAGAACTGGACATATACTCTGACCCCTGAATCTGTCACTATAGCTGCAGCTTTTTCTGAGGGCAGACAACAAAAGCTAACGCTTAATACATTACATCCTGCCCTCTAACCCACTGTGAAGGAACCCTCCAGGGAGGTGCCCTTTCAACCAGGTTATTTTTTCTCAACACAAAACCATTTCACTTCCAGCAGCAGCTCTGTCATCGACCGGTACAAAGGCGACACAAA
Organism: Scomber scombrus; assembly: GCF_963691925.1. NCBI lineage: Eukaryota > Metazoa > Chordata > Actinopteri > Scombriformes > Scombridae > Scomber > Scomber scombrus. Next base: position 11,647,524 of record NC_084991.1, read on the forward strand.
TATCAATCCTAACAAAGATGAAACACAGTATCACGGGCAGGTAAATTGGGCTGTTAATAATCTCCTTCTCAATACATAAAAAAAACTGTTTTAAGAGTAGGTCACATCCCCAAATCCCTACACAGATTATTTGTGAGCTTGTATTCATCACAGAGTCATTATTTATTTATTTTTGGCTCTCATATTAAATGAAATATCAGGACAACACCTCATCAGTAAAGAAATCCCTTTGAGCTTGTGGAGCCATGATCTACACACGCTGCACCGAAAGCCAATTCCAGCTGCCCCGCCTGTATGCTCATTCAATATCTGAATCAGAGAATTACCGGTAATAGTGTTACATTTCTATTGAAAATGTGTCAGAGAGGTATCGACTCAACTCTACAGTAATTTGCGAGACCACATTTTTATGGTGTTAATACAATCTGATACAAGTGTGTGTGTGTTATTGTGTAGTTTTAAATGATCAGTTTGTTATTTGCCCATTAAACATGATTAAAGATAAAGCAGGAGAAGTAGAAAATGAAAAAGTTCATGGAGACATCTGATGTTACAGTACATTCAGGCGAAATGTATAAAGAAATCTCAGCGGCACATACAACACAGCGCACATAAATTCAAACTGCATGCTGTTTGTAGGTTAACCACAACTTGATTTCACTTCTTTTTTTTTTTTTTTTCAGACAGTCATGATGTAACTGTTGATATCACACGCTGTATTCTTGAAACAGTTTGTGGGTCTGTATCAGTTGTCATGGTGAAAGAGCCGATGGTGCGGTCACATTATCAGCATACGACACACGCACTTGAATACATGCCATCTTTCTGATATATACATAATATACAAATTTGAAGTGGCTGCCTGCTGAGCTTATAATGGGTCTCTTGTGAGAGGTTATAAGCTCACACAGAGAAATAAATCAGAACCTGCACACATACTGTGGCAGCAGAGGAAGTCACACAGTAGTAAAAAACACACAGTCCTTTTAGTCACGACATTAGCTGTGTGTGCTTGAGGTACGTGTGGGTGTGTGCGGTTACAGCTATCCCCAGGGGAAATTCTCATCGCTGGGTGGGAAAAAAAAGAAGAAAAAATATGTCAAACACTTAACCAAAACTTATTTCATAACCAGGACATGCACACGCTCAAATGTTTTTTAAGGACTTTCTAGCGTCTAATTTGCCGCCAAGTTGTTTTTCATTAAACAGATTGAAAACGCTTTCCGTGCAGGTCTGCTGGCATATTGCATGATGTATGAGTCTCATTTACAAGTCTAACAATGGAAATATATGCCTAATGGGTCTGATGCAGGGGAATACCTGTTTGAAACTCATAATGTGCATACAGTATCTCTCTCAACCCGTGTGTCTTTTTGTTTCTCTTTTTCTCTCTCTCTTTCTACATTTGCAAATTTCAAACGAACAAGACGGGAACGCATGTAAGCTCTGTGCCACGCACGTGTGTTTTTTTGAGGAATTCGTGACATTTTGCAGCTACAGTCACACAGTGGGACACAAGAAATGCGTACAGGAACACCGAGCATGAATGCTGGCAAGTGTCAAGCGTTACCTGCCTACACACACACACACACACACACACACACACACACACACACACACACACACACACACACACACACACACACACACACACACACACACACACACACACACACACACACACACGGTCACGCACGGTCATGCACGAGCCCACAATGAAGCACTGTCGGGAAGCACTTCTGTGTAACGGCAGGGAGAGACAAAACAAAGAGGAGAAGCTGCAGGTGGCTGGCTTGCATCAAGTAGTCTGGTGCTTTCCTCCCGCGCGTGTGGGCGGGTGTGTGCGTGCCACCGCTCATGAGATTCAGATTTCTGAAGTGATGCAGCTGTCGGAGGAATATATTATTCAAATAACCTTCCCAAACATAGGTAAATGTGGAGGGTATGGAGAGTTAGAGAGTGGACTGAGATAAAAAGATAAGTCACAGAAGTGACTGTGACCAGATTTAAAGAGATACTTTGCACCTGATATGTTTATTGGAGAGATGAAGTAAGAGCTGAAGAGATAAGGACAGAGGAGACGCTGAAGTGAGCGAAAGATAACATCAGATTAAATATAAGGCAAAAGAAGTAATGGTTATTTATTTGTTTGATCAATCTCTAGTTAAAATTACTCGAATTGTTGGAGCTGACTTATTAAACCAGTCTTTAATCATATTGCTGTAGCCGCCTCCATCTATTACATCTAAGATTTTAGAAATTTGATAATGATAATGATAATTTGACAGAGACTACCCCATATTGATGTCATCGCCTGCAGTAGTAGTAGATACCAGATAATGAGCAAAATAAGGAGGCTTTCTGTCATAAATGATAAGCGTATTAATCTGCATGCTTCAGGGTGTTTGTCCCTCTTTTGATGTCAGTTTAGTATACTGAACCTACTATATGTCATGAGGCTTTGTAATAAGTCAGTCAGCTCCCATCAAAATGTTCACACTGAATCGTTATAAGAGATTATAAATATACAAGAAAGATAAAAGTTGTCTTCCTCATCTGTTGGTGTGTGTGTGTGTGTGTGTGTGTGTGTGTGTGTGTGTGTGTGTGTGTGTGTGTGTGTGTGTGAGAGAGTGACGATTTGTATTCAGGGCATTCAAAGGCAGGTGAGGACAGATGGCAGTTTGTTTTGTGTGTGACAAAGTTTGTGTTGCTTCCAAAATGTGTGATACGGGGCAATAGAGGTGTCTGTGTATGTGTGTGTGTTGGTGTGAAAGAGAAAGTGATAATGTATTGACAGAGATATATTAAAGGCTGGAGTCTTGGGTCCCTGGCCCCCGGCCCTCTGGCCATACTCACCTCTCTGGTATTGGCAAAGGTTGTGTGTGTGTGTGTGTGTGTGTGTGTGTGTGTGTGTGTGAATTTGTGTGTGCGCATGGACGCAGATGTTACCCCACTGAAACTCGTGTCGTGTGGCTCCACATGCCCGATCTCCAAAGTGCAAACATTTCACCAAAACTGACATTGTCTTTGTGTATATTTTGTGTTTTGTGTGTGTGTGTGTGTGTGTGTGTGTGTGTGTGTGTGTGTGTGTGTGTGTGTGTGTGTAGCCGTGCACCACCACACCTCTGTCACGTCACACCTTGTCCTCCAGCCAACCCCCTGACCTTCTGCTAGCAGCAGCAGCAGGTGCAGATTCATCCACTCGATTGTAAATCTTTTGGAGCTAAGTGCAGCCTTTAATAAGGTTTCTCTTGAAATTTAAATGGAGTGAGGTGGTGATGAGTGTGTAGTACAGCACAGCGCTCTGTCTCACCACCGTTAATTCATTGTAACCCTGAGCATGTAATACCTGCAGGGCCATGACAGTTCAATCTCAGGTTCTCTCCTGAATTTTCTAAACGTTCTCACTGGGTAACACTGTGAGCAGAGTCATATGTGTCATATGTATGTGTAACCAAAACCTGAAACATCTTTGATCCAATATATATCTCTACAGTTTAATCCTCATATTATTGGAAAATGTACTCCATTGCACATACAGTAATAGGTAAACCTACTTTTATAGCAAACATGTGGTTTGATAGCTATTTAAGTCAAGATAGACAGGTTAGTAGGGTTAAGCAGTCCTGAAGCAAATCTATAATCAATCAATACCTTCAGTCTACTGACTTAAAATCCAGGTCTCCATCATGTCTCTGCTTCTTGGCTGTGGGGCATGCTCTCCTAAACTCATTTATAAATGTCACCTGTATGCCTCCTGACTACAGATACCACACTTCTAACCAGGTGCTAGTTTCACATAAGGACCACATGAAATTAATTTAATAGGATGGGGGGGAAACTTCCTTTATAGGATTAGTACAATGAAAGTAATCATTAGTTGCAATCCTAGTTTGGTGTCTTAGTCTTATTTTTTTTTATTGCTGCTATACTTGAATTACTGATATAAATGTGCACATCTGTTGTTGTTGTTATATTAGTTACTTGAAGCATTCGTGTGTATCTGTGATATTTACTATTTACATTATATTAGTGATCCTTGTTAATGGTCCATTATAAGTGCACTCCTCCCCTAAATATGAAAAAGCAGTTGATCACTCGTAACTGTTAGGGATGCACCAGTGTCACTTTCTCTCCCCGATACTGATTGTGATAGCTTGACTGTGGGAGTACTGTGTGCCAAAGTTGGAATCGAAGGTAACACGAGGTCAGGGACTGCTGTGACACCAATACTGGGTCGCTGGCACAACCTGACTTAAAGGATAAAGCTGTCAATTTTTATTATCGTCAACTAATGTCATGCACAGAGCCAAACCAACAATTAATTGATTCAACTGTGCCAAAACTCTTCTGGGCCAAGGAACATGTCACTCAGTGTAGTGGTGCAGCTCATTGACATGTTTTTTATTAGCTTTTGGACAACAATAGAGGTCTATAGTACAGAGGAATAGATAATTAAAATATATATCAAGCTTTTGGATACACACAACAGCCCTTTGATAGATCTAATTAGTAGCGCGAAACATACATGACTTTTATAATCAACGAAGAAGCAATATTTAAAGTGGATAGGTCACAGATTGGTCACCATGGTGCGTGTTGAGCTGGTAGAGAATCAATAGTCCTCTGGAACAAAGCGGGCAGCAGTGAGCTCCCATGGCTCCAGCAGCGACGACTTATTACCACCAGATGAGCACCTTCGCTGCTACAGTGTACACCGGGGCTGCCAGAAAACTCCAGGGAATTAATGGCTCACTGGAAATGCTCAGTGCTTCGCTTTTACCTCCGTACCAGTAGATAAACCTGATGTCTATGGAAAGCCGGGAGAATCAATGAGTCAGCTCTTCCCATCTGTCAGAGGTCGAAGTCTTTTGCGAGTTAGAGAAATCTGGAGGTAGACAAATTTCTTTTGGGGGTTACTTACTCCGGCTTTCGGCGGGTAGATGGAAGTGTGTGACAACACCAGCAGCACGCCAACAGACCGCATGAGACAGATTTAGTCTTATTTTGATAAAAAAGAACAGGAAATATGGACAATAACGGTTTGAATCAGTATGCATTGTAAAACTTGCCTGTACCAATCTCATCTTTGTCACTTCTGTTCATTTATATGCTGCATAAGAGCCTCTATCTTACTGACTTTTTCATCTTCTATCAATGAAACTTCTCTCTCTCTCTTTTTTCTTTTCTTTAACATCTTGGCTTTTTAGGTACTCCTCTCATTTCTGTTCCACTCAGATCTCCCTCGTTGTGCTTTTTTTTTTTTAAACTCAAGGAATCTGCATTTCTTTGCCTCCTGTCTCCATTTGCTGTTCCCCATCAATTATCTCAGAATCCCTCATTCATCTTCTTTTGTCTCCTGTCTCTCTCTGCCTCCCTCGCTCCATCTTCTTCATCTATCCTCCCGTAGTTTTCCCTCTCATCCTCTCTTTCATTTCCCTTTCTCTTTCTCCTCCCTTCCCCTCTTTAGTCTCGCCCGCTTCTGCTAAACATACTCTCTCATCATTTCTCTGTAATCTCTCTCTCTCATTGTTTCTCACTTCTCTTATTCATTCTCTTTGCTCCCATTAAATGTTCTTCTGTCATATTTTTCATCTTTGTTTGTGCTTCTTGCTCATTGTCCTCCTCCTTTTTTTTTCTGTTGTTCCTTTTCTCTCTCAGCCTTTATATTTTTTTGCTTTCTCCATCCACCCGTGAAGTATCTTCCTTTTACCTACTTTTCCTCACTGCCTTTTCTTTCATCTTGTCCACTGGTTTTTGTTTGCTTGTCAACAAACAAATTACAAGCAGCTATTCTATTCTGCATTTCCTGTGATGTGAGGAGCCCGCGTTGGGTAAAACCAACACAGTAAAAGGAATATCAATGTTGTTTAGTTGCATCTCTGACCCCCGAGAGACCAAGAAAGAACTGCAACAGAATGAAATGATAGTTTTTCTTTCTCTTTGTTTCTTTGTGCAATCTTATCTCTCTGGATTTATGTTTTGTTTTTTTCTACCAAATTGGTTTCAAATGAAGCAAGAAAAATGTGTCCAGTTACACATGAAGAGGTAACTGTTGTTATTTTGTGTTGGTATTTCCAACTTTGAACCTGCAGCTATGAAATGACAGATTTTGACTTGTAACTGTAGAGGCGAAGTACTCTCTATCACTGAGGGTTTAATTACTAGTTTCTGTGGTAGCTGCTGATGTTGAAGAGGCCTGGAAAAACTAAACAGCAACATGGCAGTAAATGTGGAACAGGAAAGGATGGAAGGATAGACACAGGCAAAGGGCCAAACGGCTCGAAGAAAAGGAGAGACAAATGGACCCAGACAGAGGCGAAGGGGTTAGACGGAGCGAGAGACGCCCAACTCTCATTCCCCCAACAGTCCTCATAGCGCTAAATTAGCTCGGCGAAGTCCCACTGTGCCAGTCCTCTCCTCATTAGACACAGACCACGGCTGGCTGTTCTGGGGCCCGAGTCGAATGTTCAAGCAAGTAAACATCTCTCTGGGTATGACGTCAAAAACCGAGCAACGATCAGTTTACAGTACGTGAGCTGTCCACGCTGCGGGTTTTCATGCTGTGATATCAAAATTGTTGCAGCTCCGCATGGAAAAGGATATTTTAGCTGAAGCTTTGTTATTCTGGCTGTAAGAAATAATATTGTCATAACACACACACATAACAAAATAAAGAAATTGACCCTGATCAACCCTGACGAGCCCCTATCCACATCATTCACAATGTGTGTGTGTGTCTATGTGCAGCTCCTCCAGCAACGGATGCTCTGGCATATCCACTGTGTGTCTGTGTGTGTGTGTAACAGTAAGAAAGACTGTGTATGTGTGTAATTCAGTGAGGTTAATTAGCCTCAGAACACTGCCATCTATCACCCTAATGCTCAGACTCCGGCCCGACAGCTCCATTATCGCCAGACAGACACACAAAAACGTCCACACACACAAACCACACGCTCATGACGTGTGCATACACTCATGTTGACCACAGATAGTGTTATATATATTGACATGTACGGATGCATGATAACAATTTATTATGAAGAGGCACTCTCAGATAAGTTGTAGGTTAGCTTCACTTCGTCAAGCTACGGTTCAAGACACGGTATAGGTCACAAACGCACCTCTGTTAGGTCTCCACATGACAAGAGGAATTCTAAAGCCTCTTTTCAAGGGTACGTTTAAACTGGAAAGCCTGACATGTCTACGATTTGTCTTAGAAGTGGCATTTCAAAAGGTCACTTTTAGCAGTTCGGACTAAAGGTTTCTTCAGCTTCAAAGTAGAGTCCTGTTTGCTGACTATGTAACATTTCTCACCATAGAGCAGTTTTCAGTTGATACATTTCCGATAATCTCAAACAAATGATGCTGGAGAGTGTTTCCATCTTTTTGGGCTGCCTGTGAGATAATCTAAAGAGTGAACTTTTTCAGTTTTGGTCTCCAGGCTATAAAAGACACACACACACACACACACACACACACACACACACACACACACACACACACACACACACACACACACACACACACACACACACACACACACACACACACACAAAGCCACTGGCCCGGATCATTAGGTCTGTTACGGTCCAAATCCGGCTGTTAGTTATCTGCCCAGCTCCCCAGTGGGATTCAGCCTGATCTATAGTGAGGGATGAAACTGTTCTGCCGCTATCGCCATACCCATTAAGGAATAGACGGGGCAGACCTGGCTGTCTATAGGTGGCAGGCATTGTAAGATATTGGCTTATATTGGATTCACTCCCAACTGGGCAGCTAATAGTGAGAAACATGAGTGGCTATAGAAAATATGCTCAAAGATAACAGAATTACAATCAAAAATGCATTTTCTTCCACTGAGAAAAATGAGACCTCATCAACCTACTGGTGTGAATTGATTGTTGTCATGGAGGGAAAACATATGAGTTTGCACTTTTTCAATAGTCTTTGCTCGGAGGGGACCAGAGTTCAATTAATAATTAATCTCTGTTCTAATTTTATGGCCGAGGGAAGTCTATTGTTATTTCATTGGGATCAATTCTCTACTTAAGCAAAAGAATCAAGGTTGAATATGTTTGTAGGATTGGCCAAATTGATGTTTAATGACAGACAACAGACGTGAAATAGATTAGCTTGTGTTTGCTCTAGAGGAGAATTACAGCTCAGCGAGGTCCAAGGTTTAAAGTTGCATTCAGATTAAATCGTGCACCTCCGCAGGGTTGTGTGGAGTTTCCCAGAGATACTGACAACAAAGAGTACTCATCCTCGAAGCATATTCTCTAATTAAAGAAGAAAAAAACCCATTTGTGTATCGCTTGAAAACATTCAAAATAAGTGCTGCAGTAATTAATCAATTACATGCCAATGAGTAAATTAATTGCCAACTATTTTCATTGATTAATCATTTTGAGTCATTTTTTTCAAAAATAAATTCATTTTCTCAATCCAGCCTCTAAAATGTGAATGATTTCTGGTTTACTTAGTCATCTATGACACTAAACTGATAACCTTGTGGACAAAACAAGACATTTGAAGGTGTCATTTTGGTAAAAAATAACAGAGATTTGTCTCCGCTCTCTGAAGCTTTATAGACCAAAAAACTAATCAATTAACATAACTGACAGATGAATCAGCAATGAAAATAATTGCTAGTTGCAGTCTGAAGCAGCAGAACATGTTATAGGAGCCATCGGACACTGTTGTCGGCCACACTGAGCCAACAGAATGCTTTTAGGACTGACTTCAAACAAAGATCTTTCATCTCGTGACCACATTCTTGTCTAGTCTTCAAATTTAATACCACCCCCACTTTCACAAGTAATATCCACAATAAACCATCAACTATAAATATGTGGACAGACTAAAGATTGGGACAACTCACTGGCATTACCAAGTCATAACCTGGAGAGAGAAAGACAACAAGAAACAGAGGAAAAACATCAGAATTAATTATCAGGAAGGACGATTTGTGTGTTACGTGCAAATAGACTGAAAAAGGTGCGCAAATAAACTGAAATGATACATTATCCTCTAAGTGTGTGTGTGTGTGTGAGAGCGAGAAAGTGTTTTTAATGCTAAGTAAAACGACATTTGGCAGCAACACGTACATCCTTTCCCTTTTTATCACACACACACTTGCATTTACCCCCCCCTCTCTCTCTTTTACACACATACACACACACATATTCATTAGAGCAAATGGAATTAGGGGGATTGGAGGCATAATCTTCTTCCCCAGCGGTGTGGGGGGAACCAAGCCGTTAATTTCCCGCCTCGAACTACAACTCCAACTCCGCTTGCTTTGAAAAAGGCTGGAGTCACTCGCAACTCACAGCACATGAATGATTTACAACACTCAAATGTCACATACCATTAGACACGCTCAGTCTAAGTGGGTTTCTGTGCCTTTACATATGTGTCTGGGGGGATCTATGTGTGTGTGTGTGTGTGTGACTGCTGAGATGTCTGTGGCTGCATTTCAATCAGGAGAGACAAGAAGTAAAGATAGTTTATTGTACAGATGATATCGATGATTAAATCTTGTCAAAAGTCTTTGGCGCTTAGACTCGACAGGGAGATTTTGTAATCGGGGGACATCAGTCCTGAGCAGGCAGCGAGATAAATCCAGCCGTGCAGTCCAGACACTGATGGATCTGCCAAGACCGGGCGCTGATGTGAAGGTGATGGGGCTCAAATAACGGCAGCATGAAAGCACTAAGACAGAGAGGGAGACAAACATATTTTAAAAAGACAGCTGCATGATGATAGGCTGACAATGGAGGTTTGCATAGATGTGAATAGCTGATAGCTCAATTGACAGCAAATGAAATTATGAGTGGGCGTAAAACTGCAGGCTTATTCATGCAAAGAACTTTCACTAAGCTCCATTTATATGTCAAAAAAGCACAGGTTTATTAATGGATGATGATATTGGGTTTGTGCCTCACAGCAGACAATATAATATATCACTGAATCTGTATGTAGCCCTGTCTGCTTCACTTTATTCCATATCACTGCTTTCCCTACTCTTACCCAGTAGTGACTCAGGGAAATATGACAAGAGGTTGACTGTGCAGCGGACGCAAATGTGTGTTTGTGTCTGCGTATGTCTCAATTTCCCAGCAGTAGACGGGGGAAATAACAAAAAAGATCAAAGGCGCAGGTTTGCCCAGGTCACAGGGTTACTTTCCCATTGCTGTTGTAAACAGATGAATATCTCATATTCCCGCAGCTGTGCATTGGTTTCTCTTTGAAATGGATATGCACCTATTTAAATGGGCAAAAAAAGAGCGAAAAGGACAAGTGAAACAGGGGAGTCACACACAATTACACATGAACACACACGCGCACAAAGGCACACACACACACACACACACACACACACACACACACACACACACACACACCAATTGTTTGGCTCAGCTTTGATTTTATTCTTTCCGTTTCTCTTCATTTGTTTATTTGTATCCTCTATGAATTATACATAGACATCCTGAAGTTTATGAAAGTTTCCAGTTGTATTCCCCGAGCAGAGACAACCAACAGCATTACTCAAATGTCCTAAACATGAACTCCCACTAAGTTCACTGAGAAAAATACAACAATATTAAACAATAGAGAAGGAAAAAAAAAAAGAGAAGTGTTTCCAAAATTAGACAGCCACGTTCCTTCATTTAACGGTGTGTATTGATCACTGTCATGGAAGTAAAACATATGAGTTGTTAGATCTTTCAATACTCATTGCCCGGAGGTGAGTGAATACAGCTCAGGTGAAGAATGATTTTTGTTTTTGCCTTTTTTGGTTACATTCCTTCAGCTCTACCGAAGAGGGAGTGATTTTTAGAAGATCTCGTAAAACTCAGGATACATCCCTGACCTTTTAAAATGGCAAAGACGAGTGTAGATGCAGGGTGGCAGGGACTCCAGATGATGCTTGAAGGGAAAACGACAGTGAGTGATGGCTTTAGAAATATTCCAGTCACACACATGCGTACACACGCACACGCGCGCAGAGTGTCTATCTTACATCTCTCCATGTCGCGCCTGGTTTTGCTGTGTTCAGCAGTTGTAGACATTTGTATGTGTGTGTGTGCATATATGTGTGTGTTTGTATAACAGACAGACAGCTGACACACCTTATGTTTTAGGTTAGATTGGCAGTGAAGTCTCACTTCTTATGAATGCCAATGAGACATCTGTCCAATGTGTGTGTGTGTGTGTGTGTGTGTGTGTGTGTGTGTGTGTGTGTGTGTGTGTGTGTGTGTGTGTCAGCAAGTACAGGGTCTTCCCTTGTTGCCCCACCCCCTCTGTCAGGGGAAAAATCAATCTACACCTTCAGCCTGTTACGCTACCTATCGCTAGTAATACCTGTGAGTGTGTGTGTGTGTGTCTCCTGTCATTCTGTCAGCATCTCCATCTTTCCATCTGCCTGTTGTGCTTTTTGTCTGTCTGTCCTCCTGTCTGGTCCCTGCTGTGTTTTTTCTGTCTGCCTGCATCACATCTTCTCCTCTCTGTCCTGCTGTAATACTGACAAAAACACTTTCTGCACCACCAATTCACCTGTCCGTTACCTCTCTCCATCTCCTTCCACATTCACATTCCCAAATATTCACCACATGTGGTTTTCTCCCCTCCGTACCCGCACACTCTCAAATTGCTTCGTTCGTATCTCTGAACCAATAAGTCTTGCAGCCTCGCAGTTTAATTTTAAGATTCCCAATGACAACTTCTCCTCACATCCCAGAAAATGATTTATCACGGGGAGTGGAAAGCATTTATAAGTCTTTCCTACATTTATGTCTCAGTAAAAAAAAAAAATGCACGAAGTCGCAGAATTGATGGGAGAATTATCACAGCCTGACTCACCTTTTTTTATTTAGAAGAAGGAAGTCAGTGGGCAAAACAAAATTATTTAGATAATAAACATGAAGTGAAATGAAACAATTAATTTAGAAATCACATTGCCCTCCTACCCTAAACATTTCAATATGCAGACAGTAAAACGTGACACTTATTTTATGCTCATGCAATCACCTCACCTCATCCTTTTCTTCCCTCTTCTCGTGCAGATCCCACAGATCAGCTACGCCTCCACAGCCCCGGAGCTGAGTGACAACTCCCGCTACGACTTCTTCTCCCGCGTCGTGCCGCCGGACTCCTACCAGGCCCAGGCCATGATGGACATTGTCACGGCGATGGAGTGGAACTATGTGTCCACCCTGGCGTCGGAGGGCAACTACGGCGAGAGCGGCGTGGAGGCATTCGTCCAGATCTCCAGAGAAACTGGTACGAGCTCACTTCTTTCCTTGAGATACTATAGCACTGTATATGGCTGTCAAGAACAATGTGCATACATGAGCCTGACCCTTTAATAGCAGGTTATCTATAAACCTTCCCATATCTCAGCCAAGATATCAAAACTGGGTCTACTGGGCTTAAAAGATGTGTATTAGTGTTTCCATGATGTTTAAAAGAGAACTACAGTGAGTATGGTGAGGAGGTTTCTTCCAGTTGTCCAGATAAACTTGTTCGAGGTAAAGCACCTTCTCCTCTGCTGTCGGAGAGAAAATAACTATGATATGATGCTCATAGTGCACTTTGCAGTATATTACACGATCAGCGGCTTTAGCCTGTAATTTGACGAGAACTGTGGCAAGAACAGAGTAGAAACCTGTTGTTTAAATCTCTAAGGAAACTCCAGGGAAAATGTACTCTTTGGGTAAAATTGCAGGCTGTAGATTGCACACTGTGGCGAGTTGAACGGAGAACAGTGAGTTATCACAGCAAGAATCTGACAGACGAGTGCAGCTCTGCTTTCTCAACTTTATTTTTTGTGTCTGTACGTATGTGGAGTTTAACATTGTTGCAGACTCTAATCTGAGCATTATGCTGATGTCAAAAATGTATGTAATCAGCACATCTGGGAACATCTGAATTGAAACATTCTCAATCACTGGATAGTGTTAGTAAGTATATCTTGAAGATTTACAGGTGGACAAATTAAAGGAAAAAAAGTTTGTTTAACTAAGGTATCATTTCACCCTCCTCATGTCCAAGTCTTTCAAACACCAAAGATATCCCTTCATTTATACTTTTGGTGGTGGTTGTGGAAGCACTATTTAAGGTGAAGAAACATTTGTCTATATTCATTTTATATGGGACATTAAAAAATCTCCTCTCAAAGCATTATAGGATAGCAAGTGATTCCACACTGATCAGAAATGCAAAGAAATAGAAGATAAGTCAATATTTTTTTGAAGTTGAAATGCAGCCCACGTTATGCTGTGTTTAGTCTTTTATAGTTTGGCCTTTTCTGCATATTTTAATCATGTGGGAAGTTTTTCTGTCTATGTTGTTTTTAGAATTTAATGATCTGAGAACAGGACTCACAAAATACTGTATACATAGTATAGACGGATTATCTGCTTCACACAGAATATTTCATATATCAGATTTTTCCTGAAAGCTATAAAAATGGTGTTGTTATGCTTTAACGTAACAAAGGTTGTTATATCTGTTTTCTGCCATAAGTTGAAAAAAAGAAGATCTCAGTGAGGGTGAAATTGGCCTCAAAGCTCTCTGAAAAAGTGAAAAAACAAGCAATCTGACAGCGAGCGAGGAGGCTTCTATTGTAGCTTCTGAAATCCCTCTTTTACACATCCCTTGTTTATAGACTAAAGCAAAGAGTAAATTACAAGAGTCAATTTCCTACTATCACTCCTTCATTAAGTTGTGGAGTGGCAAGAGAGATGAGAGTATATTACACTGGAGTAAATGAGAGTGACACAGGCGGGGAGAGAAAGAGACAGAAAGAGAGAGAGCGACGGATGGCTTGTCTGTTTTGATGTAAGATTTAAAAGCACGGTCCCTGTGGTCCTGAGAGCATCAAGTTTGGGCGAACGCCGCCTCAAATCGCTTTATGAGAACTTCCAAGTGATGTTGACAGATCAAAATGCTGTCGGTTTCCCTGTTTACGCCTTCAATGTTTATTGAAAACACGTCACGTCGGATGCTGACAAATATTTACAGACTGACAGGGTTAAAGACATGTGGGGAATCCATCTGAGAGAGTATCAGTGGAGATCTCTCTATTTTATCACTCTTTACTTCCCCATCTTTCCCTTTCCCAGTCACTTCTTTTTCCTGCATTGTTTGCGTGCTGATGTCAAGATGACATATCTGCGTACGTCTGTCCTGCTGTCTATCCGTCCATCTCCGTCTCTGTGCATGTTTGGAGCCGGCCTGCCCAGGGCTGTGCGCTGTGGAGATGTTTTTTTCTGCAGTGTCAGAACAGTGTGTGTGTGTGTGTGTGTGTGTGTGTGTGTGTGTGTATGTTTGTGTGCTACTGGATAGGGTAAAGCAGTCCTCAGCAATGTGTGTTTGTGTTCTGGGAGTCAGCAGATAGTCCACTCCGCTGCCCTCTGTGTGTGTGTGTGTGTGTGTGTGTGTGTGTGGGAGGGCTATATGCTGTGACAGCAGTCAGTCAGTTGTTTACTGTGTGGCTCCAGAGATGAGAAAAAGAAGTAAGAAGGTGATGGCAGGGAAGAGCAGTGAAGAAGAAGAAGGTTGAGGAGGGGAGAGTGAAAAAAACAGTGAAGAAGAAAGTTGAGGAGGGGAGAGTGAAAAAAACAGTGAAGAAGACAGTTGAGGAGGGGAGAGTGAAAAAAACACTGAAGAAGACAGTTGAGGAGGGGAGAGTGAAAAAAACAATGAAGAAGTAGAAGGAAGAACAAGGTTGAGGAGGGGAGAGTCCACAGTGTTCATATGTGTGTGCTGGACTTGTGAATCAAGCTGTAGAGTTGGGGGAATACACAAGGAGAGGCAGAGAATAGTGGGAAGAATGGGACCAGGAAGCAGGAACAGCAACAGAATAATGACACAGCTCCTAATATACCTACTGCGGATGTGGAGTGTGGCGGGAAATTTTTGTGTTCCTCGGGTCATTCTCTGGTCATTTTCTATCCTGGGAGCAGTAGGTCAAGACCTGTCTCTTTTCAGAGCGCTTCATCTCTCTGGCTGCTCAGGTTGACTGGGATAAACAGCTGTCTTGATAAGGCTGGCTGGGTCCTATGGCAACCAAGGTCTGCTTTGTGCAGATGGTCACTCTTTTTTTAAAAGAATGAATAGCATGTGACCTGTGTACAGACTATGTGACTTCAGTTAACCCCTGTTATAGTTTAATACCCAATAGAAGCAGGTGAAAAATGAACTTATTTGCAGGCTGTGAGGGTGAGGATTCTGTGAAGGGTTTAAATAGTCTTGTGTGGTAGTAGACGGACGAATTGAGCGGCTTTGCACAGTTGTTTTCACTTGACTCAGTTCTCCTCAATTGAGATTCAATAAATGTTCCTGCGCAAGACAACCTGGTGTCCTGACAAGTTCTTCACTTCAAACACACACACATACTCTCTCTCTCTCTCACACACACACACACACACACACACACACACACACACACACACACACACACACACACACACACACACACACACACACACACACACATGCACAGATATATATATGTAGAGACACAGGTAGATGTCTTACACACACACACACACAGGGAGCCACAGGGAATTTCTAGGTGATTATTTTGTGATTGCAGTGTAATGATTGCAGCTTACAAGGCACTCTGCATACTGATACCAAACATCCATATTAATTGCTGTGTAATCGTTCACTGATTATTCTTGACAATGTTTGTGTGTGTGTGCGTGCATATTAATCACCAAGACAGGAGAGGAGGCACTCACGTCATATTAGCACGAGTCAGTCGGGGGGTTACACTGTGCGGTCGTGTGTGTCAGTGTGTGGACTAGGAACCATTTTAACTCTGTCCACTCATGCCTCTCTACATATAACTTTCTTATTTAACACAGTGAGCAAGTCAAATATTCACTTCTCCAATGCACACTTTGAAAATGAATATATCCTACTTATGTTTGCCGCTCCTCAGCTGCTGTGCTGCTCCGTTCCCAGGAGGAGTCATGTAGGAAATGTCTGCACAACTAATTCTTCAGCCAAGTCCACATGGCAGTCAGCAGTATCTATTTTGCTTCAAAAGGACTGCTTTAGGGAAAACTTGAAATAACTTTCTATTTGAGGTTACGGCGATGAAGGGATTCGAACTCTCGATGCTGGTGCTGAATCCCCCTCATTGTTACTGTAGTGAAGGCAGTTTTGCTGACTTTGATTGACCCGCCCAATGGGTGAAAGTCTCAAAACATTAGTCTCGCATCACGTATGGATAGATATAGGATTTAGAAGGAATAATGACCTGAATGCTACCGCTTCTGTCCAACCTTGTGTGGCCCTAGCTGTGCGGTTTTAAATGTAGCACAGAAATTTCATAGACTTAAAAAAAGAAAATAGCTTCTTAAAGCAGAGTCCTGCAGATTTGACATTTCCAAAGTTTACCGTCAGCCCCAGATAAACATGGTTGTGGTGATTTTTCAGGTGAAAAGACATCTGGAAATCCATTAAAACTGTGTTAAATCCGGTTGAGAAGACTTTTCACAGTGCAGCCTGCGTGTCGTCACCCCCGGCCACAGCTTCCCAGTCATGCAGAACTACTAACACGCACAGCTCGATGAGCACGGGCTAAACATGTTTACTCATCATTAGTGACTCTTCACAAACTGGGCGCACAATGTGGTGTTTTTGTTGTTGCTTTTGCACACAATAAAGTGATGTAACCCAGTGATTTATGGTAAATGAACAAAAAATGAAAAGGTCAACTCGTAGGGAATTAATCGGGGAGTCTTTTGAAAGGCCGTGCAGGAAGGCAGCGTCTTGTTTTTTTTTAGCACATCATGTCACACGTTACATCAGAACAGTGAGAATTTCCTTCCCTTTTTTTGACTCCCACATTGATTCCCTGAAGAGGATGGAAGGCTTCTCTTTCACAGAGAGGCCAGAGAGCAGTCTAGACCTGGGTAGTGTTTCATTTTATTGCTCAGCTCCACAAAACAGGTGCTCCGGCCCAGGTCTCCCAGCAGAAGGGCAGTCTCCCCCCGCTCGCTGTGCCACCCCGCTATTGACCCTCGCTGTGGAAATCGCAGCATATGGCGCCAGTTCTTGCCATGCCGAGAGAGACTTCAAGCCTCCTATATTGCTGTGTTTGGAGCATATGGGATCCCTGTACTAAAGAACGTGAGGTGGTGGTGTACTTACCCAAACAGGAGACATCTTTTAAAATCAAGTCACGGCCCTTTCTCCTTCCAGTACCCTTCCTCACCTCCCCATGGAATCCATCTGGGATTAAAAACCTGCCACATTTACATTCAGACACACTGCAGAAAGAGCGAGTAAGAGAGAGAGAGTGTGTGTGTCTGTGTGTGTGTGTGTGTGTGTATGAGTTACTCGTCAGTGAATTTGTGTTGGTGAGAGCGGCTATGGGTGAATCTGTGCGGAAGCGAGTGTGTGTGTATAGGAAGCTGTAAGTGAAGGAGCAAGACAGAGACAAAGTGTGTGTGTGTGTGTGTGTGTGTGGACCAAATTCACTGGCTCAGAGCAGTCCCCCCCCCCCCCCCCCCCCCCCGACACTGTCCGCTCGACAGAAGCTCTGCAAGGCAGTAATGAAGGAGGCGAGAAAATGAGTAACAGAAAAAAAGGGCTGAGAGAAAATAATTAAACGTTTATCTCCAGATTCATTTAATTAGTTCTCTGGCTCTAAACTAATCTTCTGCCTTTTTGCTTAGCTTCGCCTCTTTAGTTCGCTTTCAGTCCACTCTTGCCCTCCACAATGGAGGCGGTCCCTGCCATTATCCGAGTCTTGCTACTGGCTTATGTTGTTTTATCCAGAAGAGGAATCATGCGTTAATTGAATGTCATTTTGATGCATTCTTACACACATATTCAACATATAATTCATAAGCATGAATGCAGTATTTTTAAACCACTCGTGTTGGAAAATGACTTAGCTTGCATTTAAGTGTTAAAGCACATGTGATTATTCATGAGGAATGAATGAATGAATTAGTCAGAATCTCACAACATCATTCTTACAATTTAATGATCTTTAGAAATTAATTGAATTAGACTACATTAGAACATTCAACAGAAGTGTGATGATATGCAATGACTTCCTGTGTGGAGATGAGTGTGGAGGACGTTAACGCTGATTATATTGAACGTAAAATTGTGCAACACATGCACACGACACAAATAAATGCTCAAGAAGAAGAAGAAGAGCTAGCCACGCTCTCTCCCCCCTCTAACTCACACTCCACTGACAACGTGGCACCTCAGGTCCATTTAGCTCTGTGTGTGTTTCGCGTCCTTGATTACAGTCCCCTCACAACTAAAGACTGATACGATTCATCACCACATG
Source organism: Scomber scombrus (assembly GCF_963691925.1). Classification (NCBI taxonomy): domain Eukaryota; kingdom Metazoa; phylum Chordata; class Actinopteri; order Scombriformes; family Scombridae; genus Scomber; species Scomber scombrus. Next base: position 11,665,858 of record NC_084991.1, read on the forward strand.
CGAGCAGGGAGCGCACAAACACCAAGCCATCCATTTGTAACTAATTACACCAGCCTTGGTTTTCATCTCAAGGTGAAGCTGTCTTTGTTGTCTTCATAAAAGCTCCCCTTTCAATAAAAACTGTCAGGGGCGTGGAAGCTTGTATATGTTGTTGGTTTGCGGTCGGCTCCTTGGGTTCTTGTGTTCATAAAGGCCTTTAAATATACTGTGAAGTATTTGCCTTGTTGAAACTGTGTTTAAAATCCTGTATGAATCGAAATGATCTAGAAGAAGTCATTAACATCCCTCTAAGTCTAACATTTTATTAAATCACAGCTGAAGTTCGCCTTATGTTGCCAATCTCTCACCTGGGTGAAATTGACAATATCTATTAGGAGTTAACAGCCCTCTGTGGATGACATCGGTATTGCCGCAGGACATCTGGAGATGGTAATTATTACCTGAGCAGCTCTGTGTGAATTTCATCCCATCCTGCCGAAAAGTCTATTTTATTTTATTTTTTTGATTCTTTAAAGCTATTTCCCCTCAGCCACCTCAGTATGAAGTCCAACAGAAATTACCCACTGATTCCCAGAAAACACTTACCTCTTACCTTGTGATGCTTAAAACCACCATGGCATTTTCAGCCACGTCTCAGCGATTACTAAAAGTTGGGAATTGAAGGAATAATTACATTTGCCTCCAACAAAGCAGTTTTTCTCCCCCCCTCATGTGCAGTAGCTGATTTCAAGGCCCTGTGGCAAAAAACATGAATTTGTCTTGTTTGAGCAGAATCATGTCGGCAAGTTAAAAGGGGCAGTAAAACTCACACTGCAGTTAGCATATACCTTTGTATTGGTGTTGGCCATGTTGAAATATGGTATGCTTTAGCTCAATGCTGTCTATTAGATGTATAGTGTCCATTTCAGCTCCAGTGGCTTCCTTGACAGAGGTGAGAACTCTTCAAATTCCCTCAGCGATAGAGCAAGAGAGGGTGCTGGGCAGACAGACGGTAGAGAAATGGGGTATTGGTATCTATGTGTGTGTGTGTGTGTGTGTGTGTGTGTGCCCTCTATTCTCTGTCCCTATTTGGCCTCTTCGAGTCCTACAAGAGATCCAGGAGAGAGAAAACTCAGCCAGTTGCTGCTAAGCCCCAAAAGTAATTTAAGAAATATTATTGCACCAGTTGGTACACATAGGTTTGTGTTTGTCTTTGTGTGTGTGCATAATATTGCGGAGTGTGCGGCTCCATGTGTTTTCACTGTGCTTGTACGGTTGCGAGTTTGTTTGCGTGTGCATGTAAGTGAGTTTATGTGTGTTAATGCGAGGCAGTATTGCATGTATGTCTGTGTGCCGCTTTGATGTGTGTGTGCCTGTGTGCGTATGTCTGTTTTTTTGTGTTTTTGGGCAGTAGGAATCTGCTTGCACAACTTAAAAGCACTTTCAAGCCTCCTCACCGTTCTGCTCCAGTAACTTATGCTTTTTCTTTCACTCTCTTCTCCTCCCCCATCTATTTTTTTTTTTCAATTTTTCATCTCCGTCTGCAGAAAGGCTCTAAGGTCACAGTTAAAATAAATGACAGGAACCAATGTTGACTGCAAAAAAATAATACTTGTCAAAACTACCTCAACATCCTTTAAGAGTCCCAGAGCTCCCACATACAATGTATTCCCTTTTAAAAAAGGGAGGGTTAAATAATTTAATACTCTGTATCCATATTACATAATAATAAAAATAGTAATAATAAATAATGAATCTAATTTGTACTGCTCTTTTCATAATTGAACTCACAGTGCTACAGTGTTAATAACACAGCACACTCAACATTGAGAATAAGTAAGAGTTGAGATGAAAAGGCTTTCTGAGGATAAAAGGTTTTTTAGGTCTTTTTAAAAAGAGACCAGGTCTGTAGGATCTGTGCTGCCTTAGATGGTTAGGAAGGGTGATCCACCAGCGTGGCACAGCAGAGCAGAAGGCTCAGAACCCCCCCATGGTGCCGAGCTTTGTACCGGGGACCCGGAGGAGAGAGCTGCTGGCAGATCTGAGGGTGTGGGTGAAGGTTTGTGATGTGATCAGTACATATTATGCACATATTTTGTACATATTATTTGTGAAGGATCAAAACTAAAAGTTTTAGCATGAATGAATCACAGACAGAAGAAACAGTTTGTCTGTTGAAAACAAGATTTGGAATGATGAAAAACACACACACGCACACACACACACACGCACACACGCACACACACACACACACACACACACACACACACACACACACACACACACACACACACACACACACACACACACACACACACACACACACACACACACACATTAGGATATATGTACACAGCTCAGACGCTTTCTGTCATAACTTATTAACTTTCATTATTTCCATATCAGTTTTAGTGAACTTAACTTCCTCATCTAAATTCAATCTTCTTTCATTGCATATTTTGAAAAAAACAACAACAAAAAAACACAACAGTTTCACCATTATGCAAACTGTCACTTGGATGATTTTAGGAAAAGGCTTAGCATAGCTTAGCGGCTTTAAGCTGGAAGTGTCATTTGTAGAAAATTACATTTACAGTCAGCGATCAAAGGAGAATTTAACTTTGATGTTGTCAGCCTCTCACGATCTCTCCAAGCCATTGTATGTTGATGTGAAAATGCAAGAAGAATATTAGACTCCCTATTCTCGTCGAGCAAACGGATGGAGACTGAACACAAACAGTGAAACCAAACGTAATGATGAACATTGAAATGATATCAAACAGAGGAGTCTCACGCTGTTGTTCTTTTGTACATTTCTGAGTGTAAAATGAAATGAGAACCAATTATAAACCAGTATTGGGGTAATAATAAGTCATAAATGTCTAATTCTTAATCCAAATTTGAACAGAAGGCACGTCACAAAGGAATCCAACACCCAGAAACTGACTGGATGTGAAAAGCTGTGACACAGTGAGCCAAAAATCGTTGAGCTGGAGAGACGGCCGCAGGGCAGTCTGGCAGGTAATCAACCATGACCTCTCATTTTTCATCGTTATTATTTTGGGCTAGATACTTCACCTGCATCGTATCATAATACGCACGAGTCTTTCAATTGTTTCAGGCCATTCAGGCCTCATTTAATCTTATTTAGCACTGTGCATACTGTACTGTACTGTACTGTACTGTACTGTACTGTACTGTGTAGCTTAACTGCTTAAAGCATCAGTGTTTAAGTAGCTGTTTGCATATTACTAAGAAATCAGGAGTTAACAATTTTGTTAGCAATGTAAGTCAGCCAGTCAAAACAGAACAAATAGATGAATTTAAGTGCACAGTTGGTCTACTGTTGCTTTAGAAAATTAAAGCAGCACTTGGAATTATGTCGAATGGAAGAAGATAAACTATAATTGAGGTCAGACCTGTGCTTTATTTGAAATGCAATGGCCCTTATTAGAATTTGGTACCATAGTTACAGGCCTTGTTTTAGATTTGGGTACATTTTTTGACCCTTCTGCAGATCCAGTTCTTAACATCTGGTCATGGATCCATCTTTACCAGCACAAATCAAACAGCAGCTGTTTGTATGGAATACATAACAAGCAAACTGCGTGATGAGCATGAATAGTGATTACTGCCTCAGGTGAAAAGACTCATTGATTTGGTTCTGCATTTCTATTAAAGATGAATCAATCACAGTAGTTGAAATACATCTGCAAATAATCGATGAATGGTTTCAGCCGGGTTATTTTCAGCCAACATTTATTAGTTGCAGCTATTCTATTGCCATAAATGGGATGACAAAGATTCAACTTGATGAATGTGTTTTGAGGGCTTCTGGGTTTGTAGTCCAGCACTGCTGCCGGCCTGCGTCTCTCTTCAGCTGGACCAGAGCAGGCATGATGCACGGGGGCCTCACACACGGAGGCAAATGAGCCCTGCTGTCCTCCACCTGGCACGACAAGCGAGCGGAGCGCTGATGAACTTACTCTGGATGTCTTTCATTACTCTCAGCCTGGCCGCTAATAAATCAAACTTGGGATAAAAGTGCACACCCATGCTCACAAGACATCTACTCCCTTCCATCACTGTGTCTTCCCCCCGGTTACGAACACACACTCTTCTCCTCAGACACACATCACACAGCAGGCTGATGGATGTGAGCTGGCAGAGGCTGATTAGCTGGGAGTGAATGGGGCAGAATTACAACTCTGTCGGCGCCGCGATTGCATTGTTGCTTCGACAACGATCCATGTCGGATTGCAGGAATGCCAGGATGCAGGAAGAGTAATCAGAGCTCTCCATCTGTCTCTTTGTCTGTTTATTTCTCTCAAACCATTCCGAGTTTCTCTGATTTCTCTCTCTCTTTTTTCTTCTTTTTTTTGGCTGCTCTGTTATCTTGTCTCTGTTTCATACTCTTTGCTTTGTCATTCTCTGTTCTTTCTGCTATCGTGGCTCACTGGTCTACGAGTTCCATAAATCTCAGTAAAAATGGTCTAGACATGCTGTACTTTTCTCCTTACTATGTAATTTCCTTTTTCCTCTTTTTCACAGTTCACCCACTCTCCTTTAGCTTTTTCACACTTATCTTCTCCTCAAAACTGCCTGTTCCCCTTCTTGACTATCCCAGCATACAGCTTCTGTCATCTTTCTCTATTTATTACCAGACTTAAAAGTGAAAAAAATACCGGGAATATGAAATGACCCTGATTTTTTAAATATAATATTTAAATAACTTCCATCATAGTAGAGTTACATACTCACACACTCTCAGCAGCCACAAATTGATCTTCTCAGGTAGTTAGTATTAATAAGACTGCATGTTATGTTTGTGTTTTTGAGTTCCTTAGCGTTTCTTACAGGGATATTTGGGCACTTGACGTATTCTGACTCTACAGTAGAGATGTTGGAAGATGCTTTGGACTCATTTTCACTCATCGTGAATTTGTTTCTTCCACAGCAAAAAAACATGTTACACAAGACTTCAGAGGCTCCTGCGGGTTAAACTGGACTAAGGACACACTTTCAGGACTGACTGCCGTTAACACACTCACTACTCACCATAAACAGGCTTTAAGACACACACTAGCCTTGCAACAACGTGGCTACAAACAACAAATAATGCAACACTCCATGTAGGAGTTGGTTTTACACTGCTACTCTATCCATTCAATAAGTCTGGTGACATGAATACGTAATGTCTAGATAGATAGATAGATAGATAGATAGATAGATAGATAGATAGATAGATGGTCTAGACCCCGAATATAGGATGACACCACTATTTCAGATGTATTTCCAGGAAAAATAAAAATCCCAAAACATCCTGTATTGGGACCAATGCAGTATTCTCTCACTCATGTGAAATTACACTGAATCTCTTCGATCTGTACAATTTATTTGAAACATTAAAGACCACAGGGGAAAAAGGCTTTAAAGGTTTTCACATGACTTGAAAAAGTCATGCCATTGATGTTTATTTTATCACCTGTCAAACATTTATGGTTTATAAGTGAACATACTGTAAAATAGGGGAGGATATATAGTGTGTACTGAATAAAATACTAAGCCTGAATCACACGTGAGAGACCCCATGTCCGCCCCCAGCCTCTGCTTGCAACTGAAAATGTCTCTTTCACCCTGTCAAGTTTAGAATATGGAATAATTAAGTAGAGCAAGAGACATGTAGCACCCACCAGTCAGACATGTTCTCACCTGCTGGAAATACTCCATTAAGTGTTGGTGAGTGGTGACGCTTAGGTAGTGCATACAGGAGGAACCGTGGTTGTAATTCAGCATTTTTAAGCTTTTTATATCTCCTTCTCTTAGAGAAATCACAATTATTCCTCCCTTCTGTTAGCGCTAGCTTCACAGTGGAGTGGCCTATTCAAAACAATGCAGCTCAGCTGGCCTGCTGTGTTTATCCAGCACTAGCTGTATGTTAGAAACGTCATCAACACGTCCACCTGCTCGCTGTGAATTCTCCAGAAAATGACATGCTGTATTCACGCATAGACTCAGTAAGACATTACACTGACTTTGTACCATGGAGCTGGCAGATAGAGTCTGTTCTGTGTCTGGTCTGACTGATTTGGTCATTTCTGTTCACACATACAGCTCCTCCAGGTAATATCCAGATAACATGAAGGTTGCAGTGCATGTGTGAAAGGGGCTTGACACAAAAAGACAGATGGATGACATACATTTTCCCACAGTTTCCTCAAGGAAATCTGAGCTCTCTTCATCTGATGCAATTCAGCTGTCTGAAGCTCCCTCTATTTCCACATACAGTCTCAGACAGTGCAATTGTTGAAAAGAAAAGTCAGTAAGAGTCTCACCTATCAAAGTCACTGTGTGCTTTTCATATACTGGCTGCCCTTATATTTACATCTAAATGACTGTTGATGGTGACAGACGTAGTGAAGATCCAATTATGCGATGGAGTTGGCAGCGGAACTTGACAAATGATGGGTAATGGCTTACGGTTGGAGGCATTTCCAACACTCTCCACTTTAACAAACGTAGCTGTGTCTCTATAGTTTGATTCTGACAGAGTAATTTATTCCCACTCCGCCAGCATGGAACCACGGATTTAAAAAGTTTCACCACTTACCCAACCCTTCCCCCATTTTTCACTTCAGAATGAAACTGTTATTATTCAAAAGAGAAATGGGAATTCATGCAGGCTTAGACACGGCCTTATATCTTCACTTACTATTTCTTCTTTCCCTCCTTTTGTATTCCCACTTTTCCCTGTATTTTGCTTTTGTATTTTTCATTATACCAGCATCTTTCATGATGCTGCAAGCGGCGTGTGCATCATTTAATTCATCTCGGATGAGGCCCTGCCTGCCTGTGTCTGCATCTCGAAGGTTCAGAAGGTACGAACAAGACATAGATCAGCTCATATTGATTTGTAAGACACAGGCGTCGGCTTCATGTACATTTAATGCAGAGTTAATTTACAGGGACGACACGCTATATGCAATTTGTAAAATGTAGATTTGCATAATTTTCTTAATACAATATTTTAAGTAAGTATAAGTCTGACATTTTTTGAAGTAGTACTTAAATGAGATGTGCACCTCAAAAATCATTTCACATCAAGTTGTCACATCTTAAAACTAACTGCTGCTCTCTCTTTGGTGAGAAGATCATGCATTTTTATGTAATTTTCAGGTCATTAATATGTGATTATAGTTAAAACCATTTGCAGTGGTACCTCCTCAGCTTTTTATATATATTTATTTTAGAGCCTTCTCACACTCAGCTGCGTGCAGTGACTTTTCACTCACATGTTGTGAATAGTGTTGAGCTTCAGCAGCTGGTGGCGGCACCTCAAAACATATCCAAAGACATGTTTGAAATGTACAAAGACAGACGTCAGAGGGCACAGACATTCATGAAAACATGCAGACACGCACACAGAAAAGATGGTTAAAAGGAAAAAGAGTGGTAAGGAGACAAAAGGGAAGGGAATGAAAGACAGGAGATTAGATGAAAGGAGCCAGGGGGAATGATGATGTAGAAGAGGAAGAAAAAAGGGAAGGCACTAAAAGTTCATCCAAAATAAATGACTTAAAGGTCACCGTCACCGTCTTCCAAATGAGACGTGTTTTCATGTTTGCATCAAGCTTTCATCTTTGTTTACTTCACTAAACTACTGATTACTGTTGGATAAACATTGTGCTCATGGTTAAAGATGAACTACTTAGTATTATAATGAAGTAGGAATTACATCCATATCGGATGAGTCTGCACCATATATGTAGCAAAGCAGCAAGTAAGTACGGAGGTCAGTTAGGTAGATGGGAGTGTAGCTTGTGTGACTTCCAACCACAATCTTTCCTTAACCTCTCTAATATTTAAGTAGTGTAACCATAATCATACCTTAGTACAAAGTTTATTTGTGATAAGAACCCTAACCATAACTGTGGTTGACATACACTGATAGGTACTTTAGAAAGAGTGAATTTAAAGAGAGGATTTGGAAATACATCTGTTTTTGGAGTATTCTGTGTAGTCACCTAATATCCAATGTTCTTGTCTGCTGATAAAGTTGTAGTTTAAAGAAATTTAAATTGGCTCAGTTGTGAACAGTAGCTTTGTCCACCTAGCATCCAACCTGACCCCTGCCCATTTATGTGACTAAGCTTCCGCCTTTTTTTCTCAGAAACAGACATTATAATTCACATTATGAGAAGGCTGCATATCTGAAAAAAACAAACAAACTGTAGGTCATGTTTGACCCAATGATGTTGTCTCAAAAGAGGTGAACTGCACTGAATGAGAGGAAGCACTTAAACAAGAGAATGTGAAGACAAGAAACAAATTAGAGGAAAGAGGAGGGAGAAAAGGAGGGAAAATGAAGTAAAAATATGTCTCATTCCCATGTTAAAGGAAGCATGCACCCGCATCTATTTCCTGTCACACATTAGGTGCCTGATTCATTGCCACATTGAGCATCACCATTTAAACATTACAGATCATGAAAATGTCACCTCAGGTTTATTTGATTGCTGCAACTGCCACCGAGCATACTGCACTTCTCTCACAGCTCCATATATACGTTAGCTATTTAAATATGTTAGAAAGTCAGAACAGAGGTGAAAACGAGGTGAACATGAATATTACACACCTATAGTGACACCATCCCTCTTCCTTCTGCATCAGATTAAAGCTTTACACTCTGTTAAAGTCTTGCCTGATGCACATGTATTGCATTCACTCATTCAGCCTTGTTAAGTGGAAGAGAGGGCAGCGTGGAATTTAACGTGGTATGTCATCGCAAATGCTAAAAAGCCCTGATTTACTTAACGACTGTCATATTCAAATGAGAGAGCCGAGCAATAGACAGCTTCACATTTTCATTAACATTCCAAATGGGTCCAGGTAGAGGCATTTGCTAACAGCTGACAGGAAGTAAAATTTGGACCTAAATCACTTCCTGGCGACACAATCCCAATTAAAAATGGTTCATTCAGTTACTCTCATTGTGTTCACAAGCTGGTGGGAAGTTCCAAACATCTGGGAACTCCAGGCTGGACGCCAAACCCGAGAGACAAACGATAAACAAACACTGGTGCCCTGCAGCTTTAAGTCGTCGAAGAAATATTCCTCCTTGAATCGTTTGAAAATCACATCATTGAAAGATGGCTGCTTTTTAATTAGTATTAGCTGTTTCCATGGTAGCATTTATTTGGATGTACATCATGTGAACGTTTAAAAGTGATCTATGAAAGGAAGAACTTTGGCTTTCATCAGGGGCCAAATATTGTGGTTAGAGGGCAGCTTTTGGCTCACAGGCAGTTATTAGCCTACCTCTGCCACTATTAATGTCGTCATACTCTGATCTGCAGTCATTGGGTCAACATTGCGGGACAATACCAGCAGCAAACGGTTGTCTTGTTGCCATGGTGATTTTGATAACAAGAATTTAGACCTTTCATAAACTGGAAGTTTAATATCGAAAGCCGAAAAGAAGCACAACTTGTTTTTTGTTTCAGATATTTGCATCCAACATTCTACATGTATATGTTAGACAAGTAGGGGTTCCTCTCTCTCCTTCTCATATTTGACATTTCAGCTCTAAATTATGTGTGAATTTCTGTTTATGGCTTTCTCTAATTCTTTCCTCTCACACTCTCGCATAGAGAATTACTGTCCTTTGATGTGTGATTTTAAGGTTAATATGTTAAATGATGCATCAATTTAATTAAAAGAATACATGATTGATGTTTTTTTTTTTCTTCTTTCAAGTTATTTCATGCAAAAAACGCAGGAGGGTGGTATGAATACTTGGGTTTCTCATTTGAACTGTGGGTTTCCTTGTATATATCTTTGTTTTATTCTATTGGACAGGCAACCAAACTACCTAAACAGAGACAGACATCCGGTAAAATATCTATTTAAAATGAAAGAGGTGAGCATTACTCATGCATTGATTTTTAAATCCATTCCTCACAAATAATTTATTTAGTCGTTTGCTTGAATTCATTACTTGAATGTGTTTTTCGGATACCGGTTGCTATGGTAGCAGACTCTGGGAGAGGTAGAGGGATGCAGGCAGGGAAGCAGGGATGTGGTGGAGTTTCTGCTTGTGGAGGAGAAAGTTTATGATGTCAGCAGATATCCCTCATTGCTTCAAAGTAGTCAAAAAATGTACTCAGATATGTTTTTTTTAATATATCAGTTATATCAGATAGATGTATATTATGATATGAATTAAGTTCATATTTTTTAACTTTATGGTTCCCTTATATGTAAAATTCCTGTAAGCCGATTCAAAAGGTGAAAATGACCAGTGATTGTATGTGCTGCAAATGAACATTTAATTTTAATAAGTAAATTATACAATGATATCCTTATATCTATTTAATCTAAACTTTTTGTTGTGCAACAGTCTTCAAGCATTACAAGACATTAAAAAGTAAACTTGGTTTCCAAAAGTGCTGAGTCAGAAGAACACACTCTGCTTTTTTCCAGCTTTCGGGTCCATTACTTTCATTAGCTTCTTGAATCATACTGTTGCAATAAAATAAAATAAAAAAGTTACAGCATGTGTTGTGTCTGTGTGTGTTTTTGCTTTTTTGTTGTATAGTGTAACACTTGAAAACTCTGACAGGGCAGTTTTGTTGCTGGGGCTATTCTCTCAGCAGCGTGCTGCTCAGATTGCTGCTGGTTATGACTGTAAACTATTGGGTGACAGTGTTTTGGGTGATAAAATACGTTTTGGTATACAGTACGATATATGCTGCACCCTGTTGGAAGTCGGAGTAGCCAAAGTATGGCTACACCAGTGACGTCTTTGTACCTCGTGTACGGTTGTTGTGGGCGCTGACCTGACACTTTCTTCTGTTCCCTCGTAATTCTCTTGTATAATCAAAACATGCTATGGACATGGACTGTTTAACATACTGCCATATGATTGGTTACAAATAGCTTTGTATTATATTTTTATATTGTTATCATATCGCCCCACCCTACTTCCAGAGAGGTTTCTCCTTAATTTCCCTCACACACAGGCATGGTGGCAGTTTGGTACACAAAGAAAATACATTTTGTCTCATTATTTTAGAATTAGGACTCAGATTTAATGTGGAATTAAAAGGTTGAGAGTTAAAGTTCTGTTTGGATGTGAGAAAATAGCTGTGTAGTTTGTGTGTATGTGTGCCTGTGTATGTGTGTGTGTGCTCGGGGTGGTCGATGCTGGACTCACGCTGCACATGCCTCAGGCCATTCTTACAATGCAGCAGAATGCAGGAAGCTTTTAATGAAAGAGAAAAATATATGGCTTTGTCTCTCTGCAGTCCCAGTTTTCTTTTGTTTGTTTCACCCTCAGTTCTTTTTGCTTCCCTGCTACTCTGTGTTTCTCTCTCCTGCAGGCTGCCTGCTTGTGTCTGTCTCTTGATCTCTTTCCTTCCTTCTTTTTCTCTCTGGCACACACACTGAAACAAGCATCTTAATGTAATGATGTATTAGTGGCCTATTATGGGAGGCAACAAGGTCTCATCTCTGCAGGTCACATTATTAACTCTCATCTGTTGAGCACTTCAGGCTATTTACATGTGTGTGTTTGTGTCTCCAGTGTACAGTATATGTGAGTATATGTGTGTGTTATACTGCAGGTAGAAGTGCGTATGTGTTGCATTTGTGTGCATTTAAATAGAGCTGAAGATTAAACTGATTACTCTCCACAGTTGCAGATTCTGGGTGATATTTAGAAAGGATTTGCTGCCCTCTTTTTTTTTGAGGGCGACGTGTGGCAAATTTGGGAGGAGGAGGAGATGGCTTTCTGTTTCCTGCAGGTGCCTCCTGACATTTTTCCCCCTGACTATTATCTTGCATTGGCTTCAGTCCAGCACCATGTGAAAGAAGCAGCCAGTAATACCTCTTAAGTAGGCTGTGATATTATCTGTTTACAGCAATAAACCCATCAAAGAAGTTTTAAAGGTTCTACCAAAAAAATCTCCCACTGATTTTTCAAAACCCATTTAATTACTGATCTTTTTTGTTGGGCTGACACCATGAAGATATTTAACTAATATTTGCTCACACATCGCCTCCCTCTTGTGAGCTTGCAGTTCCCAAAGTGTCTCATGCTCAACCAATATGAAAAGCTCAGCAGCAGGAAACGCTTTCTTTTTTCATTCAGACATATATCTAAAGAGCCAAACTCTTTCCTAACAGCACCTCATTTAAATCACATGAACTGCGGCTGTGCTCATTTACATCATCAAATTGCAACAATGCAATATATAGTGCCTCAGACAGTCATTTGCGACAGACTCCTCTGTGTTTTAATGTCAAAGCAAGAGCCTGAAACCAACCGCCAGATCTTTTCTCTGTTTTCCCTTCATATCTCACCTACAGTGTGCATGCACACAGCTTTAGAGTTTGTGTTTAGTTTTGAACTTGTAATCGTATTATAAACCATGGGATATGAATGACTTGCTTGTTTTTGAACCTCTTGAATATTTTTTCCCTCCTCAAACTTGTTTCCTGAGCCTGAGAGATGAAAGATGAAAAATGACAGAATGAAACAGATGCAAGGAGGCAACACTGTGGTCATGCATATTTGTGCACATGAAAGTTTGAGTGTGTGTGTGTGTGTGTGTGTGTGTGTGTGTGTGTGTGTGTGTGTGTGTGTGTGTGTGTGTATGCGTCTCCCTGTGCCTATTCTGATGTCCTGATTAGCAGTGTTTATATTTAGATCATATTAATCCGCTCAAAATCTGCATTCCCCATGGCACTGTCACACACACACACACACACACACACACACACACACACACACACACACACACACACACACACACACACACACACACACACACACACACACACACACACACATACAAACAGAAATCCCCTCGTCCTCTTCAACAACTTTAGGACAGCGTGAAGGAGAGGGTGCATATAGATAGTGATAATGAGTAATAATGAGTAGAGAAGAGTGATTTCAGAGATTGAAGGTGAAGATTTGGAACCGCGCACTGCAATCCTGATTTTGTGCATCATGTTTTGCTTATTTGCCGTCTCTTCCAGATGTTTCTTTTTTTTTTTCTGGATGATTTCAAGCATATTTACCAATACTTTCTGGCCAACGAGTTGTATCAGGAGACACTTATATGGGTTTATTAAAGGGATATCTTCCTCATGTTCTGTAAATGAAAAGGCAGATGGACCACTCCTGCAGCAGATGGAGGTGCAGTAGGTTGCAGGAAATTACTATTTGAGGGATTTACTTTTATTGTAGGTTGAATTGAACTTGAATCAGCTGGTTGAATGTGTAATTTGTTTTGAATAGATGCAGAATTTTCAAATATAAAAAGACAGATAAGGATTTGGTTGTTGATAAATTGCATTACATTGAGACATCACCTGTGAACCTGTAGGCTCACTTTGCTGATCGCTCTATCTCCTGGTGAGTGTGTGTGTGTTTCCATGTTGGTGTGTGTACCTTTTATGCAGGTGTCTCTTAATGTATAAGTCAATATGTGCGCGCAGGCATGTTCGTGTGCACTCACTGCATGTGTGTAACAAATCCCTGCAGTGTGATGGCCTTAAGCCCTGTGTTCCTTCAGAATCGCTCTGAAGAGACAAATCCAGAGGCTTAGGCAAATTTCACACACTTACACCTGCGCCTACACACACACACACACACACACACACACACACACACACACACACACACACACACACACACACACACACACACACACACACACACACACACACACACACACACACCACACTTATCGACACACACATGCAGGCTTTCATACATCCATATCTTCTCTGTCACTTTCTCCTTTGCTGACTCTTACACACACCTGGGTCTCTGCAGCAGCACTCTCCTCTTATTTACCCTCTTTCGTTCCTCCCCTCTTTTTCCTTGTACTTTCCTCTCATCTCCTATCTCCCTTTTTTCTCCTCTCTTCTTTTCCCTTTGCCTTCCTTCTCCTCTCTTCTCCTCTTCTTTTCCCCCATTCCTCTCTCTACTCTACTTTTCCTTCTCCCACTCCTCTCCTTTTCTTTTCTCTCCCCTCTTCTTTCTAGTTCTCTCCTCTCTTATCTTCTACACTTCTCCTCTCTTCCCTTCATTCTTCTCCCCTATTCTTTTTCTTCACTGTCCCCTCTTCTCCTCTTCTTTTCTTTCCCCTCTTCCTCTCTTCTCCTCTCTCTGTGTATTTCACTGGTGGTGCAGTCATAGTTTCACTGAGGCGTAAAGGCAAAATGGCCTCCTCATGGAATGGAAGCGTCGATGATTTCGGCAACACCACACTGAGCGCTAACAGACACACACACACACACACGCTCACAAACACACATACACAAATAACACACGGATAACATGTACACCCTGCCAAAGCTTCTCTGGCTTATTGCATTATACTTCCTCCCCTATGGTGGGAATGACCATATGTCTTCATGCAGCTACACTCGTAGCTTGTGTGCGTCCGTGTGCGTTGGCGCGCACGCAGTGTTGCGTATGTGTGTTCCACGCCGCCCCGCAATGTGTCATTTCCTAGTGTGTGCATGTGTCCGTTCAAGCAGGGAGAGAGGCTGCTGGCAGGTTGCGGTGGAAGGATTGTAAGCTGTGGACATACGAGCGGAACATAGTCTCGCCCCAGAGCTCTTGGCTACTCTGTCTTCTAAGTTTCTATTATAGAAAAAAAGTCTACTATTAAAAAGAAATGTAAGAACATTAACTTCAGAATGATATGAATCTAATTGATTATCAATTAATTCTGTTGAGGAAAAAAAATACAGTAATAAATACATTAATTCTTTATAGATAATTGAGGTTTACAAAATGGCTCAATTTTATAGGACATAATCATAGAAATATTGAGCAGTTAACATTACTGTAGGTAATTATTGTTTTTTACAATGGATGTTTCGAAACGAGCCCCTCCAACAACTATCCTTTCAACTAATTAAACTGCCTGCTTTTGAATGAGCTTAATTGGAAGCGCAGCTGTCTGTCCAACTGCCAGGCAGAAACAACTAGATAATCACTCTGACTGGAAGCCATAGAGATGTAAAGCGAAGGATCATTATCCCGCTCCAGTATTGTTCGCCGAGCTCACACAGACGGCTGTCAGTGTAAGATTTTCTTTTAATTTTTTATAACAAAGTGGGGGAAAAAAATAAATCTTATAAAGTCAAAACTTTCTGAATCTGCTTCATTAACAACTGAAGTGTAGAGATTATTTTTTACGAATGGTAGTCTAGGAAACCATATGTGAAGCTGGCGTGAATAATTGCAACTTTTAGCGTCATTAAAAAGGAAGGCGAGAGGAAGACAATCACTCTGTCTACTTTTCTTCTCTGCTTGAGCCATGACTCTTGCTGTCTAATTACTTATTCTGGTTGTTTTTATGTGTGTATTGTGTGCCTTTTTATTTGATTTTGCCCTGTTTATTCTTATTTTGTCCTTCTTTGTTTTGTCCGTGCAGTTAAAAGTCCAGTATCTCAATTTAAATAGCAGACTGTGCAGTATCAAATAATGTGCTGTATTCTTTGATCGAGTTCCTCAAAATTTCATCCTATCACAAACACAATTAATTAATTGGTGGGCCCTCGCTCACCCATGCCACCACGGGGCCTGAGGCATGGCGGGGCTGTGGCGTGAAGCAGAAACCTGGAAGGAGGCCAAAAATGCAATGTTTCAATGCAATGTTTCGTTCATCCAGTAGGGGGCAGTCACAGGTAGTTACACATATGGTCTGGTGTGGTCTGGTGTGTTCAGGGCAGCCACTCATCAGTCATGTGAAGTTTGGAGTGAATTGGACAAAGCATGAAGGAGTTATGAGAGGTTGATGGTTCCACCAGGGGGCAGTAGAGTGTAACAAAACACAAGCGGTTGCGTTCAGGGTGGGACAGTGATTACACATGTGAAGTTTTGTGGAAATCGCACAATGATGATGTAAAATATGGCACTTTCCACTAGGGGGCGACACGAGTGAGATCGCCTATGAGCGAATGGAGACGTTGAGGTCGGCACCCTGGACCTGTGTACCAACTTTCATGATGATACGAGTTCAATAAAGCCATCAAAAAGCCAAACGTATTTTCATGGCGAGGAATTGATGGTCGCCGCGTCGCCACACGGACGCCATTACTCGTAGCTTCACAGTCTTCATAATGTAGCTTCACCAACTGGTTCTGAATGAAGTTGATGGGGCAAAGTATGTAATTTTAATGAATCTTAGTTAACTTCCTGTTACCGGGGGGCACTATAATATATCGGGACGTTCAGGGCGGAGCCATCATCATGTCCAGCAAGTTTGAAGCTGATTGGATGAAGTATGTGGGCGTGAGAGCCACTCGTATGTACATGGCGAGCACGCCAAAGTTAGTTGAGCCCTGGCAGACACGCCCTGTTACCTACGGATGCGCAGAGCACAACTTAAGCTCAGCTAGGTCTGGAGATGTTGCGTACCTAATTTGAACTTGATCGGGCGAACGCTGTGGGAGGAGTTAATTTTAGGCGGGAAAAATCAAAACCAAAATGGCCGACTTCCTGTTGGGTTGAGGTCATGAGGTCAAGAGGCTTTTTTGCATATGTGGGTATAATACATATGTGTACCGAATTTTGTGAGCATAGGACAAAGTTAGCAAAATTCCCTATGGGCATTTTTGGACTTTGTAGGGGGCGCTATTCCGCCATTCTGCGTCGACCATTTGCGACCACCCAAAAATATCGAATTTCGGATGAGGCCGGACGTCCGTGCAAAAGTATAAGCATTTTCGCATTTGGGAAAGGGGCGAAATTGGGGCACGAAATGTCGGAATAATAATAATAATAATAATAATAATAATAATAATAATAATAATAATAATAATAATAATAATAAACATTACAATTTCAATAGGGCTTTCGCCAGGCGACTTGCAGTCGCCGCTCGGGCCCTGATAATAAACATTACAATTTCAATAGGGCTTTCGCTGCTCGGGCCCTAATAAAACACACTTGAATCCACAATACAGTGAGCACATGGTCCGCATTCACCGGCTCAATTAATCACCAGAGCAGCCCTGGCATACAAATGGAGCGGGTCTGATGTATTACCGGGAGCAGTGGGATGTGGGTAGGCGTTCGGTTTCCAAACACCTGTGGTTTGCCTGCTGACAAACCTGCGGGCCGATGCTGCTGCTGCAGCATTTTGTTTTTACCAAACTCATACCTGCAAACCTGAAATAGAGTCACACCTGAGTGGAAGCGAGAGGGGAGCATGGGAGGAATCAGTAAAGAGACGAAAGAAGGCAGATGTGGAGTGAGAAAGATGAGCGGTGTAGGAAGGGAATCGAAATATCATCAGCCCCCTCCATGTTTCACTTTCTCACTCTGTTTTAACAGCAGTGAAGAAAGACTGGCCCTGTAGTCAATTTGCAGGTGTTAGTCAGACTATAAATGGAGAGAGGATCAAATGTTCCCCTTCCAGGAGAATACCAATGAAATTGAATTTTTGTAATATGTTGAACAGACCACAAACAGTGAAGTTTTCAGACTTCCAGAGCCACATCTAAGTCCAAGTTTGTCTCATTGATTTATAATGGACCAACTTCTGTCCCTTGAAGTGAAAATCAAATGGACATTTCTCTCCTTGAGAAATGAATAGAATATAATTAAATGTATGCCATTTACAGAAGCAGTTACCTATAATGGAGAAGAAGACACAGCAGGAGATGGTTTTCCACCCCCAAGTGTTGAAGGTGGAGTGGTCTAGGTAATCTTCTAATCTGAAATGTGTGTGCTGGAGGTGCATCATCCTTTAGAGGCTGGCCATCCATGTGTTGAGCTCTCATTAGAAAAACTGATGATGATTCAGGCTGGTTGTAGAGTGTATACAGTGTTTGTATCATTCATTGTTATTGAAAAATTCAACAAGTAAAATCAATGAACACTTTTCTTTGAAGTACAACATGTAAGATTTTTCACATTTTCAGCACACTTAAAGTCTCACTCCACTCAAAAATGTGTTTTTCTTGTTATTCCTGCAGGTGAATGTTTTGATCTTCACTGTGCAGAGTTTGACACTAGAAGGCTTTTTTTCATTTATCTGCTGAAATGGAAAGTTTTTCTGTGCTCACTGAAAATTAGATATTAAAGGGCGGGCCTGCGAGCAGGATTTGTGAGATTACAATTATTGAAAATTATTAAAAAATGCAAATATTTACATATTCATAGATTCTGCACTTTTAATGAAGGAAAAGGAGTAAATGTCATTTAAGAATTTCTAACAAGGCATTTGAACTTTTTGTTCAGACACAAATTATTATTCAAAGGGGAGTATTTTTCAATGTCTTTAAACATGCCTGGAGGGGATCTTTAGATTCTTTGAGGACTCTCCGGAGGTAAGGCCATTCAAGACGTTCAAAAGCCTTTTTGATATAAAGGATTAAAAGGCCAGAAGAAGATTGGATTTGAATGTGTTCACCCAGTGTGTGCAGGAGTCGGTAAAACAAGCTGTCCCTTCATCAACCCAGATCGGTCTGGACTTATTAGTTTCCCAGTCAGTCATCTCAAGTTTATGTACAGTTTTATAAATAACCCTGTATATCAATTTGTCTGGTTTCTAAGAAATAGTTGCTATGAAAACATCAAAACTGTTGACATTAATGTTAGAGAATTATTCAGAGTAGCCAGGTTATTGTCTCTGGACTAATGGGAGACAGAAATCTATGGGTTGTTTTTAAGTAAATTGAAGGGAACCTTTTAACATTATTAGAGAATTACAGAGTAACTGACTTCAATATAAAAAATGCTCAGGAGCAGTTTTTGAGGTTTTAAGTTTTTTTCAATTAAAAATTCAGGCACAATGAGTCTGTTACAAGAAAATGATTTTTAAGAAAATGACTTTGTCTCACTTGTATTGCATAAAACTAGTGCTGAGCTGTGGACTTAAGTTGGACTGAGCCTTTTCTATTTGTCTTACAGTCAAATTAGTCATTCAGTGTTGACTGTCAGTGGAATTAGTTTTGTCCTTAGCTGACAGACAGATTAGTTTTGTCCAATTGATCTACAGCACTCTGCCAGTGGTAGGAAGTGCTCTATGATGTAGTGAATCTCCTAAATATTGTGGACACTTGAAGTACACCTGAGAGATGACTGTAGGTAAAAGCAATTATCCCTGACCAGAAGTGTTGACTTGACTGCTAACCATCAGGAGCTGAGCCCAGATTCTTGTCCATCAAAAAACTTTTAAAAACATACTTCTTTTTTTTCTTGCATGTGAGGACTACACATTGCTTAAAAATGTGATAATCAGAAAAGTAAGGAAGAATTTGGATTTAATTAACCATATAATCCACACATAAATATTCCAGCAATTTAAATGTCTCAATCATATCACATACCAACTACCATTATTACCAGACCTACATGATAAAAGAATCCTCCAAACCCATAATACAATGGCAATTTCATGAATAAGAGTTAAAAACTTTCCTAATTTGCTTACAAAACTTTCCTCGTGTATTATCACTATTTGTAGGACTACCAGATTGATAAAATATCAACATTTTTTGTTATCTAACTCGAGATAAGCTAGTTTGGTGTCGCTAGCCAAGGGGAGGTACAACTAAGCTATCATTGCTAACAGTTCAATGCAAAATAAGTTTATAACTAATGCTCTGTTCATATCATGTTCATGTTACTTGGAGCTCATATCGACATTCACACACCTTGTTTTCCTGGCTCAGCATAAGAGCTACTTCAGCTTCAACCCCTTGAACATATATCAGATACTCTCACTGATTGACTGTGTGAGCTAGCGATTAGCATAGTAACCCCATCACTTGAAGAATTACAGATACACAAGTAATAAGACGCAAGTATTATTACACTGCCATCGTCTTTAGTGACAAACGGCTCAAAGTGGAGAATTATTCAAGGCTATAGAAAAACTTTGAAGATACAACCCTGAATACTCAGGCCGGGCCACGCCCATGTCCCCGACGGATGTCACTTATTGGATTTATATCAAACACAGAGAAGGAGACAAGAGGGTTAGGGTTAGAGGAAGTGGGGATTTTCAGATTTAAGACAGCTGAGATATGAATTCTACAAAAAGGGCTTCAACATAATACATGGAAGACATCCCCAGATTTAATGCAGTCTGAGCTGTTTTAAATCTCTTCATGTGATTCCAGAGGTGTGACTCATGACTCATCATCGCCACCCCCTCTCTGTCTGGTAGACTACAGGTGTGAACCAGCCTATTAATGGCTATTGTGGCTTACTGTTCCCACCAGTAATGATAGAACATGACATCATACAATGACTGTGACACCCGCTCAGCTGTTTTCACACTGGAA
This sequence comes from Scomber scombrus, assembly GCF_963691925.1. Classification (NCBI taxonomy): domain Eukaryota; kingdom Metazoa; phylum Chordata; class Actinopteri; order Scombriformes; family Scombridae; genus Scomber; species Scomber scombrus. Next base: position 11,686,162 of record NC_084991.1, read on the forward strand.
ACTCTCCTTCTCGAGTTTTCGCAGCTCTTTGTTGCTCACAATCTGCTCTGATGACTCCTTTTTCACCTCCCCCACCTCACTTTCTCTCACTGATGTTCTTTTTTTTCTTCCTCTCGACCTCAGTCTTTCTTGTTCTCGCTACCACGGTGACCCTCATGAAATTTGCCGCCCTATATCTTGTCAGCGGTGTAATGTTGAACCAAAGACAGTGCAATAGACCTCCAGAGCAGTGGAGTCAAGTGCCAGGTCCTACACTATATTAAAATGCCAGCATGTCTCAGCGGGTCAGCAGGTATGCCAAGCTGAATAAAATCATAACGCAGACACTTCCATACTGCTGAAAAAAATTTCCTGATGGGGTCATCAGAGGAGAGGTGGCTCTTCTAGACGTTTAATATATTTAAGACGGTTTACAAATAGAAAGTATGTGTTTCTATGTGAGAAAATATATACGTAAAGGTGCTTTGTGTTAAAATGATTCTGTGGTCGTGAAAAATAATATCAAATTTAATGCAACTTTGGTAGTTTCGTCATATAAAGAGCCATTTTTGCACTATAGATGCACATATATAAGTGCCAGCTTTGCACACAGAGCAGGCAGCAGAATAATCTTTAAACCAAATGTGGTGAAAAATCCAGGATGGTACATCATTAAAAAACAATGCAGTGAGCGCAACCAGTGAAGAAGAGGAAACTGTAAATTTGCCATATCAGAAAGCAAAAGGCACACAAAGCAATGCATGCAGGTTTGTTCAGAGATCAGTCCCAAACCTCCACACTTTCTAGACAAAAAACAGATCATAGCTGACGTAAGAGAGAGCTGTCTGGCTCTCCCTATTGTCTGGTCAGAGCCAGTCTTCCCAAAACATACTCACATAAAGAAGAAAAAGAAAGTTTTGTCTTTAATGCACCACTTGTACCCATCTTAATATGCCTTTTGAGACTATACAATAAGAGATACAAGATATACAAAAACAGAGATAACAATGACCTCCACCTCCACAACAGGCTCTCTCTACTCTGTTAGGACACAATCAGCCTGACAGCAACAGATCAAATGGCAAAAACAGCCGAGGGGAAGCATTAGTGTTGACGTGTTGCTTCTGGGCATAGGTAGAAGATAACATATAAGCCTGGATGTTCAGTTTGAAGGTTTAATCAAACTACAAGATAGTGATAGTTTACACACCCTCAAGGCAGGACTGCAAACCTTTGGAAAATTGTCAAAACAACAATAATTCTCTATTTTTGATGCTTTCTAGTCGAACGGTAGTATCACTATTAAGAGAATACAAGATACAAGATTATATGTGTGCTTGCGTGTATTTGATTGGTCAGACCTGTTTTTAAGGTTTTTGTTTTGTTTTGTTTTGTTTTCTGGAGCCCTTTGTTTGCCAGCTCTTTTGCACTAGTGCCCCATAATGGCAGTAATAGTCAAGCTACGGCAGACAAGATAGGCCAATCTAGGAAGCAAATGTCGTAAAATTACTGTTTTCCTGCGTTCCCCTATACTACAAGACAAACACAGATTTAGCAGAGAGCAAGTGAACTTTCAGAAGTCAGTATTTGTAGCTTCAGTCTCTATCCAAGGACACAAAGTAAAATAATATTTTTAAAAAAGAAAAAGAAAAAGTCACGATTTATTTATATAGCACTTTTTCAGAGTAGATGTCACAAAAAGCCTCACAATAAAAGATGAAAGCAAGACAAACAATACAAACACAGTAGAATACTGCTAAATAATGTATGGTAAGGATAATGTGATATAAGTAATATGAAATAAATGTTACTTATTTGGCTATTGTGTTGAATAATGATTTAAATTATACAGCTGTATAGATGTCCCTATACTGTATGCATGAACACTGCAGCCATGAGGATGCATGACGCACGCTTTTGAGCATAGAAAATCATCCCAGCGCCTCAGCGTGACGACAGTAATACATCAGTGAGAGAAGTATTCCCACCACGGCTTCATGAAGGCGGCGGTGATGAAACTGTTTACTTATGTTTTTAAACACCACTGTCTCCAATTTTCTTCCAGCTAAATCTGTTCGGCCTTGGCAGCTGCAACAATGTCACTGTTGTTTTGTTTTCTATTGCTCCGGTACGGTTAACAGCATAATTGTTATTTATGTGAGGAAAGATACAATTTACCTCTCATACTTTTGACTTTTGCATTCTGAAAGAGGAGCTGTGCAGTATGTTACCATAAACCCAGATTATGCTTGTTTTTATTATAGATTATACTATAATTTCTATGTTAAATGCTTAGTTTAATATGCTAGTTGTGTGCTTATGTGCTGCCACCTTTCCCACTGTTTGCTTTCTTACCCTGCAATGACCTAATTTCTTCAAATGGATCAATAAAGTTCCATCTCTTCTCAAATAGGCTGCACTGCATCGGTCCGCGCTGCATGTGTTTGGCTATTTGTTACAACCACTGCCTCTGTTTTGTGTGAATACACCAAGCAAGATGGTAACCAGCTGCATTTTATCAGTCTGAGTCACTATTGTTTGGTTTTGAACAGAAAGTTGTCACGTAGATATTGCTCCATCCTCTGAACATCTTTGTTAGCTGCGCTTTTTTCTCTTCTCTTAACAGACACAGACAAAAGCAGAAAGATAGGTGAGATGCAGACAGGTGGTTGTAGAGCTGCACAGATAAAGAAATCATCAGGTAGGGAGGAATGTTTATCTATCCAACAGAGAGATGTCAGTCCCCTCAGGGTGGCACGTAGGGTCGCATGGAGGTCACAGTCTTTATTGCAAGGTGAATGTGATTCCACGGTTCCCTAGTTTTGACAGGCTACATAAACAGTTACGCCACCACAGGACATTTGATTTGACAGGGTACATAAACAGTTGTAACACCAGCGCCGTACCTTCAGGCTATCTGAGGTGCACTGAACCGGACCATAATATGCGTCAGGTTTTTTATTTATTTATTTATTTATTTGGAAGTCTCACAGTATGTAAACTGTACACACACATCCACACACATACAGAAAAAGCCACAATGCCACTGAGACCTTTTTGACACTTTTTTAATATAAATGCTATCATGACAGCCTTCACTCCCTGTACATGCTTCTGTATTATACACATTTTGGATTATTAGATTATACTCCTTTGGGTTGCTTTGGGGTTTAATTTCCATTTTCGCTACAGTAAAAGTGGGAAAAAATCTCAAATATATGTGGCAATGTAAGATGCTTTGGATGAAAGCATCCATCAACTGGCAACGCGTTTAATAATTAATAAGATATGAGTGTGGATTAATTCTGAGATTGTGTTTTCGTTGGAATGACAATAATGAGATTAGATTATGCTTTTGATTGCTTTGAATGTGCGATCAACACTGGAAATGAAGCCACTTTACTTTAAAAGCACGATGGCATCTTTGAAAAGTTTGATGTATGCTTTTTCTTCCTCATTTAGGAAGAAACTGCATAAATATTTGGTGGTTCCTCATCGGCGGCTTTCAAGTGATTCTCCACCTAAAATATATATTTTGACAAGCAAACACTCACCTGTAATGTGGCTGAAAAAAACAAAAAAAGTTGTAGTTTGCTTCGTGGTAAAGAAAAGTAACTGTTGTCAGCTTGAATTTATGTCAGTTACTTTGGATTATAATGGTGAAAGAAATGGATAGACTTTAGGAGTGAATACAACTTTTCTATGGACATTTTGATACTTATTTCTATGAAGCCTTCTTTTCATTGGAATTCACTGTAATACACAAAAGGACACAGATTATGTTGTCTACAGTCTAAAAACATGCAGGTTATATAAAGAAAACAGATTGATACATAGAAGTTACACCACCTGCAACTCATGTTTAAGATCAATATATTGACAACTGTGTCTAAGATGTCATGAAAGATTGCAGTGAAATTAATTCTATAGTTTTAGTTTGTGTGTGTGTGTGTGTTTGTGTTTGTGTGTGTGTGTGTGTGTGTGTGTGTGTGTGTGTGTGTGTGTGTGTGTGTGTGTGTGTGTGTGTGTGTGTGTATTCATGTTTCATCTTTTGAGACATCGGGGTCTGCCTGTTAATAAATATCTAATTGCCTCAAGAGTTTGCCAACACAAGCATTTCTGCCTCTGTAATTGGCTCGTGGGGCTACAATGTGTGCGTGTGTTTGTGTATGAGGGAGAGGCGGTGAGAGAAAGAGAGTTAATGAGGGCCCATAGGAAAGTCATTGATGTAATAATTTCTTAGTGTTTTTCAGGCATTCCTAAAAGACTGCACTGTAAATAGGATCTTGATTATTTAACAATCTGAAGCCTTGGTACGGTCCATATCTGTGAGTGTGTGTGTGTGTGTGCATGTTAAGTGAATGCAACTCTTGTGTGTGTTGTGCACTCAATTTATAACACTTCTTGTAATGTCAGTTAAAGCCCATTGTGACTACAGTCTGGCTTGCCTGCTTCTCTTTCAGGCAGCTTATTTTGTCCTTTCATAGTGTGACTCAACAACTAAGAACATGTGTGTGTGTTTGTGTTTCTGCATGTGTGTGAATGTTGTGGAGGATAGGATTGTTTTTTTTTTTAAAGTGAGAAAAAGTGTGTAGCTCATGTGCCAAACCTTTGCTTGAAACACAGTCTTTTGTTCATGCAGGTGCAAAAATACAAACAAATCTGGCACCAAATTAAAAAGGGCTTTTGTTGATCCTACATGCAGATGTTCCACACATACACACTCACAAGATTGGCAGCTGTTAACAACATTTTTTTGTCCTTCTGTATTATGAATTCCCGTGATGCTCTTTGCCACTGTTGCTTGTCACACGCTTACGTGTTAAGAATATTGATGTAAATGACAAGAGAGGATAAATAAAACGATGCAGAGAAAGAAAGATGAAAAAAGACATACTTGTAGGGAAGAGGGAGAGAAGAAGAAGATTAATATAGCGCAGAGTGGAGAAACATCACGCACACACACACACACACACACACACACACACACACATACAAAAGCAGAGTATCAGTGACAGCTATAACAGAACGGACTGTTTAACATAGTATCAGGCAGTTCTCCTGAGAGTGCTTAACCAGAATACCTGATCACACAATTACCATAGAAAGAACAACAACACCCTCTGGGCCCCTCTGTATGTGTGTGCACATGTTCGTGACTTTAGTGTATTTGTTTGCATTGCTGTCTCTGTGCTAACTGCATTTTCTATGGGAGTTATGGCAGTCTGGTGTGTAGTTGTGTGTGTTTGTGTGTGTGTATGTGTGCAGTGAGGTAAGCAAGTCACCTCTTTAAAGTCTGCGGATCAGTTTTCGATTTTACTCCTCTGTGTATTCTTTGGTATATAAAGGTGTAATTCTTCATTGATCGCTCTGTGTTTGCGTGTGTTACACATTGATTTCCACACATTTTGTCCCTGATAGCAGCATTTACATTTTTAGTGCTCATTAAAGATAAACACTTAAGATTTATAATACAAAGAAAAAAATAGCTTTATAAACTGCAGTGGACAGCTTTAATTCTTGTTAAATGGGCTACATACATGATGCATTCTTATGAATATGTTAGGCTATTATAGACAATAAGCTCATACAATCAATATACTACAATATAAAAGCATAGTGTAAACTGTTGTTCATCTGTATTGTAGTGGTAGTATTGTCAAAGGCCTTGCACATCCATACAGGACCATCACTTATTCTAAGTTATTAGACCTTGTTAAGCTTTGAATAGACAACGACGTAAGATTATTGAGACCCACCCGACACATGACGACTATCACAATCAACATGCAGAGACATTTTATGTCCAGACAGTCAGAAAGAGGCAAGATGGAGATCAAAATATGAAAAAGAGTAATTGGTTCAAATAAACATTTTCCAAATCTCAGTATTATTTATTAAAAAAATCTCTCCTTGGAAAAAGTCCATTATTTAAATTCTGATTAAAATGTATCAACAGTGACACCTGCAGCTCAGTTGATAGGGGAACGTGCAGTGTGTGTGAATCATCGAGAGGTTGGCAGTGGAGGACAGGTGGTGTTTTTTAAAGTCTTGTTCCATGTGCCCCTGTCAACTTTAAGCACTCGCCCCTCTCTGCACAGTAAGGCTGCTTGATCATGGCGAAACAGTGTAATCATGATTATTTTGGTCAGTATTGAGATCATGATTATTCAACATGAGTACTCACTGACTCACAGAACCACTTCAATTTTATTAAATGTATCAATCCACACAGACCCCGAGACATGCACGTCTCATCAAGACCCCCCACATTTTTCGAGTCTTTCTGTTGCATTTAGTGAAGCATAATGTGCTCAGACAGCTGTTTAACTCACACAGATATCCTGCTGTACATGTACTTTAAACGTATTAACTGTATCTACATTGATTGATCGAGGTTCCCAGTCTGTCTGTGAGCTCGTCTGTTTCACTCCGGGCTGATTCCCCTCACTCACTAAGATGGGCAGGGAAATAAAATCAATGAATCAATAAATACAAACACTGTTGATTTCTCTCTGTGGAGCCGGCATGCAAACTATTTAGGTCCAGTAAATTTCTGCTGTCAGCCTGGTGATTGCAGCTGGATACTGCTCTCTCATCTCCAGAAGCTGACCCTCTGTGGACAGAGACGATGAACGCAGGTCGGAGTCGGTGTGGATTCAAACAGATAGAACGCATTGATGCACCAGTCACGTCTCACTTCCTGTGTGGATTCCCAGTGAGAGTGAGTTTGGGCCCTTAGGGAGAGGCAAAAGGGCACTGCTGTAAAAGAAAAGGGTAGCCAACTAGTTTAAAATAACATGACGCAGTAGTCGATATGACTAAAATTTGATATCCTGATAATGACACCTCTCCCAAAGTAGCACATCTTTCTTCAATGAATAAATAGTTAGTCCGTGCCCACTTTCCCCAAAGTGACATGTTATGTCATGATGTCAAGGTTGTGTTTGTTTGTTTTTTGCAAAGTGAGGGACGAGCTTGCACATTGCTAATACAACATTTAAGCTATCATCATAGACAATATATATCGCAAACCCCTATGCAGTAGTTTGGTTCTCCAACTGTCCTCCCCAATTTTTTAAGTCACCAGCCGCCAAAGCTCCCTGCATCCAGCCATCAAAAACATTCACAACCATCCTTTTCCACAGAAGACATTTTGACATATCACATCAGGAAAGCACAGTTGTAAATATTAACAACGGGCGGCTAAATTCAATTTAGGTAGTTCAGTTTCAGGGTCAGTTTAAGTAGCACATATTTTTTTGTATTTGAACAGTAAAGATAAGTAACAACAACAAAAAAACAGTGATAAGGACTTCAGAAACTAGAGTTGAATAGGTAAACTTCAGCTGAACTGCGGCTCTACAAGAAACCCCAATAAACAAGGTTATTAAATAGTTCTCTCTCACAGTACAATGCACTATTAAACAGTTTTCTAGTCTTTTGCAGCTGCCGTTATTAATATTTTCCTTGCTTTATGAGAAATTTTCAATTTCTTGAGAGGAGGTCTAATCGGAAAGAAACAGTGAAACACCTGTGTGGACGGAGCTTGGCCCACACAGAGAGGCTTTAATGTTTACACGCCTCTAAATCACAGTAAAACCATATTTTTATAACCTTTTCTTTCATTTCCTATTTGGCTCAGGTCTGATTTGTTTACAGTAATTATACAAATGTGGCAAATTTTCTGATTAAAATGCTAAACTGTAAACACCTGTGTACCTGGTATTTTGGTGGTAATGATGTCTTCCCCTGCTGTGGGTGTAGAAATCGATTATTTGATTCTTTTCACAGCTTTGACGGTATCCTTTTAATCTTGATTCCAGACCTGGTCATTGTACAAACATTGTCTCCGCGGGCCTGATATGAAATGATCACAGCTTATTGTTTGCATCGCAGCCCTTGACATATTGGAGAAGGACAAACATTAATGCAAGGACGAAGCGCTCCCCTCTCTGTTTTCTCTGATTCAGTGAAATGTAAAACGAGACAGAGAGATTTGGAGAAGACGAAGAGCGAGGTTGATGGCCTGTGGAAAATAGAGAGGGGAGAAGGTGAGAGAGGAGAGGAGAGGAGAGGAGAGGAGAGGAGAGGAGAGGAGAGGAGAGGAGAGGAGAGGGCGACCAGACAAGGGTGACTTTTTTTTTTTCTTTGTGGGATAGTAAAGACAGTGGAGAATTATTATAAACCTTGAAAAATGAGGGCAGCAATAACAAAGGTAAAGAATGAGATGCTAAAATGGATTTTGGACAGAGGAGGACAGCCTTTGGAAAACGATTAAGAAGTGGCGCACAGATCAAGATTTCTTTTTTCTTTTTTGAGACAGAGAAAGAGTGAGAAAGGTGATGAAGATGAGAGGGAATAACTAATTTATCCAGCTGCCACAGACAAGACTTAACAAGGAGGAGAGATGGCATAAAAGAGTTAGAGATGAAAGAGTGATTAATTTGAAACTCAGATAGTACTAACTAGGCTTTGGATGAGAGAGATATTAAGAGAGAGAGAGAGAGAGAGAGAGAGAGAGAGAAAGATGGATTATATTTGAAACCCAGGCGTCACCACTTTGGCTAATTGAAGCTCTTGACAACCTGCAAGCTTTTTTTAATGTCCTTGTATACTGTTCATCAGAAAGGTCACACAACTCTTGTTCGCACCCTCATGCGGGTTAAGTGACTCTGACATGTAATCTCTTTTGTCCTTTATCGCCCCATTTATATCACTTTGAATGCATGTTACTTATTGTTATTCAAGCAGGCATTTTAATTGGGAAAAATAAATGGTATAAACACAAATAGAAATAAATAAGAAACACTACAGTAAGTATGAGTGCTTTTTTCATCAGTGTGCTCAGCTATTACAACTGAAAACATGTAGTTCATACATATTTCATACACTATGATGTTTCCTAGGGCTTAAAACATCCAAGTCCTGTCCAGTGAATTATTCCACAAATCTCTGTCACCCTCAGTTATTAATTTCAATTTAGCCTGATTTGACCTTTATTTACACATGGAGGTTTAGCATTTTGTAGCTATTAGCAGAGGGAGTCTGGTTCCCACTGAGGCGGCTAGGTGCAGGATTTTGGTATCGAGCTCTTTGATTAGACGCTATTATTTGTGGAACAGAAAGTTTTGTTGTGTTTAAATGTGATGCATTGGATAACCAGGGTTTTTGGGTTCGAGAGGACAGTTCGATTCATAGATTTGGTTGAAAAGCAGGTCTCAGCCAGGCACAACAGAGATAAGTCAATGAAGAGCCAGAGAGGCAGACAACAGGTCAATATCACATACACAACATGGTGCAGCAGCGATTCAGATGAGTCTTCCAGAAGAGTGTTTTAATGACTAAAACATTTGAATTTACTACTACTACATTATACTAACTCAAATGCCAAATGTTTATGAGAGTAACAATACAATGCAAGAGGTTAAAAAATGTAATTCTTCATTTGTTCAGCTAAAACGAGATTTAAATAAAACAAATAAAATGTAAAATGTCAGCAGAGATATACAGGTGTGACTCATCTTGACGCTGTAGTGACAAGAACATTACCTCGCCATGTAATTAATTACATAACCGCCCTCGCTTTTACCAGAACAGCTTGTGTCTTAGGAACGGAACTAACTGCTGACTAAGTGCTGAAGCCCGTGAGTGAGGATACGCTAATTCTTCAAATAACCCCCTTTTGGATGAGTAACACAAAGCAGAGCTTCCGGAATTGGTCGGGAGAACGTCATTGGGTGATGTCGCCAGTTCAAGTGATGATGAATTCAAGGGACAGTGAAACTAGTCCATGAATTTTTTAGAACAAAAGCAGTGGAGTCTGGATTGAGGCAATGTAAATTACCTTCTGTTTGCCTCAGGGCTGGATGGGACACTTGAGGCACACACACTGCACACCTGTTGCCTCACTGCAAATCTGATCCACTGATTCGGAAGCACATTGAGATTGAAAACGGAGAAACTGAAAGAGACAGGGAGAGTATAGAACAAGGCTGAGGGGGAAAAAAAGAGACAGAAGAGATTCAGTAAAGGAGGACAAAGGTGGAGATAGTAATGGTCAACTTTATCAATGAGCCACATTCAACTGAAAAAAATTAAATAGAGGAAGGGTCAGAGGTGCATTTGATGCTCTAGCCAGTGATACCAGTTAAGCTTGTTGAAATAGAAATTTTAGAAAAAAAACCCCAATGAAAGTTGGAGAGATTCAGAGAAAAGGGTGAGGGGCAGAGGAAAAAAAGAGAGATAGAAGGAGAGAGGGGAAAAAGAGAGATAGAGAGGCTTTTGATGCTCTGCCAATATTGTTCAACTGTGATGCCAATGGAGGGCATTGAAGTCAAAATTGAAAGAGAGGGAGCTAGATCACAGAATCCCAAGGGAGGGAAATCATCAGCGGGTGAGAGCTGAGACCTCTCCACATTCCTGTCATGGCGCAGGGAGAGAGAGAGGGAGGGAGGGAAGGAGGGAGGGAGAGAGAGAGAGAGGCAATGACAAGGGGAAGCAGTAGAGAGGGCGAAAGAGAAGTGGATGTCATGTGACGGAAATTATTCCAAGCATTTCTCTACATTATATTCCCCTGTCACCAGAAGTCATATTCATATTCATAGTCGTGAAAGGAGCCACATTATTGACATTCATGTGAATTCCTTTCCATTTTCTCTTTGCCTTTCCTCTGTATTCATCTTAATGTTTTAAATCTCCTGCTTTCTCCTGTCCTTTCTTTCTGTCTTTGACTTTGGCTCAGCACAGCCCCAATTTGTATTCTTCCTCTGGTCACACAAAAAGGCACAGAGGAAAATGCGATGCAGCAGAAGAGAGCAGAAAAACAAAAGTGCATGGAGGGCAGAGACGAGAAGATGGAGGAGAGAGAGAAAGAAAGGGGTGGGGGTGGGGGGTGGGGTAAAGGGAAGCTTTCTCCCCTCTGTCTTGCTCTTATCAAACAATACAGCTAAAGTAGTACAGTAAATATTTTTTCTCTCCATCTCTGTCTCTTTTATTGCCTTTTTGTGTCTCCTTGGTGAGAGAGGACCTGTCTCACAGAAAGGTGATTTAGCTGTTGGACTGGAACTTGTGGCTAGGCATGAAGCCCAGAACAATACCGGAGAGTAAAGTGTGAATGAAACCATATGTGAGTACAGAAAGAAATATGGTGAAGTGGGGATATAAAAGTAGGAGGTGGAGGTGATCATTTGACATTTTGGAAAATACATTATTTTTGAGAAAATAAATGTCCCACTGTCTTAAAAAAATGATATAGTTCATATTTATTCAATGTAAGCCACAATTACTTGAAAAAAAAAAAGATTAGACCTAAATATATAACATTTAAAAGCTTATTTACTTATTTACATACTATAAAATGGATAGCTTAATGTTGTAATCCATAAATCATAATCATAAATGTAATGACATTATTAATATATTCAAATTGTCCTCTTCCCACTTTTAGATGACAATGACTTATTTATTGTAATTTCCATAGTGGAACGTGACAGCGATTAATTTCCACCATCAGATTTGGCCGTGATAAAGCTGGTTAACCATCAGCCTGTTCAGTGATCACAGTATGACAGGTTAGTAGTGTCACAGGGAGGTGCTCTGCTTTCACTACATCACAGCCTGTTGTGGACAGAGATGAAACACAATGTGCACCTACAGTAGAAGGTAGTAGAGATTTATTTAGATCAGCATCACAGAACAACTTTTTTTATTTTGTTATGGATGTACTGTGTGATGAAACACGTAGACTTACAGGCTGTATACAGGATTCACAATCGGGCTCTAAACAGCTGTGCCAATGATATGTTTACCAACCAAATCTGCTTTTCTGGCTACTTCGGAATCTGTTCACGAACATTAAAGTTTTTTCTACATTTTTACCATCATAACTGTCTTTGCAATGAGTGACACCTCTCTCCACTGCACCGCTCCAACAGAGCTTACCTTATATAGAAAAACTGGGACGTGGTGGTCGGTATGCTAATTACCGATAGAGACAACAAATGCATGGTGAAAAAATGTGTGCAAAGTAAGAAAAAGCACATATTAGTTAATAAGGCCCATTGAGATAAGAACATTAATAGAGCTTTAGAGCAAGCACAAGAAAACGCTGACTGCCTAACAGGCCAACGTTATAAAAAATAAGAAGTCGACTTGGAAAGAAATGAGATTTCATAAATGATTGTTCTGTCTCGAGCAGCCTTCATTCAGAAAACAATGTTTGGAAAAAGTGGAAAGGTCTCCTGAGTGAGGTAAATATTTTTGACTTCATGTCTGCTCCTGACTAGACGTCCGGTCCTAACGAGAAGTAGACTTAAGCCTAGATGGTGCAACCGACATAAGTATTGGGTCAGACTGAGAACGCCAAGTTACGACCGACTTAGCTTAAGACCAGACGTAAGCCCTGTTGGTGCAAACAGATCCTGGAGTCTTTGCTGATTGCCCGTCAACCTCTCTAAAACCTACACACAAATTGCACTTACATTGGGAGTAAAGTAGTTTTTCTTTTGGATTCTGACTTTCTATTTCTTTTTCCTACTATTAATCCATCCCTCCCTTCATTTTCAGCTCTACATACTCCCAAACCATCCCTCCCTTGATTTCCCCCTCTTCTCTTTCAGCCACACTGCTGTGTGTCCTCCCTTACATCGTTAAATGCTGACACCGTTTTAATTATGTGAAATTTAAGACCAGGCCATAATTGAGTTAAAATGAATTAATAGTGTGTGAGTGTTTTGTCTGTGTATGAATGTGGTCTGTTTTTGTGTGTTTTCTCTGCTCATATGTGTACACATGGATACCAGTTTTACAAATGTGTGTGTGTGTGTGTGAGTGATCTAGTGCTCTCCCCCCCTTGTTAGCTTTGATAGCCGTTATGGATCAGCCTCATAATCTTTTACTGGAGCCGCTTTCGTCTCTGGGTCTCGCCTGAGAAGTGATTAGGAGGAACCAATTGCGATTCACTCCACCCGCAGAGCAAAAGAGGAAAAACAGAGAGAATGAGCTGCAGTGATAAAGGGCGGCGACAGAGAGACAGAGAGGTGAAAAAATAAAAGCACAGAGGAAAAGATGGATGGAGAGAAATGAAGGGAATATGGGGGAAAAATAAAGACTTAGATGGAGGGAGAAAGAAATGAGAGTGACAGGTGGAGTGAAAGCTGGGTAGTGTGGATATATATATATGGAAAGAAAGATAGACAGATGGTGGTCAAGGGATTGATGGAGGGATGGATTGAATGTAATAAATGGATGAGTGAAGAGAGAGAGAGAGGGTGGTGCAGAGAAATATTAGACGGGCAGGGACCCAAATTTATAAAAGCAGATTTTTTGCATGTAATTAAATGAATACATGCCTGGAATGATTACTTTTGTGACACTGTTAAAGAGTTATTAAAATGTATGTATTTAAAACAAACCCATGCCTGAGGTTGGTTCAAACACTGCTACATGACAGTTAATTAATGATATGAAGTGTATTTCAATAAATTCTCTTCACATGTTAACAAGCCCATGGTATCATCACTGCTTGGCTTCACATGCAGACACACACGCACACACACACACATGCAATATCTATAAAAAATGAAGCTGATTTTGACAAGGACTTAGATACACATTCATTTCTCATAACTATGTACCTGCTTTGTCTTCCTGTCATAGTAGAGGAAGGGGGAGCGGGGGTCTCTGTAGGCTGTCATTGATGAAGATCTATGGACATACCAGAAGAATGAAAGGCTATTAAGTTAGGAGACTACAATTAAAATTAAGCAGTTACTCTTTAAGTTCATTAGCCTGTATGCCTACCAGAAGACCCCAGTCAACATGTGTGATGTTAATGATCAGTTATGAAATTAGAAAACATTTATTTTATTTAATGGGACTGAGGGAGGGAGGGAGGGAGAGAGAGAGAGAGAGAGAGAGAGAGAGAGAGAGAGAGAGAGAGAGAGAGAGAGAGAGAGAGAGAGAGAGAGAGAGAGAGAGAGAGAGAGAGAGAGAGAGAGAGAGAGAGAGAGAGAGAGAGAGAGAGAGCTAATCTTAGCTAGTTAGCTAATGTGTTACAGCTAGGACAGCTAGCTATCAAGGAATTAAGACAACATTCAAGCTGCTGTGGTGCGATGGTAACGTTCTTTTAAATTCACTGAATGGGGACACATGAACTTGACTATCTTCCACTGATTCCCACAACTAGCAAAAGGTATCAATGCTAACGATAGCTAGCCTAGTTGTCACATTTCAAGCTGCTAAACAGTTGAAGCATACTGTAGATGGATCCTACTTGCCAAATAGTGTTGATGCCTCAAGCACATCAACGTCAATATAAAATGAAAATGAACAGCGTATTTATACTTTGTTTGGTCATGTATTGGATGTCTGCCTTAAAGTATCTCATCACACTGACTGACATGCTGACTGTCATGTCCCTATGCATGCATATGTGTGCAATATTTCATGTGTGTTCTTTCACTGCTGCATTAGTTAACCAGGAGGCAGTAGAGGTCATCACCAATCTAGATCATCAATCTCTCAACCTGATATTTTGATTCAATCAATACGTCTGTTTGGCAGGGCAGTCTGTGGGCAAACAGGAATTTATTCATCTATTTAAAGAAAACACCCCAGAAAAGAGACACTTTCTCTCTTGGAGGCCAAACGGCAGGTGCTCAAGCCCTCTTTGAGGTCTATCTCTACACCTGCGTAGAGAAAGAGGGAAGAATCAGCAGGGCTGTATTTGAAAGGCCTGCAGAATTCAGTCAGATCTCTCCTGAGACAGTGTAGGAGACAAATAGAACAGGGCATTCTCCTCATAACTATATCTCATTAAATCAAATTAAGATTTGAGATATCGCTCAACTCAGCTTTTCAAAATTACTTGTGTGAAAAATGTACGCCCGAAGAATCACAATCATGTAAGCACTTATTGAGTCGTGTTACTTCTTGACCAAAATAATATATTAGAATATCTACAAAATTAAACCTAAATGAGGACATAAAATACAAGAGCTTGTTTGCAAAGATTGTTTCATGTAGTTATCACTTCACTATAGTACCAAGATGAACATTATGACATTTCATGGCTGATGAGTAAGGTTTTTTTTTTTAATGAATTTGAGAAATAGGCTCTCGATTTAAAAGTCACGAAATAAAATACTGTTTTGATTTCTCCTGCATCAATTCAATTCTGCTGTCAGTCAATCAACAGAGAATTAATTGGCAGCAATTTAATAAAAGATCAATAAGTTAAGTCATGAATCAAGAAAAACGTCAAACATTTGCCACTTTAAGCTTCACAAATGTAATGTTTTGCTGTGTTTCCCTTTTTATATGATTGAAATTTGACTATCTTTTCACTGGTTAGACAAAACAAGTATCTAAGATATCACTTAAGGCTCTATGAAATCGTGATTGGCATATCAAACTAATCCAGTCATGGTGATTCATCTACAATGAAAAGAATAGTTTTTTTCTGATTAAGCTCTGTTAGTACTTTGCTGTTGCTGTTGCCAGAGTGCTCGACTACTCCTTGGCATGTTCGAGTCTCGACTCAACCCTCAGTTCTCAACCTTAAGTGTGACAGTGTGTGGTGAGATTGAACATGGGAGATTAGAGGAAGACTCTGTTTGACAAGGCTGACACCACCAGCAGACGCTTAAAGAAGAGACGGGACGTGAAAGAGGGAGAGGAGAGGAGAGAGAGAAAGGAGCTACGCTTGCAAAAGAGAAGGGGAAAAAAGGCCTGTATGTGTGAGTGCGTGTGTGCATGTGTGTGTGTGCTTGTCACTGTGAATCCATTACCAGAGAGGTGCAGTCCATCGCATTAGAGTTAAGACCAACCTTATTAAGATAAGAAAGACTGGGACAGACCTAAAGCCCGTGGGAACCACTGATAAAACCAAACAGTGTCAGTCACTGTGTGTGCATTTATGCGTGCACATGTATGTGTGTGTGTGTGTTTTGTGTGTGTCAGCAGGGCATGTGTGAGCATGTATTATAACACTTGATCACTCCCTGTGTCACCTTTCCACTCAGCATGCAAAAAATTGGTGATTAGTGAGTTAGGGGGTTTGAGTCTTTCCTTTTGAGGTTTCTCATTGGTCGGCTGGGCTGAAGCTCATGCATGTGCTTGTCCTGATGAGGATGACTAAACCTTTTTTTTCTTTCATCGACTAATGTTTCTTGAAGTAATTATAGGCCGAGTTACAGTCTGTAGGGAGATATGGGTTCTGTTTTATCAAAATTATACCTGAGCTCTCGAGTCTAATGAGCGCAGTAAACTAACTTCTGAGATCAGATTCAGAACTGTTCAGCATGCAAATGTGAGCAGCATGGAGTTTATTTTTCTTTTCTTTTTGTATAAGTGAATGATGTAGAAACAAGTTATCCAACTTAAAGGAGAGTACCAGTAGCTTTTCATGTTTAGGTTGCCAACAGATGCCGTCCTCAAAACTCTCCTTGAGCATGCACACAAGCATGCTCAGACATCTGAAAACCGATAACAGGCTGCCAAAAATGTTTCGAATGTGTCATGTTTTCGAATGAGTGATCTAATATGAATATTTTGGGGAAAAAAAGAATGTGTAAAAAGGTTTCTTTCCAGTGTCTGATTCTAAGATCTGAGACTTCAGACTGTCCCCCTGAATACCCCAACAGGTAATTTCACAACCGCATTACAACACAGAGATGGTGTAACTCCGACAACAAAAATGAAGGCAATGAGCTGTTTAGTGTGATGGATTACCTATTTCAGGCAAGATTTAAGTCTTTTTGAGTTTATTTCCACTGCCTTTATGCTTGGGAAAACAGAAATTCAATTGAAAAAGGTTTTTAAAAAAAAGGTCAGCATTGATTTGAAATGTACTTATATGTCATGCAAAACTGATATATGTATCTTTTTATCTATCTGTGTGTCTGTCGGTCCGTCCAGATGGGAGAGTTCATGAGGCTGGAGGTTAAAACTCACAGAAACAACTTTGCTTTAGCGACCTGGCAAGACTGTTTAGTATGCATGTGTACATACTGCATACACAAGCCTAGGTATCACACACTCACACTCACACACACACACACACACACACACACACACACACACACACACACACACACACACACACACACACACACACACACACACACACACACACACACACACACACACACACACACACACACACACACACGACCATGCACACAAGTGGCCAGTAAATGTTGCTGTGGCTAGCAGCCCTCTGCTCATAAAGACCTGGAGAGGAGATCCAAGTAATCAGTGAACATGCTGTAAACTGGAGGGTGGAGTGTGTGTGTGTGTGTGTGTGTGTGTGTGTGTGTGTGTGTGTGTGTGTGTGTGTGTGTGTGTGTGTGTGTGTGTGTGTGTGTGTCTCAGGTAGCAGACACAGTAATAACTCATACAGTGGTGTGATGAGAGGGGAGAGACTGTAGTGGCATACAGCTGGCATTTTATGGCACTGCAAACACTCCTGCCTTCCCTGCCCTTCTCTCTCTATTTTTTGTTGCTGTCTCACTCTTTCGCTTCACCGCTTCGTCCCTTCAATCCACCGCATCACAGCTTTCATCTGTCCTGTTTCTCTCCTCAGCACACACCCTCCCCACCTCCTTGTTTGATGTCTTTGAGCCCGCCTCTCTCTGTCTCTCTGACTGTCTTTCGCTTTCTTCCGCGTCTCCTGCCGCTTCTCCACCATCTTTATGTTTGCTCTTCCCACCCGTTTTTTCTATACCTCCCCCTCGCTCTCCTCTTTCCATCTTTAATCCCCTCTCACTCTTTTACTGCCAGGCATCAGGGCTCTCCAGTGCACAGTGTGAATGCCTAATGAATCTTATGTCTTTTACAAGCCTCCGCCCTCACCCATCTCTGTCCCATCTTACCTCCTTCTCCCCTCCTACCTGTCTTCCACTCTTTCACATCCTTGCTTTTACTTTATTTACTTGCCAGGAGCCATCCAGCTGGTTACAAGAAATAAGAGCTGCCCAGGGGACACCAGAGGAAAACGGAGGGAAAGACCCCCCCCCACAGTCTGTCTCCTCACCCTTTTTTATATTCTTTTTATGAGATAGAGGAGGGTGTGACATACAGTGCTTTAGATGTCGGGCCAGCTGATAGGTTTCATCTCGTATTTATGAACAAATTGCAGATGCTCTCATACGTTTGGTGTTACCCGTACCACATTTTTCTGTGTGTACATATGTGTGGATCCCCTTATTTTTTGTGTGTGTGCGTGTGTGTATCTCTTTCTTGGCTCGAGCTGAGATAGATTGCCTATCAATTGTTTTGTGCTGAGAACAGTATTGCTCATCCTGCTCTCATGTTGCCAATATCTTCCCTGATCATCCACCCATTGATTCAGGCTGTTACAGAAATGGCTGGGTCATGTGTTTTCCTCTATAGCTCAGTCTTCTGATGAACAACTTTTACTCAGACCACCAATAACCCTCAAAAATTCCTCTCTGTTAAAGTTATTTATGTGATGAATTGGATCCCCATTAGTTTCTGACAGGTTGGCAACTATTCTTTTTTTAAAGATTTTTTTCAGGCATAGACACCTTTATTAACAGTAGTGAGACAGGAAATCATGGGAAAGAGAGGGGGTGTGACATGCAGCCAAGGTCCTCTGGCCGGGATTCGAACCGGGGTCCACTGTGTATGTGGCATGTGCTCTTAACCACTCGACCACCTGCGCGCCCGTTGGAAACTATTCTTCCTGTCTTCCACACATAAAAATACAACATTACAATCAACAATAATATCCAAAACCCAGATTCCCTCACACTTATCCAGCATTCACAGATTACTCCTTACCCACACAGAGCCTTCTCAGCTGTAAGGGTAAGGCTGGGTGATATGGACAAAATCAAATATCACCATATTTTGACCAAACACCTTGATATCAATATTTCAACTGACTCCTCAATGCATGATTTGAACCAAAGATAAATAACTTTGTTTTAGATACATTAAGGGCAAGCTTTGTTCTTTTTCTACCCAATTTCACACACATTCATGTTCATTTTGCAGAACACCATTTAGTTAATTTAGATTGTTAGTGGACTTACACAATGTGGAATCACCAGCTTACATTATCATACATCACTTATTTAACACAATGCGTAGGTCATTGGTAAAAATTGAGAAGAGAAGGACCCCTTGGGGAACCCCACAATTAAGCTTTCTAGTAGCTGAAAAACTCCCATTTAGTACATATCCTGCATTATTTTTGTCCTAACCTTTCATCCAGCTGGCAGCATTTGCATTGAAACTGACTGATGCCAAAGGTTTTTTCAATAGTAGTTCATGATCAATTACACCAAAAGCTGCAGTGAAGTCAAGCAAGACAAATCTAGCTTCTTCTTCTTTTTTTCTTTTCTTTTCTTAAATAAAAAACAATCAAAATATGAAATGAAATGACACAGATTATACTGACCATCATGACATTTTTTTAGTGGAGGACTTTTAAATAAAGTTTAGGGGGGCGAAACACACCCTTTTTTAAAATCCATGGCACACAATAAAAAAAAGAAATTGAATAGAAATCTGTGTCACTTTGCTGCATTTTCATACATATGAGCAACACAAATGACACAAGCTAAAAACATACTTCCCTTCACTTTGACATTCCTTTTTTTCTGTTTACATCATAGTGCCGCAATTCACCAGACAGCCTCATAATGATTTTGTGCAGTCTGCCACAGATTATGACCAACATTTTATTATAGGTGTTTCGTACAATGTGACATTCAGTAAACTTTCTACAATTGTTGTTGTCACACAGTCTAAAGGCACCTTAAGCAGTAACATATAGCTTCCACTTTAAGTTGAAATGACTTTGCTCTTATTTTGACGTATATAGAAGAATGGTCCCAATCTGTTCAGTAAAAAAAATACAAGTTTATGTATTGGAATCAGCATTTGTAGCAATTTATTGTGATATAAAATAGAAACAAGCAGAAAGTCTTTACATTTTATATGACGGAAACAGCAAAGTTTGGTTTGATAAATGGCTGAAATAATTAATTGTTAATCAAAATTGGTGTAATTAATTAATTATGCAATTAATCTACTAATCATATGACTACAATATTGTTTCACTAATCATTATGGAAGGAATAAGATTAGGCTCCAGTAATCACAGGGTTATATGATGGGACGGGGCCGTACCGCCTACCTCTAGACTCATTACATTACATGGTGGTCCAACCATTCAGTCAAGCGATTCTGCCATGAAATGAATCAATAAACCATGCTGGAGAGAATCCTAGTCCTGAGAGGTGAGCTCATGGAGATTGAGTGCGCTCACAGAGTTGGCTGATTTCAGCGCATGGCAGACAAAGACCAACTGTAGTTACATTTCTTTGTTTTAAAGACAGACAATCCATCGTCTATGTAACGAGAAGGCTAAAAGGAACTAACATCCTTGTCAACAAATAATTTTTTTACATTAACGGGGGAAAAAAGGAGTGACCTACTTCCAAAGCTGTGAAAAGCCAGAGAAAGAGGAGACAAAGCCAGTCTTAGGTTATGACAAACTGGTTATTCAGCCCAGGGATCAGACCCAGGCTTACAGTGTCTTTAATATGACTGTATGAACAATGTCTCCAGGTTTACCTAAGAGAGGCTTAAGGATTACTCACCTTAACATCTTTTGTCCGAAGCATAAAGTTCAAGATCTCTCAATACTACACAGCAGTGAAAATATAAATGTAATTGCTATGTCAAAAACACATTTAAATATCTCAGTTAATGACTCTGAAGTTACCATACCTGGTTATAGTGTTTTCGTACATGACAGAAAGAAGCACGGGGGGAAGTGTTGCGATATATATTCAAAACCACATCCTACAGTAGTTAAGGTCATAAATAAGCTGATGAATTCAGTTACAGAAAAAGCCCTTTGGCTTCAAATTCGCCTACTTAACATCAAACCAGTACTTATCGATTGCTGCTATACACCCTGTAGCTATAATATACTCTTAAGGTACACTGATGATATAGTTTATGCTATATTTCAGAAAGCTAGACAGACAGAGGTATACTTTCAGGGGAACTGACTGACTTTCTTTCACCTGTGCTCTGAAAGAGAGATTACTAGATCTAATGAATTTATGTGATTTTACTCAGATGATGAACATGCCTATCGTAGACATCCACTGCATGCATTGACCACATTTACACCAATGCCAGTGAACTTTACTCTTAGGTCATATCTCTCCCTGTTGGTTTCAGTAAATAATTACTCTTTTATAATAATCCTCAGATAAGTCAACCACTTTTTTCAGAGAAGAGGGCTTTTATCTGAGCCATATCTGAAATTATACACCAAATCAATGCCTGTTAGAGTTTTTTAAACAGAATTGCAAGGTGTGGAGCTTGTCTTCCCTGTAGAAATATTAAACTCAGACTACTTTAATTGAACACTGCTGAATTAGTTCAATCGATAGAGCGTGGTCTGACATGCTTCTCTTCATCCCTGTTCTCGCTGCTGTCTTGTTAAAAGGGAATTTGTTTCTTATTTGTAACAGAACACTTCTCGGTCCTATAATCATTATATAAGGGGGAGTATTTCTTCCATATCTTGTATTGAACATAAAGATTTGGCCTCTGAACAGCTAGCTATTGTTATCATTTGTGAAGGTGAAGCTTACACTATTGTTGCAGTCATTGTTAGCCGCTCTTTGTAAGAGTAAAAACCGAATGTCTGTGCTGTGAATATAAATGAGGAGAGGATCAGAAAGTGGAACGTCGTACCTTTTGTCAATTATGCTGATCCTCTTCCTGTCAACTTAGACCTGTTTCTGCAGTTTGGCTGACAGAATTATTAATGTTCTCGTTTCTTATATTGCGCCCACACAGTGGTTTTTTTTCATCCATCTCTGTCTGTTTGTTATTCTTTAAAATACTTTTGGATATATCTCCAGTTTGGGTGTTTATGCAGAGTGCAACTTAGTGCAAGTGCAACAGCAGAATTGGTTTCATATTCTGTGTTGTTAAATTTTTAAAAAAAGATGTCACAAGCTCACGGTGCTAAATGTAAATCGTGTCCCGCTTGAACTTTCGGTGCTTTAAAGTCGACGATAATGAAATGCTCACTGGTATTACTGCAGATGCTTCCCCTTCAAGAGCATTTAATAAGCCTTCATTGCCTAACTTTCAGTTTTTGCAGCACTTTGTAGAATATGACAAATTGACAGAACCTGTGATTGTTGTACACAGTCCTCATTAAACAACCTGGGAAATATTCAAATTCAATTTTTTTCACCTACACTCGGTAGCAGACCTGTCACGGGCATACAGCTAGATTGCTTGAGGTCTCCTCAAAGGACCCCTTGTGGATGACCGGCTAGATTGCCTGTGGTTTCTCTGTCATCTTCATAACTGAAAGAGAGAAACAGTTGATATGCAGCAATGTCGGGCTGTCATACGCCTGTCTCTCTGTTAATAGAACATCAACCTCTAGAGGAAATACCTCCCAGGTCTGCCTGGTAATGATAATACATGATCCTTTTTTCTGTGCTCTGTGTGTGGGACTTCATTTGTTCGCAGAAATCCATGTTGTTCATGAGTGTGTGTGTTTACCTCAGTTTCTCAGTGTTTACCAAATGTTGACATGTATTATGCTTGTGTGCTCTTCACTGTTTGTCTTCATGCTGTGAGTATGACATCCTGGGTCAATACTAAGTCTTATATGATAGTTCAGTAAGTAGATTTACAGACTGTGTGTTGACATATGCTGCAAATCCCCAATTTGTAAACAATTTCACATGTCAATATTCCTCTGTGTGTTGTGCACACATTCAATATATTAAACCCGTGATTCTGAAATTGTGAACATTGTGTTTGGTAAAATGTTTTTGAAAGGAGGATTACTTCAGTCTACCCTAGCTTAGTTTCCCTTCTGTTCTTTCCCCAGAACTTCTCTTGCACCAATTTAGGATCATCTTTCCTTCAGTGGAGTGCTGCTTGACTTGTGCTATATGGCTTCCTATTTTGGTAATAGGAGGAATATCTTGTGGTCCAGCAATTGTCACTCAGTCACTCAGATAACTGGCTGAAATGTTAGTGCGTAGATGTACTCAAAGACAGCAGAAACCAACTGACTGACGGATGGTTCAATATGATTTCTGTGGTGTTAAGACACAATGTTACACATATTCAGAAAAAACTCATTCTGTCACTGAAATGGGATGACTGAAGATGTAAAAATGTTTTGCACACTATTTCTGGGACTCTCAGTGGTTTTGGTAGAGTTTGTCAAGAGAGCAATGGTGTTAATTTGTTCTCTCTCATTGTAATGTGCTTTTTAGTTGTAATTGCATGGGTTTGATGCAAAATAGCCATAGAAGACTATACATAGACAATGCAAACCATATATTCCATGTATTTCTTTAAGAGTGAATGAGTTCATGTTGTTGCTATATACCTGCACACAAATACTCTGTTGTAAGGAGAAACAGCTATTGGAGAGCAGCGTGAGAAGCACATGTGGTTTGACAGAATTACATTAAGTTAAGGTCAGGGGGTTATTGAACATACCTCTAGAGGTGCTGCTTACACTGAAATGGATAGAAGGAGAAAGGCTGAGGGTTAAAGGAAAACTGGGAAGGCCAAGGGAGAAGTAAACTGAAAGAAATCAAGAAAGGAAAAGGAGAAAGAATGAAAGAATCTGAGAAAGAAAGGAAGGCAAAACAATAGAAGAAACAAGGACACTGGCGACGCACCATTGAGCCCTTGTTTTCCCCTGTTGCCGGCTGTATTTTTCCTCTCTTAGTTCCTTTCTGACAGCTTTAATCAACACAATAAGGCTTGCTGAGATTTCATTATGGAGCCTTGGCCACATGGGCCTTTGAGGAATGGATAGATGGATATAGAGTTTCTAGAGGGAGGAGGGGTGCTGAGATCGGGACAGGAGGAGGACATGAGAGAGATATTTTGTAGATGGAGGTAGAGAGAATGGAACGGGTGAAGTCGATAGCGGGAAAGAGAGAGGAGTGAAGCAGGAAGGGAGGGAGGGATGAGGGAATGAGAAGGCAGGGGGTAGACAGAGAGTGAGAAAAGATGAATATAAAGCGTGGGATTAAAGAAGGGAGGGGATCGATGGATGGGCGCTGACACCCCCGTGGAGGGGAAGGTTGAAATAATGGTGTTATGTGGCCAGTTGATTGGCCCCGAGCAGCATGAGGCCCCCGCAAGGAGCAGATCAGTCTCACACTTCCTGGATTACAGGGTCAAAGGGTACCCAGCAGAGAGATGGATCACTTTTGATGTTCTTTAATGGAAACAGAAGTAAAAGAAAATACTTCAACCCCCCACCACTTCTCACATACAGTACTCAAATTTACAGTACTGTTTAGACTGTCAGAGTGAAAGGGGGGAGGCAGACAGAGAGAGAGAGAGATAAACACACACACACACAGCTGTAATCACACACACACACACACACACACACACACACACACACACACACACACACACACACACACACACACACACACACACACACACACACAAAAACAGTAGGGAATTGATGCCTTTTTTAACATTAACATACCTTCACAATGCTTGCAGGTGCACCGCTATGCAGCAAGATAAACACACTCCCCATCACAGCTGAAGATAGCAGTTGTCTTTTGAAGTGTTTACTGAAGGCAATTTTCAAACTGTGAGAACAGTTGAAATTCTGGTGATTACATATCATAAAAAGATGATATACCATAAACAACAGTTAGGCAGTAGTAGAGGGCGTTGCAACTAGCAAAATGTTGTTTGACTGAGATCAGCAGCTGGTGGCAGAATGACAACATAAAAGGATCGACAAATTCTCTGACAAGCTACCACAATAATCAGTGGAAAGAACATCAGCTTGTATTTGAAATTAAATGAATCACTACTCAGGTTCACTTCCTCTAATGTTTGCTTTGCAATCGTGAAATTATCGCTTGTTCTTCGAGGACATGAAGCCTGTAAAATGTGGTATATTTTGGGAGGTGTTTCTTCAATATGTCACTCAGGCACGTTGCACAAATTTGAATCCTCTCCGTCAAAGATTAGTAAACCTTCACTCAGACACAGACAGTATAAGTGATGCTATAACCATACTGTTCTACAGTCTGTGGCCCCCCCTGCTGAACTGAGATCTCACCAGATAATGACCAACCGAGACTCCTGGAAAACTGACTACAGTAGGTCAGAGTCAATCAGTGCACAAGCAGTGCCTGTCAAAGCCTGACACATCATCTGGTTGACTTAAGAAGAACATTCACACATTATGCACTTCATCATATTTGACACAACACAAAGGAAACTGTGCTTCCTATTCATCTCCCACAACCGCTTAATGTTTAAGCATATTTATTGTTGATGTTGCTCAGGTTGAAGCTGCTATTTTGTGCATTACATATACAAACAGTGTCTGTCTATCCTTCAGACAGACAGACAGACAGACAGACAGACAGACAGACAGACAGACAGACAGACAGACAGACAGACAGACAGACAGACAGACAGACAGACAGACAGACAGACACAGACAATGGGAGAGAATTGGATCAGAGATTACCAGTTACATAGGAGAAAAGCCAAATTGATCTGCTGTTCCCTCTCAAATAGGGAATTTAATATTTGTGTGTGCGTGTATGTGCGCGCAGGTACACCAGTGTTTTCCTTTTTTTTCTGTCTCCAAGGGAACCACCAGCTAGTGGAACCTTCATAATTTTTGGCTCAGTATTCTAAAATAAGTTTTTACAATCGCATAATATAAATGTTCATTTCCATGACAACATTATTCAAATTATGAAAAGAGGTTATGAATCCATCTCTGCAGGAATAGTGTTAATGATCTCTCATCTCTTTTCTTCTCTTCTCTTCACTTCTCTTCACTTCACTTCCTCTCTCATCGCCAGTGATCCCTGAATTATCAGAGTTTAAACTATTTGAAGTACTCTTCTAACTGAACCGTAAAAGCATCGTCACTGACCCCTTTTTCTCCAGCCAGCATGCTCGATTGGCTGCAGTTGAAAGTGTAAGCGCACATTTACGGTGTTTACCAGGGTTTTCCCGTCCTATCTAACTCGAACTAGGGCCTCTTTTCTTTTTTACTGGCCACTGCCTTCTTCGCAAATTCTGTGATCTTGAGAACAGTGCAGCACCTAGACAGCATATGTATGCTATAGTCCTTTTAAATCATCTTCAAAAATGGCAGAGTTTGCAAGCTTTTTTTTGATTTAACGACAGAATAATTACCTTTTGTGAGATGAACATGAAATATATTGATAACTTTTAACACCGCCATCCAGACACTGTTAGTGCAGCAGAGCAGCGAGCTCCATAACAAACGAGACCGGCTGACCAACACAAACTACAGTATTTAACAAATTAAACCAACTCTGAGGTTACTAAAATAACTCTCACCTCAAAAACCTAATTAATGCAGTTAACATTTAAAAATAAAAAAGCTGATGTGGACCATCTTAATCTGCCATCATAAAGCATTATGGATTTACTATTGTCATTTCTTCTCTGATATCTTTACTGTGAAAGACTACATGACTCAGTCATACTGTACATTAACCGCTGCCAGATTGCATGCACTGCACATGTATGCTTGACGTTGATGTCATGCTACAATGTGTAAAGAGAACACGGACCTGGGAACAAAGCTAGGAGTATGCAAACGATTTAGTGTTTTTACACTGTTCACTGATAGATTCAATGTGACAACATGTTAAACTATGTCACATGAAGTAAAATATATGTAATGATGAGCGCTGTACATATGTGCTATATTTGGATAGAGTAGTAGGTAGTCTCAGCTAATGCTCTTTCTGAATGTAATGTACATTGCATTTTGTAATTCCCATCAAATGTGTTCTGCACATGTCTGTGAGTTTATGTTTCATGTTGTATTTTAGTGGAATAAGGACACCAGTGAATGGTTTGGCACATAGTATACTGGAGCAAGATACTGAAAATAGTGGCTCCTCCATTGATTCAATCGAGACATGGTTTTGAATTGAAAATCGATTTTGGATCAAATTGGCACCTGAGCATTGTGATAGTATCCAATCAGGAGATAAGTATGTTGACTATAAGAAATGTTGTCATTTGTCACCACCTTCATTTCTCATCTTTTTATTACAACTTGTAAAAAATGTAAATCCCTATGGACACAAACTATGTGCGTTGCATCACTCATGTTCTCCAACCTTCTTCAACTTTGTCTCAAAAAAATCCAGATGAAAATCCTGTTTACAGATGCTTGCATGTTTTTTTTTTTGGGGTATATTTTGTGTTTACTTCTATACTTCTATCGTGTTTGTTTGGATGAGAGTATATTTCTATCCTCTGTCCCTGCTTGTCTGCAACACACTCACCTTATTAAGTACTTAGTAAATGCCAATAGATTCTGCTTTGTCTCTCTACCCTTTTTCTACAGGCCTCACTGCCCTTCTCCACAATTCAGTGCAACCGAGCTCTCACTCAGACACACATACACACAATTGAATGGCATATGATGGAGCAAACAAACCAAAGTGCAGAATCCAGTGAAATATGTGTATTCTGTCTGCCGGTTTGTGTGTGCATCCATGCCTGAATGTGAGCATTCATATCTGTCTGTCTACCTGTCTTTTTAGTCAGGTGTCAGCAAACGCTACCTGAGTTTCAACCTAATGGCCAACATCTTCTCCAGTGCATGTTCTGACTGCTGGCTCCACTCCAAAGGAAATAAAGACCTAATGCTTTCTACATGTTGGTGATATAGATTAGATGGATCAACCACACCATGTCTATTTGAGTCTCTCTCTCTCTTTATCTGTTGACTTTTGCCGTGGGAAGTGTAATTGAGATGGAGGAAAGACAAGTCACATGCTACTGATATTGCTCTGTGGGAGTGCAGAGGGAAAGATGAGTGGAAGGTCAAAAGAGAGGAGGTGCACAATAAAGCCAGCTGCTGAGAGTTAAGAGTATACAGACAAAGTCAGAGAATGGATTGACAAATACAGCAGATCCTGCACATTGACTGCCTGGCAGCACAGGAAGAGAGGAGGGATGATGCATGAGGAGGGGGAGGGGGTGAGGGAGCAAGCAGGAGCACAGTGTGATACCGATAGCATGGGGAGAGGGGGGATGAGGATGGAGGGATGGATGAAGAAGACATGCTATTGATACCTCCCCAGGAGTCAAGAAGAAGGGATGGAAAAGAAAGGCAATGGATGAAATAATGATAGAGGCAGAGAGACAATCAAAGGGGCGGTGGCCAAAGAGAGACATGTTTGGCCACCATTAGCTGTCTTCACCTAAATTGATGAAGGCAGCTGAAAGCAGCTTTCCCTTTAGGGATCTGTGAAGATTTTCTGATTCTGAGTGAGATTCTGGAAAAAAAGGAGTAAAACTAAACAGCTGGACAGATACGAAGACAGAGAGAAGTTTGAGAAGTGGGAAACGTGTGAGTGGTAAGCAGGGTGTTGCTGTTCACATCAGGGGTGGAAGAGAAGGGTTTTTTCCACCCTAAAAATAGTGGAAGATGTATAAAAATAACAGTCCCATCAACTCTCTAGGCTCCGTTTTTGTACATGATGTGTCCACTGCACTGAGCACAGTTAACAGTGTGCGCATAGAATTAGTGGTCACAATTATGGTGCAGTAGGTTTGGTTTATGAAAAGTACATTATCGGGAGATTTTGGGGGAGCCTGGCACCAAAATTAGCATTACCTCTTCTTGTTCTTCCCTGCAATTTGTTCCATGTGCTTGTGACAAAGCAGGTACACAGTTCAAGCTCAAAATCACCCAAATCGCTCTGCTACATCATCGCCACTAACAGCCCCCCTAGTGCACCTCTCCTCCTACGCAGGAGCAGTCAAGTTCAGGGCAAGTCACCGAAAATATCAAATGGTTGCAGACGAGAGAAAAACCTTTTGTGCGTCTGTCGAAAATGACCCTCGAAAGTGAAAAGCCCCTCTGTGCTCCATCATGAAAACAGAGCCCTCTGACTCATGTTGGTCTACGTAGCACCGCTTCAGTTTTTTTCATCTAGTCGTTTAAGCTTTTGGCAGGAAGCGTTGTGTCCATTAATGCTGCAAGAAAGCAGAGCCCTAGGCCAACAGAGTGCACGTCAATACTTGAAGAATACTTCATGTGCAAGACGTATTGATCTGGTGAAATCTATGCATTGGGGCGACATTGGCCGAAGCAATAGTGCCTTCACAGCACCTGGCCAAATAATAAGGCATTCTTTATATTCAGTGTAAAGAAAACTGTGTGCTGCATTGGATCAGACACTGCGAATGAGAATCAGTGAGTGCTGAAGAGGCTGATATTATAGAAAACTCTTCATATCAATGAGAAAAGTGGATCAATTCCATATAATTGCTTATTTAAAAGAAAGGCGTAGCCTTCATCTCATTCAATTTGATTACACATTGATTCTGTCATAATGCTCCACCAGACATATACATAACAAATGTGCTTTAAAAAAACAACCCACTCATTTTTTAAATTTTTTTTATTGCTGTAAGCTACTTTGAAGTATTGATTGTAAATGTCAATCCCATTTTTAATGCAATTCATGCAATGTTGCTCCAACCCTAAGAGGATTTGTCAGAGGAACCATGTGGATTCATGCATATGTTAAGGAGGAGTATGTAGGAGGTGTTCTGCCATAGATAGGATTGAGTATATATTGATGGATGGATGAATGGATAACTATTTAAGTGCTGCGGCTAGCATGATGAAAGTTGGTGATTATGCTCGCAGCTCACAGTTGGAAAGGGCCTCCTAGAATTAAAAGAGAATAATTTACTTTTTAGAGAAGTATTCTTTGACAGAAGGAAGAACAACCTAACTGTTCATTGGATGAAAATAAATGCCTTAACAATAAAACTAAATCCTGTTTTTGCTCAAAATCCTCGAGATACACCATCTACACTCTTCTCTCTAACACTAAAAAAAGATATACATACAGCATACAGATACAGCATAGCACACAATAAATCCCTGCCAGTGTGAGGTGTGTGTGCGAGTGCCTATTGGACACAAAAACACACACATGCACAGCCTAGCACATGCACATATATACAGAGCACATAATGTATTCACAGACAGCCAAGCTTTTTCCTTTCATTGCCATTCAGGCATCATGTTTGCCCACACAGATGCTATCAGCAGCAATAAGTCTGAGCGGTCATTGCCATTCAGCGAGCATTATGTCGCCCATATATTCTGTTCATTGGCAAATTCCAATAGGAACAA
Organism: Scomber scombrus; assembly: GCF_963691925.1. NCBI lineage: Eukaryota > Metazoa > Chordata > Actinopteri > Scombriformes > Scombridae > Scomber > Scomber scombrus. The sequence goes on from NC_084991.1 coordinate 11,716,388, forward strand.
ATTACCAGCTGAATATTGTATGGGCTAGCTGATTAGTTGGCCGTGTGCGTGTTTTGTGTTGACTTATCGATAAAGTTCCTATTGAATATTTAATGTCTTTGTGAGCGTCTATTTAGTTTAACACTGTAATTGTCACTTATGGATGACAACATTAACTTGCTGATGCACAATTTTTCATTTCACAGTCGGATCTTTGTTCATGCACCCACCGCTCACTGATTGATTGAGGAAGAGAAAAACAACGATTAAGTTTTAAACAAAGAGTGTTTGTTTGTTTTACTCAAGCACAACTGCTGTGAATTAATTTTCTGGCTTGTTTTGTCTCATGGCCTGGCTGAATTATTAGTGAATCTCTGCTTATTGTGGAGTGATGCTAATAAAATGTACTGTCTGGTGTGTGCTACTGAGAACTCTTAGAGGCATTAATTACTTTGCCTGAATGATTGCTCTATTACAGTAAGTAGTTTATATCTCACATGTAAAAATCGCAACAACTGTGTGTGTGATTCTCTTGCTTTCAATCAAATTTCATACTGTCTAATAGTAAGAAACTACTTTATTTAGCAGTATCCATAATGTCAATTTTGGGGGAATATAGACAATAGAATAAAATAGGATATTGTGTTATAATCAGCCTTCAGTTAGCTAGTTTCTATTTATGTATTCCATCCTACATACATAGAATTCCTCTGGTATCACATATAAAACAAAGAGAATCAATTATTCAATCAATTATATATAGACCTGAATTGATTAGTTGATCTACAGAAGATATTTTGAGTTTTTTAAGCAAAAATATTGAACATTCTCTAGTTAAACTTTTTTTTTCAATGTAAGGATTTGCTCCTTTTTCTTGTCTTCCATTATAGTATAATTAAATATTGCAAAGTTATGATTTTTTATTTATTTTATTATTTTATTTTTTTTTACAATTTTTAAACACTAAAAGACAAAATGGAGAATTGAGAAAAATAACCAGATTGCAGCCTTATTTGGAATTATATACTTATTATGTGTAACATTTCAAGTAAACTGTGCACCAAATAGCACAGAACTAAAAGCAGAATACTATTATATTTTTAAATAAGTGCTTAATAATAATATTTATGTGCATCTATGTATATATTTTTGTAGTTCTAAAAGTGGAACAAAAAAGAATTTGGAAGCCAAATTAATATTTTATCCCTCTTTTCGGAACTCCTTTCCAAGCTACAAACTGTTGGGTTGTCAGAAAGGTCACAGTAAAGGTCAACAGTATCAATGACATTTCTGGTTCTTCATTCACCCATTTCACTGCCAAAAGCGTGATGCCACAGTAACACACAGGGGAGACAGACTGACATATTCTTGCTCACGTGTGCGTGTGTAGAATTGTGTGTTAACCTGCATGTGTTTGTTTAAATATGTATTCTTGTATTGAGTGCACATCTGTATTCACAGTATTTTCTCATTTTGTACATGCTTTTCTCTGTTAGATGACATATATTTCATATTTTAGTATGCTTGCTGTCTATCTCTGTGTGTGTGTGTCGGTGTGTGTGTGTGTATGTGTGTGTGTGTGTTTGTGTGTATCCACATGTGAGATCCCTCATCCCGAGATAAGACGTGGGCCGGAGGACAGCGGGGCATCCCAGCCTGGGGACTTACTGGCATCTGCAGGGATCTGACGCGTGTGTGTGTGTGTTTGTGTGTTAAAAATAGAAAAAAACAGCAAGGCATCAACACATATATTCACACATACACACACACACACACACACACACACACACACACACACACACACACACACACATAGCCCTGGTCCGAGGGCACTGCTGTAATTGGATGTCTGATTACTGTCAGATAGTGTGTGTAGAAGAGAGAGAGGGAGAGAGAAAATGCCATAAAAATGAGAGAAAAATTCTTCTCTCAGGGAAAGAGAGAGAATGTTAGCAACAGTAGAGTGGGATCGGCACTCAGAAGTCACACAGAGAAAGAAGAAGGGAGGGAGGAATAAAGAGTACCAGACAGAGAAGCGGACATGTTCTCTCTCTGTGATCTCTGAGCTTAACGTTGACCTTGTGCTTTTTATCTGCCGTCTGACAACCAATCATCCCTTCCTTATCTCCCTCCTCCCTCGCCTCACACCTTACATTTTCTCATCTCTCCATCTCTTTCTCATTTCTTCCTTCCACCCTATGATTTCACTTTTTTTCCCCTTTCTGTCTGTCTTTGTCTTTCTTCATCCATCCTACCCCTCATCCTTCTATCCCTCCCTGTTCCCCATCTGTTTCCTCTCGTCCGTCCCACCCGATTCCACCTTCAGTCTCCCTCCATCCAGCAGAAAGTCAGTGGGATTACTCTGATAGATTGGAAGTATCAGTGATGTGTGACAGGTGGCAGGAGGTCAGGAGACTCAATGGAGACGTTAACTGACTCGCCTGAGGATTAACAGAACTAGTCTCCAGTTGCTCTTGTCAACTCTCTTCACCGTGCTCGTAGTTAACAGTTAATTTAACTGGCCTGCTGGGGTCTCTTTATACTGGCTGACATTACAGGGAGGAAAGGCAGGAATGTGTTTTTTTCCATTTGCCCATTTATCAGAGATGTTAGAGGGCCTGTTTTGTTTTATTTTTTTATTTTTTTATGTTATTTTAAAATTGTGCAGATTTTGGGTGTAATGTAAATATATCCAGTCCCGGCAGATCTAAGTAGATATTTATGTCTATTTTCAGAAGTACAGATCCTGCCTACACAAGTCCACCAAAGAGGACATTTTAAATGATTCACTAATGTTCTTTTATTTTTATCATGGCTAAAATTAATATGACTCAATATGAAAGCGGCTATAATCGACTTTAAAAAAAATTGAGAGGACAATGAGTGTGTTTACATGGACTTGAGTAATGATGATCTGATTTTTGAATCATCCTGTTTTTGTGTGTGTGGATGTAAACATCATATCCCAATTACATAAATATGGATAAACCCTTTTATCCGTTTTGAGAAACCTGATGATGCTAGCTGGAGTATTCCAAAAGAAACCGGGACAATATTGCATGTATACATCTTATCCTGGTTTCTGACTGCTGCTGACCACCTGTGCAGGTGCGCCTTCAGTTAAGTGACGTGACAGAAACACAAACGATGGCGGCAACAAGAGCATCTCACTTCTGGAGCGATGAAGTAACACAGTTTTGTATTATGGCGATGAAAGAATTAAATATATTTGTACGTTAGATGGGAGATTGAAATGCTGACCCACTCAAGTCTTTAGTATAGAGACTACAGGTTTCACAAAACATACAGTGGAGCAAGTCAAGTCGCAGTGGAAAATACTAAACTCTTTACTACATCACAGCAAAGCCTAACTTTTAACATTATCAAATGATGAGATGAGTTGTCCCTTCCTCTCTCTCATGTCAGGGTTTTACAGCTCTCATCATGAGATGCACTTGTAGAGCCCAGAGGCTAAAGCTAACCATTTTTTATTCATTATTTAATCGTGATGCTTGTCCAAATTGCAGGATTCCTTTTTTTCCCACCAATGCACCAGCCGAGCATGGAGTCGATCAGATGAACTATTCAAGAAATACACAAAAGACACACACACAGACATACAGACAGATTCCTTCCTTTGGTAAATAAATAATACAAGAATTCCACATGCTAGTACTGTCTGAGTACTGCGAATCAGTGCAAGCTGCATGTATGATTGTACATGGTATAGATATACTCTCTGTCCCTACCTCCATTCCCTGTTGGATTAGAGAAAAAGCTGTTTTCTAGAGGACTGCACACACACACATAGAAACAGGCTCTCTTTCAAGCGCACACACATCTGATACACACTTCTCCATGCAATAGGTGTCCACCTGTCTCTCCTCAGACCCGAAGAAGTGCTGACTTCAGCTAGACTGCCTGACTCCTGTGGTGAAGACAGACCTGCCACCCGCTCCCACACCGCCCCAACCACCACACACACACTCGCACGCACTAACATACCCAGTTTCTGTTGGATGGTAGGTAGAGTGATATGTTAAAAGGCCAGTATCTTTTGTCTCCTTTTTGTCTTGCTCGTTCACTCTTTGTCTTTCTTGTGTCTTATTATTATTATTTTTTTGTCTTTCTCTTTTTTCATTCCCCCTACCTGAACCTTTAAATCCCTCCCTCGCACAAGCAGACACCCAGGAATAATGAAAGATGTCTGTGCGAGATCCAATATGTTTTCCCTGTGCAAAGCAGACCCATTTAGATATCTGTCCACCAGAGAGTCACACAGCCCGTTCTCTGTGTATAAAATAGAGATAGAGCAAAAGTCAAAGTCCTGCCTTTAATTCAATTGCTGTGCCTTGCTGGCGCCCTGCAACTTTACCCCAGAGAGGTAAATTATATTGCCATTCAAATTTTGTCCTTTTTTCAGCTGCCAGAGTGACAACACAAAATACTGATTTTCATCACCCCTAATGTTAGTGGAGAAAGGAGACAGGATGGAATAATTTCACCATGCTGTCACTGTATGGAATACTACGACGGCGTATAAGGACCATATATGTAAAAAATAAATAAAAATTAAATACTGGCCTGGAGGAGGGGGGGGTAATTTTATTTTTACATATATGGCCCTAATATGCCATCGTACGTATATAAGCAGGAATGGGAGTTTCACTTAATATAAAACAAATGCTAATACTATTCAGATATGTGTACTGTATAACTAAAACAACATGAATAAAGTGTTATGATTCAATAGGATGATCCCTTCCATCTTGTACAATTAATGGTAGAGATCAAAGTTTGTGACTCCAGCAAAATGAATCTTTAAGGTTTCCTTAGCTTGTTATACTTACAATAAACCTTAATGCCACCTTCTTAAAGGGGATGTAGCATGCTTTTTGTGTTTTTTTTTTTTTTTTTACTGTTTATGATGATGGATAATAATGTTACACATGATCAAGTTTCAAAACTTGAGGTGAACATATGTGAAATGCTCCCTGCTCTCTCCAGCCTGCTGTGAACACTTTGATTGAGTGTAATATTACTACCGCTGTTGTTTAGGTAGGCTGAATCCACACGTCCACCCTCTGGACTTGTGGACTGAGCCCTCGCTGACTTCAGTCATAAGTAGTGTGAAGTGTTCACTTTTCATCACGTCAAGTCTTCTGAGCCACAAAGGGATAAAAATGCCCTCTGAGACAGGACTTCAAATCTCCAGAGTTGGAGATAAATTGAAATTTCTAACCCCATAACTCCTTTCAAAGTGCTTTTTTTCTGAAAAGTTCTTAATGTTCTGAGATGTGCTGCTTCACTCTCAACAAATCTGCTCAGAATGCTCAGTGAGATTTTCCCTTTTGCATGAACTGCTAAATACTGTTTATATTATCATCACATTAAATCCTCAACTGAGGGCTTTGACATTGTAGATGGACAAAAACCAACCTTTGTCTACTTTAGCAGATTATAATGAAGAAATCCACCTTATTAAACCTATAGACATGTTATTCTGTTCGAAAGTGAAAAAGCAAATGTCATCAAAAGTAAATATTTTATCGCCTATTATTAACATTATAATGATGATTTTTCTTATTGATTGTTAAAGTACTATTATTTATTTTACATTGTCACTTTATAGCCTATATTGCTGCGGGATTATGGGTAAGTTTCCAAGCACCCCGAACAGACTCTCTGGAAGTCTGCAGAAAGTCTGGAAAGCTGGCCAATCAGAACAGAGTGAGTTCATCTTAAAGAGACACAAGCTAAAATGGCTATTTATAGACAGAGGCTGAACTGAGGGGCTGCATAACGGTCCAGTATAAGATAAATACGTTTTTGAACTGTAAGTCATGCAAAAATATTCTAGTATAGCCTCAGAATATATAGACTTTAAAATGTGAAGATATATCCCTCTACCAGTGGCTTGTTTAAATTCAGTGGCAGTTCATGTGAATTATAAAAAATGCTTGTACAGACCGTTAATCGGTACGGAGGTTTTTCTTTCTTCTTTTCATTTGTTGAATTTACTCTGGAACATTTGTTCTTGTGCTACCACTGCAGAATAAGTGCAGGGTCCAAGACTGAAGGATGTGTGCAATGTCCACAATTATAATAATAACACAAAGTAGATGCAGACTGAAGGATTACTCCAGCGGCTATCACTTATTATTAAATTTTGTCATAATAAACTGAGGCTAGACTTTGAATTAGCTTTCTAGATAGATAACCAAAAATTATTATATTTTGTCTGAGCACCACTTGAAACATTTTATTATGTGCACAGTAGATCATTGCAAATATCCAATACCCATGCGCTGATGTAGATTGCCGCCTCAATTTATACTCTGATAATGCACAGAGCTGTGGAGACATTGCTCATAATTTTATTTCAGTGTGTATTTGTACTGCGCTAATCAAACAAACATTTACCAAAAGTACATTTGTTTTTCTGTAAACTGAAACTTTGCCCGTTTTGCTCATAACATTTATCAGTGCTTCATTATCAGCAAATTAGAAGCAATTTCAGGGTTCACGCTGTTAGGCTTTTTCACCTCAGGCTCATTTGAGGTCTGAGCAGCATCTTTTTGGGTTCGGGTTAGGACCGTCTTAAATTTTCAAGCCCATTTGAGGCTCTAGGTCCTGTAGCCTTTAAGGCATATTTTAATGGGAGGATGTAAATTTCCTGGGACAGCGGTTCCGTGGGTGTTGTCAATGATTCATTAGCGAGCCCGAGGAGAAGTTTCAACTCTGAGCAAAAAAATGCAGAACACAATATTTACCGCATTAGTTAATCCTCACCAAGCCAAAAAAAAAATGCCAGCATGTATGTTGTGCACATAGTTACTGGAGTGCACACAAATACATGCATGATCATTGGTTAGGCTCACACAAGCATGTGTGAGAAGCCACACACACATTCACAGACACATAAATCAGAGACTTCAAAGGCCCACGCTGCACTGCCCCAAGCTAAGAACAAAGCATAAAGAAGCAGAGGGCAACTTTTAATTTTAAAGCAGTGCTAATGAGGTTTGGAGAG